>NC_134173.1:58481688-58812763 GCF_964188355.1 Buteo buteo | reverse complement strand
CAGACACACTAATTAATGTCACCTTTCCAGTGCAGTTCCTACAGTGCAGATGGGGGGTGGGAAGGAAGAATTGCAAAAAATTGGTGTTTGTGCATAATCCTATTTCAAAATATTTAATTGGTGTGCAAGTTGGTGTTCTGAGCATGGAATGGAGATGACAACTCATCTAAAATGATGGAGTAGCACAATACTTTCCTTCGTAGATCTTCCTCTGAGACTACAAGGGTTTGAGGCCTTAATTGTATGTCTTTACTTTGGGATTGCTCCATCTTAGCACCTTGATTTTGAAGTAGTGCACATCTCTGACCTTTATTTATCAAACTGTGGTCCATGGAGCAGGTGCTAGCATTTTCTGGATGGGTACAGGTCATGTTGCCTCATCCTTGTGTTTGTACCTAAATACTCTTGAATGCAACACTCCAATGAATTTATGTAGCTTTGCTTTAGTCTCACTCTATTTTGATGCAAGTGCTTGTTGCTTAAATGCAAAGTTGTCACTTCAAATTTCTTTTTAGGTGGTAGCATACAAAAGATTGGTGATTGTATTTCCTGACCTTTCCTCTTGTTTGTGAACTTGAAAGTACAAACTATGAAGAGCAAAAGGACATAAAAAAAGGAGTAAAATTGTAGTATGGGGCAGAAAGAGATGGGTTTTTTTGTTGTTTTTTTAGGGGAAAGCAGAGAAGCAACTAGTATTTTAGATACCTTGATTATGTGGTCAAGGGGAGGTTTTTAACATCCCATTTGTTAGGATCTGGTGAGCAGTACAAAAAATGTTCATGCTCTTTGCTTCACTGTAATAGGAGAAATATCTTTTGATAGCATGCAGTTTGCAAATTTTGGCATCCAGTGATTGATCAGTTATGTATTTCTTTTTGAAATAACCATTTTAGTAGAGCCAAGTACTTGTTCTATCTGTAAGACTTTGTTTTTGTATGAGGGAATGGAATTTATGCTATCTGCTCTTATTCCTTTTTTTTGTTTTTGTGGGATGTTTGTATGACTGTAACAAGCAAAGTGTAAGTAGTAACAGGTAGTATTTCGAAGAGGCATGCAGTTCTATAATTACGTTTCAAAACAAACACTTTCAATTGAATTATGAATATTATTTGAAGAGGGTAATAGCAAATCTCATGTATATTTAACATGGATCCAGAACATTATGAAAATCCTTCTAGTATGATTTTCTGTTTTTAAAAAATCATTTTTGCTTACTAGGATTTAAAACATGTAAATCTAGAAATAATCCAGAGTGTATAGTTTAGGGATTATGAGTCTCAAATTTACCTCATAGAAACTTCTGTCTATTTTTCTTGAGAATTGTCAAGATTTTCTCCATCTTGATGAAAAACAGACCCAAACATAGACATAGCGAGATGGAGGAAGAGACCTAGAAGATAAATAGTGTTTGTGATGTCAGCTTTTAGGTACTGCCTAAATTGGTGCTTCTTTTTAATCACTGGGCAGATGCATGAACACTAACTCCTAAGCAGACCATGTGCAGCAATGAAGACAATGTCTGTACCTTTTTATATATTGGGATAAAATTGTACTGCTTTACACTGCAAAGGGACAAAAGTATTTGTGTTAGAATTGCCATGGTATGACAAAATATAAACTTCCTGATCCAGACATGTTATTTTCTTTTTTGAGTGGAAATGCTGGCTGAAATATGTTACACACAAATACATACTCTGCACTAATGTATGGTCTTTTCAGCCGTATGGTTGCCACCTTTGAAATACCAAAAAACCCCGAAACTAGCCACATCAGACAAATGGCTGTTGTGCATGCACAGATTAATCTGCACATGTATAGCAGCGCTGACAACACCCAGTGCGTCCATACTAAAACTTGCTGGGCAAGTTGGAAACCACTGAAACAGCAACTACGCTTAGCAAAGATAGGTGTTACTGATTTGCTCTTGTTCTTTCTTGTATTACTCAAAAAAAAATTTGGTAGATATGATATGTTTTCATTATAAACCTACCGACTTACCTAGTGATTCCACTGACAAGCATGTATGTAGCTACGATTCTTTTGGATGGGAATTAAAGTTGTGTCATCTTTCACTTTATCTATATTGAGATGGTACTTAAGGATCCCAGTTGACATGGGGCCCTGCAGTGCTGGCCCTGCTTAGACAATAACCTCTGAATTAAGGTCGCCAGAGCAGAGTCTGTCCTGGTTTTCCTTCCACTAGCAGAAATGTTCTTTAGCCTTTCATTACAGCTAGTTCAGGCGTGGTTTAAGTCTCATTTTACACAGTGCATGCTAATAACATGACGGACATGGATTCAGTTTTGACTCAGGAAGAGTAACTGTAACTCAGCAGATCTCTGCAACGCACCCAAGGTGCATTAGATTGTGTTCACAGCACAGCAACACAGCAGCTACTTGGGTTTAGTTTGCTTAAAGCTATTGCCAATTATTGCAGAATACTTACAAATAGCCTCTGATCTGAGATGCTTCACTCTTGCAAGGGACTTAAACCCGAAGAACATTTTATAGAGGGTTTGCTTAATTATCTGTCCTCATCAAATTACGTGAGTTTTAATACTTTCATCAGGAGCATTCTCAGGAGGTAGTTTTACCTCTAAATTTGGTCTCCTGTCCTCTCCAAAATGGTCAGTCTTCTCTCCCCTGCTTTGTTGAATAGTCACCTGTGAGGAAAGTTGACCTTCCGAGGGACATGCAAAGGAAGGCGCCTTTTGGAGTAGGGTAGTTGTGTGTGCCTTTGCTGTTGTGACCTACTCTTGTGGCAACAGCTGCTGACGGGACAGTTCTTCAACTTAGGCTCCTTGCCTGGGCCATCAAAAATATATGTGGCCTGCATGCATCTTTCTTGGTGATTTTTAAGATGTTTGGCAAATGCAGATTGCCTCTTTTCTGTCTCTGTTGTCTACCTGAAAGGGTTTGGTGCTGGGAAGTCTGCCTTGCTGGTAGGAGGGTACCTTAGGAAGTCAGAGGGATTGCTTTCATTGTTAGTCTTTCCACACACAAAACTTTTTGCTAATACACGTATGCATCAATGGCAATGGTAATAGAAAAGAAATCCCTCTTATGTAAATGCTAAGTAGCATTCCAGTGTGAAATGTTAATATTATGGCAGTATGGGAGTTAATAATGGAAGCATGTAATGGAAATGGTGCTTCTCAACAGGTGCTTTGGCTTCCAACTATATTCTTCACAGCACTACTGCAGTATGCTGCAGCGCAGCAACTTCACTGATGCTGAGATGACAGTGGGTCATGGCTTCTCTTTTTAGCTAATGAAACTGCAAAATTACAAGTGCTTATCATAACTGTTTTATTTGGTCTCAGATTTTGCTGAACTTCACTTGTTGTCCTTGGCCTTCAGAGGTTTTTTTGGGAACTGAGGTTTAGGAAACATTTGTAGCTGTAGTTGGGAAGTAAAATGAGAAAAATCCCCAACATTTTTGTAGTGTTTAAACTATTTTTTTCTATAAAACTTACTTTGATTCAAGTTTATTGTGCTTTGTTTGTTGGGTTTTAATATAGATTGCTGTAGAAACAGAAAACTATGAACTGCTCAATGCGATATGTGTGCTGTGAAATTGAGAAGCAAGTCTTCTGCACAATCTCGTATTTAGGTGAACAGAACCTGTATGCCACCTAGTGCTACACAGTGCATATCTCTACTGCTGTACAGATGTGTAGTAGTAAAAATATATACTTCTGAAGGGTTCAAGTAAGCAAAACTGACACAGGGTAGGAGAGGAAAGGGAGGCACTGAATAACCTTGTGATTAACAGTTTGGGACAAAGCTGGGTATCTGATCTCCCATTTTGATTCTCAGACTTTTCCGTGTTCACTGGATTATGTAGCTCCTCTGCATTGAGGGCATGTACTAGCACAAAAAACCCCCTATTTCCTCCATTTCAGATAGCAGAGTTCAGCCTCATCTGTATCTCTCAGCAAGAAAGTCAATAATTTTCCTGTTATCTTCCTGTATTTGTGCTGCACATGCTCTATCCATCTCTTTTGCATGATCTCTGCAACCCAATACAGAGGTTTCTATATTTTGTCAAAGGGAATCTAGTTTTGCTTGATTTGGGTACAAGAAAAGGAGGATATTGTCTGTTCTTCTGCTAAAAACGTCTTGTTATTTGCATCATGTGTCAGCAGTATTCTGGAAATTATCCCCCCATCCCAGGGGGACCTCAACAGGCTGGAGAAATTAAAAGGAACCTCATGAAGTTCGACAAGAAATGCAAAGTCCTGCACCTGGGCAAGAACAACCCCATGCATCAATACATGCTGGGGGCCACCCAGCTGGAAAGCAGCTTGGCAGAAAAGGCCCTGGGGGTCATGTTGGACAATATCTTGAACATGAGCCAGCAATGTGCCTTTGCTGCAAGGAAAGCTAATGGTGTTCGGGGCTACATTAGGAGTGTTGCCAGCAGGTTATCCTTCCCCTCTACTCGGCACTGGTGAGGCCACACCTGGAGTACTGTGTCTATCTCTGGGCTCCTCGGCACGAGAGAGACATGGACATACTGGAGAGAGTTCAGCGAAGGGTTGCAAAGGTGATTAAGGGACTGGAACATCTTTCTTGTGAGGAAAGGCTGAGAGAGCTGGGACTGTTCAGCCTGGAGAAGGCTCAATGGGCATCTCCTCAATGTAGCTGAAGGGAGGGTCCAAAGAAGACAGGGCCAGGCTCTTTTCAGTGGTGCCCAGTTGACAGGACCAGAGGCAATGGGCACAAACTGCAACACAGGAGGTTCCCTCTGAACATCAGGAAACACTTTTTTACAGTGAGGGTGACTGAGCACTGGAATAGGTTGCCCAGGGAGGTTCTGGAGTCTCCATCCTTGGAGATGTTCAGAAGCCATCCAGACATGGTCCTGGGCAACTGCATCTAGGTGACCCTGCTTGAACAGGGTGATTGGACTAGGTGATCTCCAGAGGTCCCTTCTAACCTCAGCCGTTCTGTGAAAGGTGGTTTGGAAATGTATCGGGTACCTAGCTTGTGCCCGCTTGGCTTTTAGTAATAGTCAGCTGTGGAGAGGAAACAGAGAGATTCTGTTCCCTTTAGGAATCCTTGGGATACGTGACTGAGTCATGTGCAGTTGCAGTCACCTTAACTTTGTTGGAGTACTGAGCTCAACCCAGAGGAGCTTCCTGTATTTAGCAGTGACACAGGACTTCCCAGCTCTGTCACTTCCCCTCAACAACACTCCCACTCTAGCAGAAGTCTTGATATAGCACCTTTTCCACCTCTTCCTTCCCTTCTCCCTCCTATTCACACTTCCATGCAAAAAAAGCTGATGATGCACAGTGGAAGTGAAACGTAAGAGGTGAGATCAAAGGGAAGATGAAAAACTAAGTTTGTTGGGGTGATCTGAGCCATTTAAAGTTACCATAAAAATAAGGCTCTATATCATGCTGATTTTGCATCATATGAGTTCCTTGCACCCCCATTTTTTTTTTCCCAAATATTTACAAGTACCAAAAAATGCACTGTGAATGTAATGATTAAGATACTTGATCTAACTCTGGTCTCACTTATTTTGTTGTAAATTTGGGGTAGTTTCAATCTGTCTCAGGTATAGTGTATATTTCTGAAGTGGTGCTTGCTTTGGTATATTGTTGTCTCATGCAATATTACTGTCGGATCCTACAGAAGGACTGAGAGTCAGGCACTTTTTTAAGAGCTGTAGTTCACTTTGCTAATGCTGTATTTGAGAACTCTTTTTCATTACTTTTAGTTCTTTCCATCAGACTCCTGGAAAAAGTCTTTGCTTCCAACTTTTATTTAAGTTATTGTAACATTAGCAGTGGCATCAATATGTAGGGGTTTTTTCAGCTTTTGGAAGAGGGTTGAAATGTGACTCCATTAAACCTGAATCTGAAGACAGATTTGGTTTCATATTGTTTTCTCTTAATAGCTTTCCAAGTAGCTGCTAAGTGAAACTACTGCATATTGAGCCTCGTGTAATATGAGGCTCATTGGGTAAAATAACATTAGTCTGTGCTACTTAAACACACTCTGGAAAGCTTAAAGAGGAGAGGAAGGAAAATATTTGAAGAGATCAACTGGATGTGGTCGGATACAAGTAATGTCACCTGAGAAGGATTAGAATTTGCCAAAGCTTGACCTGAACGAAGACCTCCATTTAGGGCTTGTGTTCCTACCAGATCAGCTGCAGTAGTTTTTCCATGCAGAGTTTTCTACCAGCAGTCATATAGTGAAAGAGTCCACTGATTTACTTAGCTTCTGTGTCTCAGCTGTAGTGAAGTTTATAAAAAAAAAAAAAAAAATCCCAGTTTAACATTCCTTCTCCTTATTAGCTGCAGCTGGCTTTTTCTAATTATTAAAGTCTTAACATTTTTTTCATCTACATTCTGTTGCTTTTATCCTTGCTGGGAGCTCAGTGTATGCACTTTAGCTGATAAACAGCTACACGTGTAGTTCATATCCTTAGATGTGGACAGCTTCAAAAAAATACATGCATTGATACCTCAAAATCCAGGAGAAGACCCAGTGGAGTGGTTAGTAGTAATGGTACTTCATCCACCATGGTCTTCGTTTTCTGATCATGTGGGGTTAGCAAATGTAGTGGCCTCATATTCTTAATAACATGCCTACTGTGATGGTGTCTTTGAAAATCATTTATTCTTCTGTTTTGTGATTGTGTTTTGGAGTGCTCAGAACACTTTCCTGTGCACCTCTCTGAAGTGAGAGATCTGTCTCTTATAGGTGTAGAAATTGAGTCCTGGGGTTCTAAAGGCCTGAGTTACTCCATGAGGTAAAAGAGAATGAGGATTGGGGATGCTTAGGATCTCTGAAAAAACAAGTAACAAGTGTTTTGGTTTTTTCTTACTCAACCCTGCTATAGAATTCGGATGGGGTAGAAGAAAATGAAATGATGGGTTGTGCCCATGTCATGGAACTAGGTGGATGTGCACCACAGCAGGCTGCTTTAGCCATTCCTGCTAAATAGGAGGTTTGACCATTGCAGGATGAAGTACGAAATACTTTTATGTGGAAATTAAAACAAAAAAAATTCATGCTTATTACGATTACAGTTTTTCAGAGGAACTACTTCATCTCACGCTTCTAGGTTTAGGCTTGAGTATCACAGACTGGGAATACTTTTAACGTGGAGATGAATTTTCCTTTACCACCAAGAGGTTTCTTATGCCTTTCTCTAAAGCATTATTGACTGCTGCTGGAGTGAGCAATGCTTTTGCTCAGTATATTGATTTCCCTGTAAAATTTTCATTACAAAGTTTCTGTTTCTACAGAAAATGGTAATCGATTCTAGGCTTTTGTGAGGTGCAGCATAGCATATGCCTTTCTGGACTTGATCTTTCTTCTTAAAAATACCTCAAGTCACAGTTAAGCCTGGCAGATACGTAATGAGAAAAAGCACACAATGAAATGCAGTGCTGTGGAGGAATAGCATGTCTCTCAAGAGACTTGTATTGAAATGATTTAATGTCAGAACTATTTAGTGTTATCCTTCTGTTGCATTTACATCTCACACCGCTAACGCATGAAATTGTGACTAAGCATTAACCGTTTTGTTTAGCCACAAACATAGTTGACTTGGTTTTCATCACTGCTTGTTACCATGTTAATGTGTTTCTTGATTTTTTTCATTCATGCTTAGTTTGTAATAGAAACACTATCTCCTCTCTCCTTATAGTAACGATGTAGAGATCCCCATGATATTCTACTGTATGGAATAATTTCTCTTTTGTTTATGTATGTTTAGCCAAGGAGAAATCCGATTAGCTGAATGCTCTTGATAGTATTCAAGTACATCCTAGAGCTTTGCATTTGCTGTTTGATGTTCCATTTTACAGCTTTACTTAAATGCTCTGCAGGGATTGTGGTTTAGTGGTGAGAGCATGAAATTTGAATCCAAGGTGCCTGGATCTCTTACCACCAGAGCTGGTCAGTATGTTTAAAATGAGATTCTTCAACCCCACCACCCCCATAATGGATTTTTGCATGTGTGTCTGCAAAGAAGGTTTTTTCCTCTCTTTTTTTTCTTGAATAAATGTTGAGCACTTGCAGCTTAAGCAGGCACTGGAAGTCTTTCCTTCACTTCTGTGCTTCAGTTCCTCTGGTGCAGAGGGTAGAGTTTTATCCCTGTGCAGTTTAAATTATAGCAGTGATTTGCATGGCTAAGAGGTCCTAGAGTGTTAATCTCTAGGCATGTGTATGGTTATTATGAAGGATAATAAGCAGATAAATCAGTTTCCTGCCTCCAAGTTTGTTGACTGAGCCCATACCTGCACGTAGAACATTGCATCCATGGCAATGATCTAAGAGATTTAGAACATGCTGGCTCTATTTGATGTGAAAGCTTCTGCATCCTCATGTCTGTTAGAGATGACAGCAAAACCTGTGTGACTCTGCATCACTGCTCTGTAGTGTGCAGAAATTACTGCCTTTTTTTCGTTACAAGACATGTGTCTGAAAAAGTATTTAAATGGGGTTTTATCCTGACATATTTTATTAACTTTCAGATACAAAGGATGGAGCTCCTCATATGCAAGTAGGTATTTGGAGTAGGCTGACTTAATTGCTGTAAGAACAATTTATATAGTCATAAAACAAATTATGTTTTATTTCGTACCAAAATTAGATCATTATATTATCAGATTTTGAAAATGACAAAAGGCTTGAGGCATGTCAGACTTGAGCTGTGAAATTAAGATGTTTCAAAGAGGTCTGCCTTTAGAGGTGCTTAGCTGAACACCTTACTGACTTTTAACTTATCTGAAAATGGAAATGTAGCTTTAAAAATTTAAGACATTCTCCAAATTAATAAATTTATATTTCTTACATTAAGAATATAAAAAAAAGTATATAGCATATTTGTATTTACCTCCTCAGAGCTGCTGGTATCTTTCCTTTAATTCTAGAGTCTCTTATTACTCACATCACAAACCTAATCTGTGTAATGTGAGCCAAGTGGCTTTTGCTTTTTTATAAACATATGCCTTGTCTGTTTTTAAGACTGTATGTGCATTCCCACAGAATAAATAAAAAAAAACCAACAGTAGCCCCTTGCCAAATACTAATTTTAATTTCTTCTTGAAATGTGCAGAATGCTAAGCACCCAGAGAGCACAGGTAAATTTAATACATTTTTATGTTTTATCTTTATGAGGGAATTCTGATTTGGATTAAAAAAAGCCCTATAGCCATTAAGTGTCAGGATGAGACCCAGCCTGCTGTCGTTTAAGTGGATCTGAAATACAGAAGCTACTTCATTTAATTACATTTTTCATGGTATTCCTGCAAGATGAGGAGATAAAGCTATACATATCTGAACAGCAAATATGCTCCATCCGTTCTAGTTCATGATTTCTAAGTCTGGTCCATCATCATTGTCTGATGTCTCAAACGCTGGTGCCTTAGGCTGACAACAGTGAGGATGACAGAAGATTTGGTGGATGTTTTGAATGTGCTAAGTACATGCAGGATGTAAAGCATGGTGCTGTTGGATTGAATTAAAGTGACATCCTGCACCTAAGTGTATTTTCGTGTAGTGTGGAAACAGTGCGAGTTTGAGTTGTCTTTTCCATACAACTTGCTGTAACTCAGATACATTCATATGTGGTAATATATGCATGTTTCCAGAGTTATAATTTTCCAATCTGGTGCTTCTCCACTATGTCTAAAGACACCTATTCTGCCCTTCTACCTTCCCCATTTCTAATTAGATTGCTTCGCTGCTCCTCCTCTCAGTCATGCACAGCTTTGGCATAATTTTTAGCATTTATTCTTCCTTTATAGTTTTTCCAAGTGTCTATAAGCTCTTTTATCTTGCTTGCAAATCCTTCATTTTCTGTCTGAGCTTATTGCTGAAGTTTCCGTATTTATTGGAAGTGTCACCTTCTTCCTGTCCTGCAACCTCCAAAAAACCCTGTCTTTATTGGAAATGGTTTTATTGGTTCATTTTTGTTTTGGAAGAAAATTCTGTAGGAAGTTTTGTAGTCTTTTAAAATTTAGTAATTTGAGTTTTTTAAAGAGCTCTATGAATTATGGTTTTGCAGTGATTATGTTCAGTTTTACTGGAGATTTAGAACAGGATGACTGTAATGATAAGAAGCTGTCTCAGGGTACAGAAGACCTGTTTTCACTAGTGACTCTCAACCTGTGTGACCTTGTTGAAGTTGTTCACGCCACCTCCTGTCTCCACCTTTCTTCATCTGGAAAATGGGACTACACATTTGCTCCTGGCATAGACTTGTAACACTGCTACAATGGTGAAGACTCTGCACATCTCTTAGAAGAAATAAATTAAATTCTGTTATCTACTGTTTCTGCTTGCATTCTCCTACATACCATTTTTTGTTCTGATGTTTATAACTTGGAAGACCTGTTCCTTAGCATTCAGTATTTTCTGCTTTTAGTGCCTTTAATCCAACATGTTCTTTGGAAGCCTTCTCCATAAATGGCAACATGATGGTCAAAACCTCATGCTTGGGCTTTAGACCAGTGTACTTCTCTGTTTAAACTGCTCTGTAAGTTCTTTAGGGCAAAGATATAGGGAGAATTCTGGCCCTTTGAAATGAATGGCTCATCTTCCATTGACTTGAGTGGAATGAGAATAGCATCATTGGTTCACAAGTGTTGGGTGAAATGCTGTGGCAATTGGATATGTCTGTGAACAAACTGCTTATCCAGTGATTTTCCTGGGTTCTGGTAGGACTGTGTTCCTTTGTTTATTTGCCCAGTACTTTCCGTGTCTGATGTAGCTTATAATGAGGCCTGAGGTACCTTAGAAGTAGCTGAGGTGAGCTGGAAAATAGGCTGTTTCCAGTACAGAGCCAAGCTTGTTACTAATGCTTAATAAAAATAAGAGAATAGGATTTCCTTTAGGTTTCTGAGTTTTATTTACTTGGCATAGTTTTAGCATGTAAAATCCTGTGGGCATGAATGAGATTAAGTAACATACGCTCTTGTTAGCATTGTTTCAGACTTGGCAATAAACAAACTGTGCCCTTTCCAGCCTCTCAGTAGATAAATGCTTCATATTTTATTAGAACAGTTTGGCTTCTGACATTAAGTGTAGGCCCATTAATCCTGTAATATAGTGAATAAGATTGGAAAAATACAGGATGTAAATATGTTCTTCATTATGCACTTTAATACCAACCAGATATATAATGTGCATTCTAGAACATGGTAGTTGGATTGTACGAAGCAACTAGCAAATTGTTGACAAGGCTCATCTGCTCTTGGTTTATTTTGGGGTTAAGAGCAAAAAGCCTTAAGAAATTTCAACTGTTTGACATTATATGTTGATGCCTATCACATCTTGCTGGACATAGCTTAAATAGATAGGGCCAGTGGCTTTATTATTTTCAGCTCAGTATTCTTCATTGAATCCAGAAGCAAGGCAACTTAAAGAATGTGAAGAGTTCTTCAGTAAGTCTTACAGAAGAAAAAGACTCCTCAGTTATGAGAATGGTTAAATTTTTACATTGGGGTTAATAATAATAATAAAATAATTCTAGTCAGTGAAGCAGTAAATCCAAGCTCTTCTATTTTACCATGATCTTTTAATTTGGGACTGGTTTTCCTTCCCAAACTTAATCTGAGAGTTACTCGGATCACTTAAGAAGTAGGAAAGAATGAATTTCTATTGATACCATAGCACGTGCTACAAGAATCTTAGAAGCAATGATCATAATGGTCTCAGTGGCCATACGTTCAGTAATTTAGTTGGTGTTACTCAGTGGGCAAAATGGACCTCCAAACACTGGGCTTCAGACTGGACAGTACACTCTAGTGAATAGCCTGTGTATCTTGTAGCTCATCTGTGGGGAGCATGTGTGTGGAAAGGAAGCCTGAAGGCCTTTGAATACAATTTTAATTTTCCCATGCAATGTTTTTCTCTTCGATTGTCAAGGTGCTAGACTTCTGCTTGAAATTTGTGCAGGACAGAACATTGATCAAGGGTCTTCATTATCTGGGATATTTCAAAAGTTTTTGAAGTCCATAATTCCAGAAATGGACCCATTGCGTACTGCAGAGTTTCATATTGTTTATATTGAAAGCCATAATGTTTTTTTTTTTTTTTAAAGTTTCCCTTTCTTCCCTGTGGAATTTGTCCTGAAGATATTTCAGTGCATTGGCTTCCAAGTTAGACAGACTTTCAATACATTTACATAAGTGAAAGAACAGTCCCTTTATAAATGAAGGAGGACACATTCTTTTGAGACCAGCTAATTAATGCTTAATTAATTACTTATTTAATAATGCTGCAAAATTCTGGTATTGCATAAGTGCGCTGCCATATTACTTCCTTCCTCTTCTTACAAGACAGCACAGCAGAAATTTCAGATATTCAGTAATGGCATTTGTAAGAACAAGTTGCATGGCACTGGCAACAGAGCAGTAAAAGATACAGTGAAAGAGAACTTGCAGCCTTCCTGTGCTCCTTTCTTAAGCCTGAGACCTTTCCTTTAGGACTGAGATCACTATGCTTCCACAGCACAGAGATGCTAATGTGGAAAAAAGAGCAAAGGAACCAGTGTATTTGGTGGAGAAAAACAAAGAAGTGTTTCCATTGGTGGGGAAGGTTAGGCAGAGAAATAGGAAAAAACCTTTTTCATGAAAAGCAGACAACTTTCATAGAAAGTATTATTTAGTAAAATGAAAAATAATTGCCAAACAAGATGTCAGCCAGTGTAGGAGCTTACAAGCAGCCACAGAAAATAGCACCGAATTCATTGGTGTGGGATTTTGGGGTGCAGTTTTTATAGGGTCTGACAAAGTGTGTTGTGATCTCTTTGGAATGAGACTTCATGGAAATATACTAACAGCCTGTGCACAGATTCAGAAAACATTCCTGTATTTGAAGTGGTTTAGCAAAATTCATTTATCCATTAAATCAAGAATTGTGTTTAGGCTGCAGGACCTGATGGCCCACATAATGTGCACCGGGCTCCTAGCAGTCATATGTAAACTGTCTAATCACTCTCAGCTGTGTTATAACAAATAATTGGAAACTTAATATCTACCAGCAGTGGTACCTGTATCTGTAACAGTAGTAGACATTCCTCTTACAGTTCCTTAAAAAGACTAGATCCTTCAGAAAAAGTTGTTCAGTTTTCTTTAATTTTTCTTTTTTTTTTTTTTATTTTTTACTGCTACTTTTAAAAGCTGCTGTTACAGCTTGGCTGCCTGTTGTCCATGTTGCATTGTTTTCTTTGAACAAAAGCCAGTCCTTTTTTGGCAAGTACTTTGCCATTTGAACAACTGTCAGTAGGGAGAGATGCGTTTCTGTGTTGATACAATGATGATTTTAACAGGTCGCTGTTGCAGTGGAGGATGCTCCAGAAACATTCCTGGATACAGAGGTCCTTGCTATGAACTGTGCTTTGTGAATCCCAAGGCGTTGTGCAGTGGGCAACTGTCTTGTCCACTGTGTTGGCTTTCATCATGGTTAAAAGACCAGGAAACCCTTTTGCAGTAGCATTTGATATTACTCCTTGCTCACTTCCTGTGTGTGGGATGCAAAAGCAATACAAAAAATTGCACCCTATGTTCTGCAGAAAGATTGTTTCTGTTTTTGTAATGTTACCCGATCTATTGGAATTTTCCAGATATTGACCTGAGGAACCCAAATCTGCTCAAATGTATTACAAGACCTGGGAGAGTACCCTGAAGGTAGCGTTGTGGTGGTAGATCATATAGCTGTGCAGTTCTCTTAAAAACATAAAGGACATATTTACATGAAAAATTGTGCATAGCTGAAACACACTTGTAATGAGATCCCTTGAAAACCATCATTATGTACACTTTCATTTTAACTCAAATATGAAATGAAAAATCTTTTTTTCCTCAATGGCCATGTCTGAGCAGATGTAACAGTTGTGATGTTCTATAGTTAGCCCAGTAATTAGCTGATGATTGCTCTGCAAAGAAGCCAACAAATCAAGAATATAAAGAGTACGGTGACTCATCTGAGAACATTTGCTGTGTGTTATATTTGATTGTACGTTCTTGGCTATATGATTGCTGTATGAAGTACTCAAGTTTTTATAACTACAAAAAGGAGATAAAATGTAAGAGCTGGTTTTCAAAGGAAGGTCTTTTCTTGGGTTCACGTGGAGATGATCTTTCCCTTTCCCATTCAGAATAAAGCCAACGAGGTCAAAATAGGAAGGAAAAAGCTGTGCTGGTGTTGCTGTAAAGTTGCGGGTGATAGTATCTGCTTGATTAAGCATTCAACTGGGAACCTTACATTCACCTTCAGCTTTGTTTGTAGTATTTAACAGGTGCTGGTAAATATGAACTGCCGATATCTTCCAGGATGTGATCACCTCCTCTTGGTCTCCTCCTGACCTGAACCAAGCTGGTGATGGGCTCAGTGAGACACAGGTCCGCTCACAAAGAACCTTGCACATTCTCATCTTTGTGGCCTTGTAACACTTCACAGGCTGAAGGCTGGCATGTGAGGAGAACAGTCTTAAATGGACGGTCCTTTCTTCCCTCCCATTTTCTTCAATGTTTCTACTTCTAACGGCCAGCATGTGTGTGAGAGATTGTATTTGTGGACTCTCAGATTCCCTTAGAACTCATGGCAAAAGCTTACACTTCTTGGTACTAGTTTTTATTATGTTAAATTGGATGTAGTGGTCACATGGACTTGGAAATTTGAAGTTTTCAGTAAGGGAAGGGAGTTAGTTCCTTTACTCCCATTTGTGTTTTTGAAAATCTTTCTTCTTAACTACTTGAAGTTTACTAATCCTGGTGTTTTTTGCATTTTAATTGCATTTCCCAGAGACAGAGGGGTGAGTAAAGGTAAATGAGCTTTCCTGGGTTGCTTGCTTTTAGTTAGTGTCTGCCGTGAAGTTTTTGACTGACAGTCCATATGTGCATAAGTACATGTGCAAGAGCAAAGCAGCTATATTTTTCTAAATCTCCTTTAAGTTTTACTTCCTTGCTGTTTGTTATTTGGGTAGGATGCTTTGCAAGAAGATAGTCACTTGAACCTTGAGCATGCACCCTGGTCCTTGCCTCTTGGGATCTTTTATCATAGCCCTGATCTTGAAGTAAGGTATATGCAAGGGATTTTGTAGGCTCATAATGAACTCCACTGAATTCAGGAACCACGTGTAAGACTGAGGCTGAACTGATTTTCAGGAAGTCCAAAAGAGCATAAAGAAAGAAAGGAAGCTGGTGTAAGAGGGCAGAATGTGGCACCAAGAGGAAGGAGTAGTGAAGAAGGCAGTTTTTATTATGGAAGGGAGATCAGCTGAGTTGATTAGTTTCATGTGTGGGATTATTTTTAAAAATATTTGTTTATAGAATTAAATGTAAATACCTTGTGAATATTGTGGTTGAGTCTGGTTATGCATGTGTGACAGAGGATAGCAATGTATACATTAGAAAAAAAAAAAAAAGACAAACCATTCAAAATATCAGGAGATTTACAGGAGAAGCACCTCTTCATTGCCTTTAACAGCAGCTAAATTGTGTGTCCCTGACTTAATTAGTGTCAAAGTTATTCAGCTCTCATCATATTAATCTTCTATTTGTCACAGTTAGCTGAAATACAGTTCTTGACATTGTCTCAGTTTTAGGTGCTGATGACAAAGTTTGTGCATCCTATAAATTGCATGCAGTGTGTAGAACTCTTATTAATTGGTGGTGGAAGTTACAATCCATATTTTAAATAAGTAGCATAATACAGCCATTCAGAATTACACCACAAAAAAGAGAGGGGTTTAATGGACTCCATATGTCTGCTTTTAGAACTGGTTGAGTAAAACTTTGCTGTACCACATAATGGTAAACCATCAGTGCTATAATGTCTTTGGGGTCTTTTAAGAACCTTCTTTATAGACACTCTTCTGACAAAGATTAATTCATTAATGGATTCAAGCCAACAGTATTATGGTTTATATTGTTACAATAAGCAGGCATCAGTGTTGGTTGCATTGTCCCATTAAATTCCTGAAAACTGAAATGTAATATCCCTGCTCTTGAGGAAAAACTCATTTTGAACAACAAGCAGCTTTTCAAGTATATCACTTGCATTTTTAAAACAATTGTTTCAACGTGTATCTTAAGTTTATCCCCTTCCAGAATAGAGATTACAAAGAGTAGATGTATATAGGAAAATGTGGATATAGGATGCAGTCTTCCTGCATCAGTGACAATTTTTTTATACTGAAATGTTAATAACCAGTTCTTAAAAGTTGTTTTATTGCTAAGTTCTTAGGTACTAATGGGTAGCTAGCCTGGGGCCACATGATGTAAGTGGTCTGATTGCCTGCCCCTCTTCTCCCCCCCTCCCCTCCCAAAACAGCACTTACACTTGGGAGTATTTCTGAACCCACTGACTCTACATGTGTGCTGCCTGGCCTTGCCAGTCCTTTTGTAGTTAGATCACTGGATTCTGTATCGACATTCTTGTGGGGGGAGCATGTTAAAGAATCTGTAGCAATCCCTCCTTGGCTTCCACCCCTTATGCATAGGCTGGTGAGGAATGTAGGTGCCCACATCATGTCAGAGGATGTGCTGCTTCCCCGTTCAGACCTAGGTCTGCTGCTGCGTGGATCAAACCCACAGAGCGGCACTGAGACATCTGCAAGAGGAGGGACAGAAACTATTAACGGACCTTGAGGTGGGAATTCTGGATGTTTGCATAAGTGTACCCTAAAGAGACAAGCATGTTTTTGTAGAAAACAAAGGCCATGGAGCTATTAAAAGGGCATAGGCAGGAATCTAATCTTCTAGATTTTCATTATATGTCTTAAAATGACTTGTGTGCTTTAGAACAGTGTGTGTAAATGTGTGTTTAAGTGTGTGAGAGCATATAGGGGAATTAAACCATACCATTGAAGTTCTTACTAAGTTTTGTCTAGGTGTCACGAATCAAAATTTTTTAAAAAAGAGTATAAAAATGGTCTTTTCTAAGACTTTTTTGGAAAAACTAGTAAATTTCAACCTTTCTATTACTTTCATTCAATTTTTTTCATATTGAATTATTAATTCCTTGAACTGTTTAGATTTGCTTAAAAAAAGTAGACTGACTTTGAAAGGAGCTGTTTTACAATCCCCTTTGAGGTCACCCCCTCAAAGTGGTATTCAGAGCAGTTCTTCTGTTCAAAGCAACAAGACCCATATTCAGGTGCATCTCCCACTTCATAGTCCACATGGATATTCATGCTTCATCTCTGATATTTCTATAAAGCAAGGGAGATAAAGCCAAAAATTAAAAGTTCTCAGTGGTCTGTAAAGTAGTTCATACATTTCAAGGCTGTTGTACAGACTGACTGTAAACTTAGAGAGATGCTACTGCTTCTATTTTTCCTTTTCAGATTTTATTTTTTTTCTTAAGAAGAAAAGAAAGAAATCCCATTGTTTGCTCTTTTATTTATCACAGGAATCCAGGACCTGGGTACTTGTGATCCCATTCTCCCACATGTTAGGTGTTGGCAATACCACATTATAGGGGCTCAGCTCTTTGGCATCAGCCCTTTTTTAAATGGCAACTGGGACTAATTAATATACCAGGGCTTGTCCACCCATGCATTTCACCAGAAAGCCAGATTGCTGCTGGAAGAAAGGGAATGATACAGCTGTCAGAGAAGGAGAGGAGAGCTCTCATCTCATGGCAGCTTATTTTTAAGTCCTCACTTCTGTTTTCTTAAAAGGCTGATAATTAATTAATTTAGTTGCTTGTCAGCCCACATTTGATAAAGAGGTAGTTACTGTAGAAACAAACATCCGTTCGTTATTTCAGATGTTGGGATTTAATACATGCTCGCAGTTACCTTCTGCACATATGTAATACATTCTAGCTTTTTATAAGGCTGTTGGTTACAAATAGCTTTGAAATAACTACCATGCCTTCCAGCTATAAAATCCCATAATAATTACTCATTATATCACCATCATTTTTATTATGCTAAAAGGGATTCCTCCACACCCCCTCCCACAGCAGAATAACGTTGTAGAAGGGATTTCATTTGCCCACATTAATTGAGGATTGTTCAACACCGCAATACAGCTATATCATCTTTGTTTTAGGGGAAACTGAATGGAGTGAGACAGCTGCTCCATGAAACTTCAGTAATTGGATTCATGTTTAAATAACGTGTGGGCAAAAAACCCCTTCAGCTTCCTAGCTTAATTCTTTTTATTATCTGCATGTAATCTGAGTAGGTTCTAACTAGAAGTTCTCTAAGAATTAGGCTAGCTGGCTTTATAGCTATAATTTAGGCATAGTTATACATACCTCTGACAATTCCCACTTCCTGTTACATATTCAGAACATAAAAGATGAGGATGTTGAGATGGTAATTTGTTTCTGAAAATAAATTCTGATTCTTTTTAATTTAACCCCTCTTTCCTAAAATTTTAAAAATATTTCTGGACCTTAGGGCCATTTATTTGTGTGTGGTGTGGTTTTTTTTTCTTTTTTACTTTTAAAGCTGCCAGAATAAAGTCTGATTTTAACTCAATTTTAATGTGGTGTATGCTGTTATAACATCCAACTGCTTAAACATATTTTAGGCTTTAAAGTGCACTCATTTAAACTGCTTTGGTTCCAGAGCATCTGATTTAGATACTTGTGCATTCACTTCTTAAATAAAGTGAAAGCATATTGTGTCATACAAGATTTTTTTTTTCTTCATTATCTGATCCTTATGCATTTGAACTTGGGCTTCTGTGACAAAGACACAGTTGTTTGTCTGCTGATTGAATTTAACAAGAAGCTGGTGTTCTCCAAGTATGAGTGCCTCATTTCCTATAGCATAACAGTACATTAATGCTAAATGAACATATGTACAAAAAAGCATTAAACCCCAGAAAATCCCCTTAAATCTCAAAGCTGGAAATTCAACCACTGAAAGGTAATTGTACTGAAATTTAAGCCAAAAGTAATTTTCTTATGTGGTTAAGGAGTTTTAAATGTAATAAATAAACTGTGATAAAAGCGATCTTTAGAGGCAACCTCAAGGAGTTGGTATGAATTCATGTGCATTGAATGATCATTTCCAGCCAAATGTACAGCAAAAAGATATTTTCAACCCCCTTGTGAAATAATAGGCAAAGTAACCCTCATTTTACTGCAGCTTCTTAATTCTTTGTTAGATATTTGTGTAAATGATATATTTTTAGAGCTGCTGCCTAGTAAACAGTTACTGTCTGCCTACACCAGAAGTGCAGCACCCTTGCATTACAGAGGTTGTTACAGCAAACAGAGTACAAGAATGTCATAGATTAAAGTTTAGAGAGGGACCCATTTCACTTAGTTTTAGCCATCTGAAGGTTAGATTCAGTCTGACCTACCCGTTAGTCAGTGAAATGAAATTGGCATCTCAGCAGGGATGCTCAGCCCACTTAGCTTTTAAGTTCTTCTGTAGTCAGTGGACGAGGATGAGCACCTCCAGAGGGCAATTTATCTTATCCCAAGGGGCTGACCTAAAAGTGAATCCTTAAGGTTTTAGCTGGTGAAGTTAGGTGAGGAGGATTCTATCCCTAGCTTGCTAAATATTGTAGCTTGTTACTAGGGTGTACTTGTTTATGACTTGAGAATGATCTGGGATGTCTGTGGTAGAAATGAAAACATGTTTGTTATGAACTTTACTAAAGCAGAGCATTTGTTTTAACGTAGTTGAGCAAAACACCATTTTAAGTGGTGAATTCGTGAAAAGAAATACCTTTGTCAAGACTCGGAATCTGCCCAGGTGGGCTCTGGTCTGGGAAGTTCTGGTAGACTCTGAAGACCGAAATTTCAGTGAATTTTTTTTTTGAAACTTTGTTCCATTAACAGAAGGGATTATGGTAGACAAGCACTTTTAAGATGGAACTTAAAAGGATTATGATAAGTATTTTACATTGTACAACCTGCACAGGTCTCTTCCCTTTCTTTTTTCCTGTACTTCAGAACCTTGGCTTCACAAAAGTAGGTTCTAGTCAATATATCCTTCATGCGCACAAAGCTAACACCGTTCCTATGGATGACACCCCTATTGTCACAACCGTCGATGAGTTGATGGAAATACTTACCAAATAAAGAAATCTGCTTGTCTCCATTTCTGTTAAAGCAGCTTAAAAGTCGAAACTTTTTCAGCAGTAGTGTTCGTAGAGAGTCTTGCCGTGGTAGGTTGAATTTCAGGATTACCTAGAAAGCATGTTAGAATGTTCTGCCAAGCTCCTAATCTTGGTATGTTCACTTGCACAGCAATATTAGCCTCTCCATAGTATTCTGTATGCATAAATAGAGTATTGTTTTCCTCTCGTTCCTGTCTGGCTTTGCATAGCTACCATCCTGGGCTTTTTTTTGGTGGGGGGAGTGGAGCGGTGGTTTGGCTCTGTAATTGTTTTGCTTTTTGGCACTGGTGCTTGAGTGGCTTCTGCCTTCTGTTTAATTCCTAAATACTTTTTTTTTCTTTGCATTGTGGTACTGATCTTTATCTCTAATACTTATATTTGTGGTCATATGTTTGTTTTAGAGTTTCCACAGTGTGCTATAACTTGTTCTTTGTATTGTCGCATATGTTCACTTACTGACTTGGAGAGCAAAGAGGAAAAAGAAAAAAAAAAATAAAAAGGAAAAGTGTATGTATTTTTTTTCCAACGTTTGTAGTCAACACAAAATACACTGTGGAAAACACAGTTGTTTCAACAGACTCTCAAAGCTGAGACCTGGGTAAAGTTTATAGTTTCAATGGGACTCAAGGGAACATGCATTTTCTGCCAACTCAAAAAGGACTTGAAAATGTGTTGAAATCTTATATGTATTGTATTTGTTTTGTCTGTGTTGGCAAGTGCTTCTGTGTGGCCCCTGCTTTTCTTGATGTTCTCTACAGCTGACCTTGTAGGTGGGTTTTATGTCTCCGGTGTCGATCAAAGGGAGTTTGTAAAGTGCTTTTAAAAAGTACTTTAAGAGTTGTTCTGACTCGTGTTTCATGTGTTCGAAGGATTTATTGAAAATATATTCAGCAAATTAATTTTTTTTTCTATGCGGAATTTGAATTCAGTTTCTTGAGTGGCTACATTTTTTTTCCCCCTACCTACTACAAAAAATAGGGTTTTCCTAAGGTACTTATGTCTTATCTAAATAGCAAACAGAGAATTTCCATTTTATTCCCTGATTCCTTATAGCTGAATGGGTAATTTTTCTCATGATAAAGTTACTGGCCATGTGCAGGTGAAAATACTTGACTTGTATGAACCTGTACATTAAGGTAAGATTTTACTTCTAACATCTCATTAGATTAATTATTTCATTTGTGCTTTTCCTTTTTTCTTTTTTTTTTTTCCCCCTCCAAGTCTTTTTATTCCAGTTCCACAAACACCTATTATTACTGTTAGACCAGACTCAGTGCAGCTAGGGAAGGGTTAGTGTATTCTGGTGTGCTACTTCAGTTGGCAAGGAGAGAAGAGGTACTTGCTATTTGATGTCAAGTGAAAGAATAGTACTTGATCTCTGGGACACAGCTTGATTGATTGATTTATTGTCCCACGTGTGCTTGTTTGGTACCATATATTGTCTAGACTTCCTTATTAATTCCCTTTGAAAGTTACTTTCCATACTCGCATTTCCAAACAAAATCAGTTACATCTGTACAAATTTAAATTTAAGTATCTAGTCAAATGAGGCTGGTTTCAAGACTGCTGGAAGTCAAGAGTGTCAATATACTTTCCATTTTGATTATGGTGGAACTGTTTACATACAATTGCTTAGCGAGGTGGATTAAGCTGGTAATAGTCTCCTGTCACTACAAGTGGAGCTGAGCAGAATTCAGGCTCATCTCTCCATGATGGTGTCTTCTTCAGAAAGGTTCTGTTCTTAGTCTGTGAAAATGCTCTGCCCAATAAGTATGTAAAGATGGGAGATCTCACAAGAACATACTTGAAACTGCACCACATTTGTAAGCAGATGTTATTCTGTGGTTTATAAAGATTAACTTATTTTTTTTTTCCTCCAGCTGTATGCCAGAATCTTACATTTGCGCACTTTCTGGAGACAGTCAGAAGTTGATGTACCGATTTAGTAAAAACTGGTCTGCTCTCTCATGTATTTGTGCCTAGTGTTGCCAAAGAGACTTAGACACATTTGGATGAGCTTTTTCACTTTCGGATGCATTTTTATTTGTTTTGACATGTGATGTTTTGAGATTGCATGTGTCTGCAAAAGTAGCAGCCAGAAGGAGATGAGACTAATTCTTGGTTTAAACAGTTCAAAGACTGAAGTGATCTAGTAACTGCTTTTAGAATGTCCAAACTGCTTTGTTATTAAAATCATATCTTTAACTCTCTCCCTATTTTAATAAATGCATTTTTATTTAATCATCATCCCTGTTTGAGAGAGGGGAAATCTGAGAAAGAAGTGATTTGGTGGATTGCAGTAGGAGTTGATGTCAGTCTGGGCTGATGTCTGGCTTTTTTTTTTTTTTTCTTTTTTTCTTTAGTCATACTGAGTCATGGTCTCTTCCTAGAAGAGTACTTCTCTGATAGCAAATGATGGAGCTGTTCAGCTACAGAGATTGAGTCTGTGTGTGTACAGCTTTCCTTTCTGGGCACTGTTTTCTGAAATTTATATTAATTTTTTTTTCTAAGGACAGGTACTTTTCCTTACACTCTCTTGTATTGCAATGTCGAAATGTTCCTACCAGCAGGTGGAGAATGATTAAAAAAGGCAAACTGACTGGATGATCACTCCTCTTTATGAAAGGTGACCTTTTCAGAATATCTAACTTCATTTTTCGGGTTCTAAATCCCACTTCAGCATATCCTGTTAATTTCTGTTGGCCGGACAGCGTATGCAGAAAAGGGCATTTGGAGGGAGATTTCCTGAGCCGCAGGAACTTTTGAGGAAAATCTGATGAACGGGCAGAGATGTTACAGCTGCCCAGTAACACTTTCTGAGCCTGGAAACTCCCTGCCTTTCCAGCTAAGTGCCACCATGTGAATCTTTTCCAGAGGAACAAAAAATGTCTGAGATTTCTCCGAGCCCTGCTAAGTGTGATCTATCCCTTCGTGTACATCAAACTGACAATTCCTACTGTTAAGCAAGAGGAAAGGTTTGGGATTAGCATATTTGCAGTTAGTAGTACCAGCCTTTCTGATCTGCAATCTTGCAAAAAGCTTTTTTTTTTTGGTCTTCTATTTTGAGGACTTTAGAGGTTACATACCACAGGTGATCTGATGGTTAAGTTTTTATTTAGCCTAAGGTGGTCCGGTCTGAAACACTGGCCATGTGAACTAGATGTCAGTTCTGGGTCTCTTCTTGGGAGACAGCAGCAGCAGAAGCTCAGGGCAACCTTGAGCTGTGTTGGAGGCTGACCTCTTCCACTCCTGTCTCCTTTCCCTCTCTGATAACAGTAGCTTGCAGTTCTGCTGACTCTTCTTTCTTCCGCACTTAAGAAAACTGCAGTTCTCAGGTTTCTTCAAGGCCAGGACGTTGCGGGGTGGCAGATGCTCCCAGCCCAGCTGTGCGAGAGGCAGCCGGCTGGGCTGTGCTGGCTGGTGTGCCTCTTCCAGGGAAGAGGCACTGGGCCAGATTCAGCTTGTTAACTTCCAGCTGGATCTTACTAGCTAGTCCGTCCAAGCAGCATGCTGAACTGGCAGCTGATGTCTAGGAGGTAAGCCTGGAACTGCAAACTGTTAGAGAACAGCAGAAATTTGAAGCATCTCTTAAAGTATTGACGGTGGACTTTCATAGTATGCAGAACTCGTCCAATAATCAGTTGTCAATTCTGCATCTGCAGCTGGGATAGGAAGGACTTGAAATCAGCTAGCACTGTGAACCAGAGCATTAACAAACTCCTTTGCTGGGCTTTACCTTGGTGTTTATTTTCTCTTCCCTTTCCCACGAGAGCTTTGTTCTACATCCATTCCCCTGCACACCACCTTCTCCAAGAACCTTTCCTTGAAGCCTGAGGAAGTGGTTTAACATTGGATACAGACGCACGCACACAGACACACACAAGCGTAACATCCCATCGTTAGAAAAGGAGTGTGACTTCCTGTACACAGCGGGATTGATGGGGGTGGGAACAGCACAGTTGCTAAAATGCAAACAGCAGAAAGGCAATTCCCAAAGGATATAAAAATTCCTATAATTTAAATTATTAAATTGGGTGAATGCTGGGAAATGTTCCACTGCTTCAGTACAGAGTCTCAATGCATAACCTACAGCCTTTCTGACAACTGAACTTGGACTGTGGAGGCAGGCAAAAAGAACGGGGGGATGGGTAGTGAAAGAAGATAGTAGGAATGGTTTTAAGCATCTTACTACTCAAAACTAATTGTCATTTTACTGTCACCTAGAAATAAAGGTGGGGAACCTAGCTGCAGCATATGGAATTTCTCTGTTGAAATGTTACCTAGGCTTCCTTGTTACAGTATCTCTGCTTCTTGTTGTTAATATGCATCTTGTACAGTAAAGAATTGAAGTAAAGAGCTCAAGTCAAATGCATCCTGGCCTGGAGTAAGGTTGCTTGCAGTACTTTTTGCTCTGATAAAAGAGGTGGAATAGCATAAAAATGGTGTGAATGTGGTGGACTAATTTTCCTTTTTGAACATTTTCTTGTCTATACTTCCCCCATATGTATTCTCACCCTGTAAAACTGTGTTGCACGCTAATCTCCTTGTAAACTTGTTGAAATTCCCCCTGTATCCCCTTAATGTTTTACCTGTCCTCAGACCAGCCTAGCTTGTGGCCCTCTGGGGTAAAAAGTTGATGTGACCTGCTTCTCTGCTACAGAACACATTTAATTAGATACCTGGACATGTAAATATTTGAGCATCATGGTTCCTAACTGAGGTGTTCCTAATCCTCTCTGCACCCAATTAGAGGATGTAGGCCTTTCCACAGGGGTCCATGCCATGCTAGGGGGTTGTACAGGGGCTGCAGGAGGACCTAGTAAGACAGCATTTGGCTGGAACTTTCCTTGATGAGGAAAGGAAAAGTATAAGCTGATGATTGTACAACAAAGAGTTTTCTGAAGGCCTTAGAGGTCTCTGTCCCTGCAGCAAACTCTAGTGGTACCTGTGCCATCAGTAGGAACAAAGCTGTGAGAAAGACCACATTCATGTTTAAATAGAAAGGGAAAGGGAGACACCAGCTTAATCACAATCAGCTGGATGAACCCAGAAAAACACTTCAGCTTACTCATTACCAACGAGGCACTTCTTGCTTCTCTGCCAGCTGTTTATGGGGAAGAAATCCATTCTTGAAAAGAAGGGGTGTCAAAACTACCATCTCTTTATCCAAGACCCCTTCTGGGCCTCATGGTGGTGCAGATTTCTAAGAGCACAACTTGGACTGAAAGAGTTATGACAAGCCTTTCTTTCTCTCCACCACATTCTCCAAAAAGGCTGCCCCAGTAAACGTGTATTGTTCTGTATTCCTTTTCTCTTGTGTTTTTGAATATGATAAACTAAGTTTTACCCTTAGATAACCTTGTGTGCCTACAAAATTTTATTTCGATGTCCATGTTCCTAAAAATAGTACATGAATGAAGCATTCCAAGCAGCAAACCGCAGCTTCCCGAGGTAGCAGTGGCTGTAGCGCAGTTTCTAGTTCAAAGATTTTGTTTTATAAGTGATATAACATTGCAGCGTCTGCGTCCAGTTTTACAGCATTGCTTTGCTGTGCGCTTTTTGTTCATGTTCCTTTAATGATACTTGGATGCAAAGCATGTGTCATTAGATGGCTAATATAACAGAAGATTGCTAAGGCATATGTTTTGTGGTATGTGTGCCCACTCCACTACTTAACAAGGCTGTTTAACCTATATGTTGTTTCTAGCCTGCAATGATTAAAATACTGCCCACATGTTTTAGTCATATATTTTATCACTTACATACTGAAAGTGCACTTACTTTTGCAGAATATATTTAAGACTGAAAGTTCAGGTTTAGGACTCTGACTCTTGGTACAAATTGTTTTCCTGGTGTCTAAAGCCATGCTTGCTCAAACAAACCTTTTGGTAAAAAGGGATCTGGCTGGGATTCGGTTGCCAAATGTGTTTAGAAAAGGCATCGTAAATGATAAATAATGATTTCAAGTTCATTTGTCTGGGACAAATCCAAGCACGATATGTATTATGTTCCAAAATTAATTCAGCAAAATGGGGGGGGGGGGGGGGATAGATGAGGGAGAGTGACGTGGTCATTTGGCAATACCAAAGTACATAATTTTCTTGACAAAGTTCTTAATATTTTGAAACATTTCCATATTTTGGACAGAAACCATACACTCTCTAATTACTGGCAATAAAACTAAGGATTTAAGAGCTATGAATGTTACAGTTGGCGGAAACTATAATTAAGGCTGGCAAGACTGCTTCCTTGAGGAAACAAAGAGTTCAGACAGCTTTTAAGAGGAGATGGTAGTTATTTTTCCCATTGAACTTCTGTGTATTGATAAATGCATGTTTGGCCAATCTTCAACCAGTAAGTTAAGCAGTAAACTATACCCTAAGTAACTTCTTAACTTGTGTTTCCCACTGTGCTGTTTCAGCTCTAAGACGATTTATCTAGTAATAGTTATCGTTTCTTCTGACTGTAAATCAGGATTTTTCAATTCTGTATCTTATATCTTTTGCTGAGAAAGAGAGGTGTAGACAAAGTAAAATTTAATGGATGTGGTTAAAAAGTAAGCTGGGTCTAAAATACTGTACTGTGTAGGTATTTGCATGCACTCTCTTGTAGCCTGTCTGCTGCCAGTGAGCCAGGGAGACTGTTACTACTGAATACAATAGCGGGAAGATTGTTAGTCATAAAATAAATGTGGGTGCACGTAAGTATTGCCAGTCAGCAGGTCATTACATGCAACCAAGTCTAGACCATCTTGGAATCACTGCAGAAACCACTGGCATATAAATCCCTCTTAGTCTGGTGGGCTTCCCTGGGGCAGTATTTTGTAGCCAGGAAAGATGCTGTGGAGGCTGAAGCTGGGAGTGGTGTTTGCTGCAGCTCCTGGGGCTTTCACTTTACTGCGATGTTCCAGTGCTGTCAGGACTTTGGCTGCCCCAGTAGCTTCCCAGGCACTGTGGGGAGAGCAGACTGGTGTGTCTCGGTGCTCGTCACTAGGGGCTTCCCTTTAGCCCACTAAGTACTGTGAAAGGGCATGAGTGGCTGGGCAGCCCTGGGGATGCTGGTTCCCAAGTGCCTGTGTTCCTGCTCCTCGTGCAATGAAATACTCTTGTCAGGTGGGCAGAACCAGAACTTGGCTTATCTTTGAAATAATTATTCCTACTTTATTCTGCACTGGAATGAAGACTGACTTTGAAACAGGAAGATCTTCTGTGAAGTGGGATTGTATTTTCTGTACATCTCTGCAAATGAGAAGGACCATTTTTGTGCCACAGGATTTTGAATTATTCAGTAGATTCAGGTAAAGAGTTATGTAGTTAGGGAACAGAATACTTTAAAAACCTGTATGTAGAAAGTTGTCACACAACTAGTAGTGTGGAAGAATAGCATGACATATAAAATTCCCTTCTACTTTATATCACTCTTCTAATCAACTCCCTTTTTCAGAATTGTTACCAAATTGACAGATTAGTTGTTTGAAGAGTCACGCATCTGTGGTGATTTTATTTGACTGTTGGTGAGGCAGAGATCCTGGCTCTAGCATATAACCACATTATTTTGAGTGAGTTTGTGTAACCAGATCATTTTGCATGTGAGTGAGTTTGTCTTTGAGTCATCTTCATCAGAAACTGCTTGTCCCCTCTTAGAACTGTCTGCAGATAAATTCGTTGCTGCAGTGCTGTGAAGAGGACCTCTGGTCAACTTCTTAGTGTCCAGATGGAGATCAGTGACAAGTGGTGTCATATGGCCCAGGACCCTCAGGGGTCCATATTGGGACCAGTACTCTTTAATGTCTTCATCAGTGACACAGACAGTGGGATCGAGTGCACCCGCAGCAAGTTTGCAGACCACACCAAGCTGAGTGGTGCCGTTGACATGCCTGAGGGATGGGATGCTGCCCAGAGGCACTTGAACAAGCTCCAGAAGTGGGCCCATGGGAACCTCATGAGTTTCAACAAGGCCAGGTGCAAGGCCCTGCACCTGGGTCGGGGCAACCCCCAGTATCAATACTGGCTGGGGAATGAAGGAATTGAGAGCAGCCCTGCGGAGAAGGACTTGGGGGTACTGTGGATGAAAAGCTGGCTGTGAGACAACAATGTACACTCGCAGCCCAGAAGGCCAACTGTATCCTGGGGTGCATCAAAAGAACCATGGCCAGCAGGTCGAGGGAGGTGATTGTGCCCCTCTGCTCTGCTCTGGTGAGACCCCACCTGCAGTACTGTGTCCAGCTCTGGGGTCCTCAGCACAGGAAAGACATGGACCTGTTGGAGCAGGTCCAGAGGAGGGCCGCAAAAATGATCAGAGGGATGGAACACCTCTCCTATGAAAAAAGACTGAGAAAGTTGGGATTGTTCAGCCTGGAGAAGAGAAGGCTCTGGGGAGACCTTATTGCCACCTTTTAATGCTTAAAGGGGGCTTATAAGATGGGGGCAGACATTTTAGTAGGGCCTGTTGTGATGGGACAAGGGGTAATGGTTTTAAACTAAAAGAAGTGGGAATCAGATTAGATACAAGGAAGAAGTTTTTTACAACGAGGCTGGTGAAACACTGGGACTGGTTGCCCAGAGAGGTGGTAGATGCCCCGTCCCTGGAAACATTCAAGGTCAGGTTGGACGGGGCTCTGAGCATCCTGATCTAGCTGAAGTTGTCCCTGCGGATTGCAGGGGGGTTGGACTAGATGACCTTTAAAGGTCCCTTCCAACCCAAACAATTTGATGATTCTATGAATGTGTTCATGCATCCTTCTGTCTGTTCTGTATCTCCAGATACGAAGTCATTTTTTAAAGCTAAATTAAGATGAGTGTGTTTTACAGTGCTTGCAACAAAGCAGAGCTAAGCATAGCACAATGTTTTTGTGCAGGTATATGGCACAATTATGTTTTTCTCTCCATCTTTGGAGACGAAGAAGGCAGCTGTTCAACAAGGACCATAATGGAGAGTGAGGTAATATGTGCATTTTTGGCACCTGGGATTCTGTTTCGGTTTCTAATTTTTACATTTAACCAATCCTAAAAAGGCACACAAAATGTTAAAACATGAAGTGTTAAAAATTACTTTCCAGGTCACAGGTTATGTTTTATACCAGACTTGTGTTGTTATGGTTCCTGCTAATATTTCTGGAGTTAGAAACCTGTCACTGTTTCCATTTGGAGAGAAGGAGCTATAACTGTCTATAAAAATATGTTCCCAGCCAAAGCATGCCATGTAAGGTCATTGCTGAAAAGCAATTAAAGTCTGGCAGCTTTGAAATTAGAGGCACATCAACAAGACTGGGAAATCTGCTGCTTTCTGACTGTGCTGCACTCCTAGAAGTCAGGAAATACACGATGATAGGTGAATGGTGGCTGTTTGGGGTCTGCTTTTATGGACCGTTCTGTACAGAATCGGGTCTGGATGGATGATTTTGGTTTGTGTAGATGTCTTTCGTGTAAGGTTTTGTTGTGCTCTGGATGTTATTTCACAAATTATGCTCTCAATGGATATTTGAACACCTATCATCCGTTTCCTAAATCTTTTGTGCAATTGGTCCTTTTCCTCTGGTTCACCACAATTTTAAGTAGCTCCAGCACACTCTTCCAATTTACGACGTCTCCCTGCCTCGCCAGCTGGACTCCACACATAGCCTTGGTGCTCCAGGAAGGAAGACTTGGCATCAAGTGAGTCTGGGGTTAATGAAAGCCTGGAGTGGGAAGTTATAAAAATCAGATGGTTATAGTAATTGTAAGGGGCTATACGCTGAGTTTAATAGCTCCACGGGGAATGGTGATATATGAGGAGTGTAGGAGGAGAGAATGGGCATAGGAAGGTGCCGTTACGTATCTCTCTCTCTCTCTCCCACTTCCCCCTCCCCTTTCATTCCCTCTTCGCAGGATATTTTATATCTTTTTGCCAGAATCCTAGTCTGACCTGACGGCACTGCATCATCAAACAATCCCTACAGAAAGCTTGCAGAGAGGGGAAGCTCTTTCCAAGATCCAGTCTTCTCCTCTGACTGCAATGAAATATGTAAGTCTGATAATCATGCGTGATTATCTCTCCTGCATTTTCCATGGTGATTCTAAATCATCAACTTTATCTTTTATCTTGATCAGATACTTATCTGTTTCATTTTATGTTCAGGCAGACGCAAGACAAGTTGGTTTTTTTAAAGGAAAACAGCCACAAAGTTAATATCACATTGTATTTTGGTGTGTCTGGAGTTCAGGATCAGAGTCACACGGGCCAGTGCTCTTGCTCAGGTGGAAAGAGGGAGTAGCTGGAGGCAGGTCTACTGTAAGGGGTTGACTGTAATCACAAACTTACCGTTGCTGTCTGCCTGTGATGACCGGCGTGGAGGCAGTCGTGGTGAGCCAGGAGTTTACAGCTCCACATGGAGGCACTGACAGTCGCTGTATGTACTCCATCCTTCTCCCTCTGTGGAGGGGATGTCAGGTCCTTGGTCTTAGTGAGTTGGACCATTGTGTCTTGTCCCATGACCCTGAATGTAAGGAGACCGTGATGTTACTTACTAAGCATATGAGGACACTAAAATTAGGATCTGCCTCATGTTCAGGATCATGCTATATCTGGATGATTGTAGTATTAGCTGCTGAAAAGGAGTGTTTAGGCAACAGTTAATAGTACTACATTGAAACATGGTGATTATATTTTGAATTAAAAAAAAATCTTGAAAATATAAAAAATTTTTCATAAGATAAAGTCTTTTTTCTGGGATTGTCTTCCATGCATTCTCTATCATTCTTGCTTCATAGAGTTAAAAGGTGCTTGTTTGTCCTGTTGGCTTTGCAAAGCCAGCACTGTGACAAAACATGCTTTAGATTCCAGCTTGCTTATTTAAAGAGTAATGAAATAAAATTGCACTGGCAACCTAAATTCTGCCTTTATTTACAACTCCTTTTAATTATGAAGGCCATGCTTTTTAAGTGGTTTAATAGAAAGCATAGTGAGTACAAAACCTTTCAGGGAGATACAAGCACCTTTCATGACATGATTTAATTAGTTGTTTTCTAGGGCTGGTTTTGGCAGGGAATATGTACGCGTGTGTATGTGTGTGCGTGTACACATTTACATGTGTGCAGCTCATAACTTGAGCAAACTTTGTTCTGGAATTCCTTGAGGCACAAGTGTGGAACACCACAATGTTTGTTTTGCAGTCATGTTTTGGAGAGGAGCTGTACTTTGAAGAATATTCTAACTGCATCATTTATTCCTTTTTTAAAAATAATAAAACCAACCAAACAAAAACCCAACATGATAGAGATTATGTGAGCAACTTGAGGTTTCAGTTTAAGTAGTTAAGTGTTTAATTATAAATTTAGATATCAATGTGTTTAATGATGTTTTTTTCAGAGGCAAAACTAAGTGTCATAATGTCCTAAAAATTTGTCACTGGTGGTAGGGATGAAAATGTGCTTATGATTTTCAGCTGCAGCTCTGTGTATTACAAATACCTCCTAAAAATCTTAAGGAATTACAAACTCAAGTAAATCTGAGATACAAAGTGAGAGATGCATTTAAATATTTTGCTTTCTTCCAGTGAAATAACTGTGTGAAGAAAACAGGTGTATTAGGGGATCATTTGAGTGCACTCTCCTTCTCAGTGCATGAGTTTGCATTAGTATATGCAATAAAGTAAAATTGTTCTGTCATTTTCACTTCTCATTTTAGAGCCCAGACCTGTCCACACCAATGCTTCTTTTTACAGATAGATATGTGAATGAAGATTTTTTTAAAAAAATTTTTTTTTAGGTCCTAGTATGTGACTTTGGACAAGTAAATATGAGAGCATGTTTAGTACTGCTAATTTTTAGGCAACTCTTCTTAAATGACAATATGGCTAGGATTTTCTTTACTCGTATGATGCTTTTTGGGCTCTCTGTGGGCTTTCCCAGTAGTCCAATTCTTAAAAAGCTTTTGCCTGTCTTTACAGAAAACTCATATCATCTGCTTCCAATGGGAAGATATGTTTTCTTCCAGTTAATTACTTCGAGTCAAAAAATCTAGTAATGGGAGTTGTAATCATGATATGTATTGGCAGGGTGAGTTAAAGACCATAGTTGCACCAAGGCTGTACTACGCAGTCCTTCCTTTCTGGAAGCTATCAACAAATATTTACCATTCAGAAAACTGTACCAGGAGACCCATAACTGAAGCAGTCTTGTCTCCTGCTGACTTATTTGAAAAGATTGAAGTCTGTTAACGTACAGCAGTGTTGAAAATAAAAACCCGTTTGCATATTAGACCTGCCTGCAAAAGCTGTGCCCAGGCGGAGGACCCCCCGCAGCAGGTGGCTGAGCTGTAGAAGGTGGTGAGAATTGGCTGCGTAACATCAGGGAGGATGAGGAGGAGTTAGATAGCTGGTTCCAAGCACAGTCTGCAGTGGACCCGAGATCAAACAGCCAAAAACTCCCCCACTGGCACACGCAAAAGAGGGGACAATAATGCACAAGAATGGAAGCTTGCAACGGGAAGGACCAGCAGGAGGAGGAGACTTCCCAGTACACCCCGAAGCCTGAGGTGCCCCTGCAGAACCACTTCACCGCGCTGCAGACTGGAGGGGAAGGACCTGTCACACCAGAAGAGATGCTGGAGCTGAGTAAGGCAGCCCGAACTGCTCCCCATGTCACAACCAGCACCTCTCCTATGAAGACAAGCTGAGAGAGTTGGGGTTGTTCAGCCTGGAGAAGAGAAGGCTCCGGGGAGACCTTATAGCAGCCTGCCAGTACCTAAAGGGGGTCTACAGGGAAGGTGGGGAGGGACTCCTTATCAGGGAGTATAGGGATAGGACAAGGGGTAATGACTTTAAACTGAAAGAGGGTAGATTTTGATTAGATATAAGGAAGAAGTTCTTCTATTGTGAGGGTGGTGAGGCACTGGAACAGATTGCCCAGAGAAGTTGTGGATGCCCCATCCCTGGAAGAGTCCAAGGTCAGGCTGGATGGGGCTCTGAGCAACCTGGTCTAGTGGAAGGTGTTCCTGCCCATGGGAGGGGGGTTGGAACTAGGTGATCTTAAAAGGTTCCTTCCAACCCAAACCATTCTGTGGCAATTCTACAGTGATTTAGCTGCCAGGTTTCAAGTGTCTCATTTGAAAATACTGGTCTGCATTTTTCACTACCTGTTTTTTCAGTGGTTTATGTAGTTTTTACCTCTGGTGGTCTCTAGGATGAAGTGTTTAGAGGGCTGAGGGGAGAACTTTGCAGAAATGATATCTATGAAATACTTCAGAAATGAAGTTTTTCCATTTTTTTTTAATGGAACTGATCTCTTTTTTTTTTCTTTTTTTCTCTCAGTGAGATATAGGCCTATGTAACTTCTTACTTTAAGGCATTGGCACTCCTTTTATTCTGAGATAGTGAAGTGCTATTATCTCAATTTTAAGAATGAGGAATTCAGAGTAAGAAAAGCTAAGTTACTTGCCCAAGTCATGAAAACAACTGTGGCTGAATTATTCTTTGAACCTAGGTGTGTCTTATCCTAAGCTGAGGGCTCACTGGAGTGGTTTATTCCTCCTCTCAGAGGTACAGCCTTTATAATAAAAGGGAATAAAAAATAAACTGATTTATTTAGCATATCCTCATTTGTTTTTTAAGATCAGGAAGGACTGTTACTATAATATATTGCCAAGTATTATTACCTTTTACTCAGATGTGTGTAGTCTAAAGACTCACTCAAACTGGCACAAAGCACTTCAATTCACAGGTTACTAAACTATGTGTCACAGACCATGGCAGTGACCAAGCAGCCGCAAAACACTTCAGGTCCGTGGAAAGGTGAGGCATTAACTAAACGAAAATTGCTCAGGCAGTCCCAGTAGGTAAACAGTGCCACATGCTGCAAGTCTATGCTGATGTGATGGAAGAAAATTCCTTTCTGAATGTAATCTGTTAACTAGCTTGACTCTGAGTATGGGTGATTTATACAAACTAGACATGAGTTTTGATTGAGCAAGTTACTTGCCCCTAGTTATGGCCAGTCTCTGATCATTCAGAGGAAGAAAAATAGTTTTCCCTCATTCTTGGGTGACTACATCTGCCAGTTGCATATTAAAATTGGTAGCCTTTTCAGGTTAGTGGCTGGGCCCTGGAGTGTGAGACTATATGTGATTTATAACTAATGTCTTAACAGGCATGAGAGTACTGAGGGCAATCTGGGCATCCCTACCTGGGATCAGGAGAGACTCACTGGCCATGTCTACAATAGCAAGAAATGAGGTCCAGTGGGGTGCATTTGTAGAACTAAACAACTAGTTCTGGGGACCTGGTGTCCATGCTTTATGGATTTCAGGGTTTTACTTTGGGCTAGCTCTAATCTGGTTCTGTGAACTGGCTGCATGCTACTTGCTGAAGAATGTTAGGTGTACACTTGGAGCATATTTTCCAGTTCAGGTTGATTTGGAGGAAATGCAGCTCCAGGACTGCTCTGGCATGTGGAGCAAAGCTCAGTCTATAGGTGATGACATGGATTCCTGACATAAAAGCACACTGATGATCCAAACTGTGACAGACACTCACAATTCATGTATTATGGAGTGCTTGCATGATATTTCCAGGGGCAAGTACTTTTTCCCAGAAGTGCCATGAAAGCATATGACTTCTGAAGAAAGAGGTGGTCTCCCTAACAAGGGCCTCAAGCCAGTCCGGACCTCTTCCCATGCCCTTCTTCCCCTGCCTCCGTCTTACAGGTAGCATGTTCCAGTGTTTAGTTACATGGAGGACACATCCTGTTTTAGTTCAAGCCTAACTTCAGCTTCCAGTCAGCATCAGCAAGATGGACCCCCTCCCTCCCTTCCCCTGGGTGGTTGGTACTTTGTTCAGCTGCATTTTTTAGGTTGTAAATGTTTAGTCAAGACTTGAGGTGACTGTGCCAGTAATGGTTCCTTCTGGTGACTTGTTACCCATCAATTTTTGTCATCTGGAGACTGTGTCAGCAAAGATTTTGTGTATTGTTTGGAGCTTCTTTGGTAAGCATTAATTCTTTCTTAATACAGTGGACATTTAGAGATTAGTTGGTGAGCTGGGTTTTAAAATCAAAATGTCATGTTGTACTAGGTCAGATGACTTGTAGAAATCAAAGTATAACTCACCATCAGTTTTCTTTTCTCCCATGCTCATAGAGGGTAACAGTTTATTTTGGTCCAAACCCTTGCTTATTCTATTTATTACATATGTATGTATTTATATTTAGTCTCTACTTCTCAGTGATGTGACACTTCTTAAAGACTCCATTTTTTTTCCCCTGGAATTGATGTCAGGTGAATCAGTTTGTAGTTCCCTGTTTGGTACATAGGCTGTCCTCCGAGCTGTTGGGCTTTCCTCAGTCTTCAAGCATTTATTAAATAAAAATAAATAAATTAAAAAAAAAAAATAGAGGGAAGCATTAAGGTAATGCATTTAGCAATTGACTGGCAGTGATAGTTGCTTACATTTTTTTTCTCTTTGGCAAATGGTCTTGCATAGCTTCCTTTTGTATGGATGGCAAACTTTTGATTACAGCTGTGTTATCACATTGGGTGGATACATCCTGCTTTATTCTAAACACGAGATGTAACTGTTATGCTCTTTTGCTTTCTCTGTCTGTTATTTTAAGTGTTAGAAATATGGTTTGTTATTCTGGTCTCTATTCACTGTTGAGTTTTGGGATGTGAGGGTGTAGAGGGGTGGGGTTGGTTTTTTTGGTTGGGTTTTATTTGATCCCTTTAGGTTATTTGTCAGTTATCTCTATTTTCTAACAGATTGTTTGCTTTTTACACCTTGTTTTTCCATCCTTTGAAGCTGTGCCTTAATACTACTTCCATATATTTTATTTTTTTTTCAGTCAGAATGGTCTTTTTTGCCATACTTTTTGTTTGTTTGTTTTGGTATTTGTGGTACTATGGCTTGTTATTCATCCAGTAGAATATCCTTAAACAATAACCAATTTTAACTCTTTCCAATATCTAATTTTTGTTTCCAGTCAATTATGCCAACAAGTAATTTAAGCTTGGTAAATCTGGCCCTTGCAAGGTTTCCAATAATCACATTTCTGGCTTATGCTATGTACTGCTTGTACAGTAGAAACGTAGCCAGTCCAAACCTCACAGGTACAGTGTCAACTGCTAATTTTTGATCAGCACTTATCTGTTTTTTGTCTTAATAGTTAATCTAACTTTGAATTGCCCCATAATAAGCACACTAGTGTCGTGCTTTTTATAAATAAAAAAGACCCCAGCTTCTTAAAGAAACTCTAGATAATGTTCTTTAATGCTCATATCAGACATATCTCATAATAGATTTCTCCAATGCTAAAGTTTCCTGGGATGCTATTTTTCTCTTCTGATAGCTGACGGCTAAGGAATAATTTATCCTGGTGTCTTGGGAGGGCTGGAAGTCCACCAGTTTTAGTCTTGTAAGTAAACTTTATAGGGCACGGAGTTGCTGTACTTCTGTGTGTGTGACACTAAAGGGTAATTGTCTGATGGAGAATACTGTCCCCATCACTGCTTATCAGAGTCTCACCTCCTGAAATGAGGGGGCGTGGGTGGGATCAGAGTCATTTTGGCCAATGGTGGATATTGTCTTGTGCTTTCCTGCATTTACTCTAATTTGAGCTGAGCTCATAGCTACCTATAGGTCTTTTCCTCTGTTGAGCTTTTTTCTCTTAAGATGGCTCACTTTGTGAGGGAAAGGATACTTCCAGCTGTGAAGATATCCTTTAGGTTCCCTTATTTGCAATTACAGCACATCTCCAAAATGCTTTGTTTCCATTTCATTCATTGATACTTGTTGCCTCTCTCCACGGGATCTCCTGTGAAAAGGAGTATATCTGGACATCCAGAAAACTTTCCATATCCCCGTGTGCTTTGTTACCTGTTCCTCCTCCATCAGAAGTGCGTTGCACCTCATGTAGCTCAAGCTGCCTCCTTCTTCAAGCAAGAAATGAAATCTGATGCTTCAGATGCAGGTCATAGGACCACAGGAAAAGTCGATCTGTAAGAGACCTCCCAAGCAGGCGGTGAGACCTCCCTTACTGGTCTCCTGCTGAAAGCAGGGTCAGCTCTGAGGCCAGACCAGGTTAGCTGGGGCTTTATCCAGTTGGGCTTGAAATGGCTGTGCCTTCCTTGACCTGGTCAGAAGAGCTGTGATGCCACTTGGAGTCCTGGACTTACTGAAACTGGGTAGCTGTTGGGGTAACCACGGCATCCATCTAGCTTTGAATTTCTTTCCTGGGCAAGGAGGAAACCATATCTCCTCTCTGCCTCGTGCTTCAGTAGAGTTGAAATGGATTCAGCCCCAGTACCCCAGCTGGGACCTTGTAAGTGCTATCGGTTTTCTAGTGCAAACATAATCAGTAACTACTCTCTGTCAGCTGCTCTAGCTGTGGAAATGCAGTGCTGTGTCTACACAATACGCTAATGAGTTTCTTGTCGTATCTACCTGGAGACTACCAGCCTGGCCCTCTGCAGTACTGTGGGGAGCAATTTTACTTCTGTGTGGTCCAAGCTTCATTCTCAACCTAATGCCTAACCTGAAACCCAGGTTGCTTCCATCAGGCTTGGACATCTGGCAAATCTGCTTGTACAGACCCCCACTGAAGCTTTGCTCGGAACTAGCTTTTGCTCAATGTGAGGACCTGTACAACATTTCTCCTGCAAAACTTACGTTACAGTGAATGTAACCTTACATGCATTTTAAAGTTTCCTACTCAGCTCCTTATGTCTGAGGCCATTAAATCTTCCAGACTATTCCCAGCTATCTAAACCTTACATTTTTTCTTTCTTAGAGGGTATCACTTTCTGTACTTTTCAGTTTAGTAATATTCTTTAAAAAAAAAAAAAAAAGGCAAAAAGCTCCATTTACGTGCTGTTCAACATTTCAGAAGTTTGGTATTTATGAAACACTAACCAATGAGTTCACTGCTTTGTAAATTGGAGAAATAAGGCATGTTCTCTTCACTGTTACAGATTTACAATCACAGTCAAATATTTATTTGTTTGGCATTTCCTTTACATGCCAGTTCCTGTTGTGCAATAAAATGTGATAGTAAACAATAGTTAAGCATGTAGTCATTAGTTTAGTGGTGCCTAATATAACAATGAAAATAACTATAAAGTATTTGTCTCTCTTTATTTCTGTTGGAATTGCTGTATGGATTATCTAGCTTCAGGGTCCAGAGTTGGTATCTATCACCTTTAAAATATGTTGAATTTAATCTTCCAGGAAGTGAAAAGAAAGACTTGAGCTCCTTCTCTAACTACTTTTTTTCTGTTCCTCAATCTTTTCTACCTTTTTAGGAATTGTTCAGTAAAAGGATGAAAAGGCAAAGTGAAATATGCATCGTATATAAGGTCTTCTTGTATCTCCTTGTACTTTGTGTCTTAATCAGAGTGTTCTGGATCTTCACCTCTTTAGCTTTAGTGCTTCCAATAATGTTTTGTCTTCAGCAGTTTGGGTGGATCTGGGTTTGGAACTGTGTTTTTGTTGGAATGCTTCTGCGCTGGATCCCTGCAGTTTTTGGTGCTTGGAAAAGTTATAACTTACAATAGAAGACAAAGCAAACATGCCATCAAAGGCAAAAAAATTAAATCTCTGTTTATTCACCTGCATGCTAGAGATGAATCTTATTCACAGCAGCTAGCTGAAATATTCTAGATATTAAAAGGCTTGGAAAAAAAAGAATTTGTATAAATGCCTGGGACTTTGTTCCAATAGGATTTGTGTCCCAGATGTTGATTTGCAGCAGCGATGTGCTGGATGAAGTTTGCTGTTGAATGTACCATCAGATAGTGCCACACAGAATACATACATGGAGAAAATGCATTCCTGTGCATTTCTGTGCAATTTTGTAATTGATAGTGACAACTTGTGCATTTCTGGATGACTATAGCATGGGAACCTGAAATGGAAAGGTCTGAGACTGGTGTCCAAGTGACTTTTAATCACCTGAGGGGTAGAAATACACTGCCGTGTGGACTCCACTGACCCAGCCTCCCCAGCAGTGTGGTGTTACGAGGAAAGTAAAGGAGCGTTTGTTTTTTATTTTTTGTTTCTCTTCCCAATTAACACCATATATAAAGAGTTGGTCCAAGGTATAGTAAGTCTCTGGAAGAAGCACAACTATTTCTTCTGTATTAGAAGTGGAACTACCAGCCTCTGTTTGAGTGTCTGCTTGTGCATCTCAGTGCGATTTATTTTCAATGGAAGGCAAATAAACTTTCCACTTGAAATAAGCTCGGGAACGTGGGGGTTGTCGCGTACTGTCTTCCCTGCTTCCCTCTGCCTACATACAAAACCTAGAAGGAGCTCCTGCGCCTCATATGTAGGTGAGATATAGCAGATATAAGTGAAAAAGAGATAAAGCCTTAGCTGAGGAATGTGACTTTCAAAAGCCTGTTTGGGAGAATACAGCGATGGGTTTTGAAAATTCCCGATTCCTGCTGTAGATGGTTTAAGGTCGGCTCTGTGCAGGCACAGAGCTCCCCATGCTGAGCAGCTGGGCTCAGCTCTTCTGTACTTCACTGGCTGCAGGAGAGCTGTGGCTGGTGAGGGACAGAGTGGTGACCTGGTGGGAGGGAGCTGTAGATGTCCCTTTGCTGAAACCAGCCTGCTGTGCCACTGAGACAAAAGAGCCCTGCCACTGCATGAAGGGCATGCTGGAGGGAGCCAGACATTGGAGTAGGTCCTAGGGGTAGAGCAGAGTGGGGGTCTGGTCTCCGTCCCATCAATTGATTTATGCAGGTTTCATCAGATGTAATTAATCTGTGCTGTTGTCAAAGGTAATGACTTGTGGAGCTTTGCCTCTGTGTCTGCATTGCTGGGGTTTGGGGAACAACCCAGAATCTCAGATGCGATTTTCTTTTGAAGTAGTGGCTTTGGGGGATTTCTATATTTTACTCTATAGACCTGTAAAAAGCTGAAAGTGTAATTAGTGTAAAATCTAAATAAGAGAAACTGGAAGACAAATTATCCTTCAAAAGTATTGCATAAATCCTCTTGGGTTTTATGGTTGGAATTGCTTGAGGTTACAACACATGAAGCTACCAGAATTTAACCAAATTATCTGGGGCTTATAAAGTATCCTAAATCATAAAACTGCCTGATGGAAGTTTGTTTAAAGTTTATTTCATGGATATTTTTACAGAGACTGAAGATGCCAAGTAAGATAAAGAATTTTGAGATTTGGAATAGATAAAACTGCCCACAGCTGTGCAAACAGTATAGCGATGGGCATGTATTGGCCATGTTTCGGTACTGCTAGACTACAGGGTTCCTAAAAAAGCATCATTCTAGCAACTCATAAGCAGATGAAACAGAGGTCATCTTGGAGGTATTCTTTTCAGCATGATAACAACTAAAGCAGCTACTTTACAAATCACCAACTTGAAAGGATTAAAGGAAATGGCTGGTCCATTTGTTGGTCTAATGCAATTTGTTACTATAGCTGAAATGGATTGGCCTATAAATTATAACTCAGAAGTGGGATTGGAAACATGCACATGAATGTGCATCATGTAAGACTTTTGAACACCAAATGTAAGTATTTGGGGGAGTTAGGCTTCAGAACAGATGACCTGTGAGTGGTATTTGTGAACCAGTTCAATGGTAAGGCTTGGGTTGTTGTTTTTTTTTTTTTTTTTTTTTCTGAACAGGCTATGTAGCTGGCCTGTATGCATGAACACAAGGGAAGAGGGCTTTTTTTATTTTATTTTTTTTACCTTTTTTTTTCGTCTCTGCCTGCACTTTGTGGCTGTGATGCTTGGACCTTTTATCCCCTGGGTTTCAGGTGTGAGTGTTGAATTACTCTGTCAGTGACAGCAGGAAGACCTAGCATAAAACTGGTGAATCTATGAACAGCAAACATCAATAAAAGCTAGTATTTCCTAGGACATTTGAACAGGGAGTGGGACATTTTCCTCTCTGTGTCTATTTCTGTACTTGATTTTTAGGATGGCAGGTGATGGAATGGTGTTTGTGACCTGCAACAGATGTTCCTTTTTTTTTTTTTCCTATCCAGTAGCCAGAAGGGACTTCCTGTGCATAAAATGTAAATTGTTGACAGTGCTGGATTTCTCGATTGGAAGGACAAATACCATCCCTAGGAAACACTGGGGAAATGGAAGAGGTCTGAGCAACCAGACTGAGGAAGCATTGCTGCTCCATTTTCAGGGAGAGAGGAAATGTCCCCCATGAAACTGAACAGAGAAATTGTGGAGGAGGATTCACACCAGAAGTAGGAGGAGGAAGCAGCATTCAGTATTGTTGAATGCAAGTGAGGACTGGTAGGCTGTGAACAGCAGACAGAAGAAGACAAGGGGAGTTAAATGTTTCCAGTTGATAGCAGGTATCCAGACAGTAAACTATGAGAGATGCCTTTAAAAGCTCTAGATGGTTGAATGAAGAAAGATGGCTGAGATTCCAGGTGGGCTGAACTGCCCGCCACAGAGGTAAGAAAGTCAGTAATGTTCTCAAAATACCTAAGCAACCAAGGCATCCTGAAACATACATGTCGTTTTATTGATAAAGTAGGCTTCTGAATTTGGTAGTCAGTATGCAATGCTGATAATGCCTATAGTCAATAAATATTGCAAAAAATATCAATATGTGGGTGATTTCTTGAGACTTGCCAGGGTGCTGAAGGAGAATAATATCTAGCTGATCTTCAAAGTGATTCTCCCTACCATGGTGGTGGGGAAAAGAGTACAGAAAATTCTGGAAGTATTCAGCTGGATAGCCATGTAGCAAAAGTAAAATGTTTTGATTTCAAAGTGGACTAAAAGGCCGCTGTCTTTTGAATATAGATGGAATGAAGACAAGTCTTCTGAGGCCTAGACTAGAATAATCAGAAGGATATTATAACAATGAGAGAATGAAATGAGCCTACAGAGTAGCTTAAGCATAAAACTGTGATATTGAAAATATAATTAAGACCTCCAAAGGAAGTGAAGAAATGGTTTCATAATAAGCAGGCAAAATTGTTCACTTAAGAGCGTAAATTTGGTGAGATTTATACCAAACTCACTGAAGTGAAATGCCACCCTGCAGTTAGTCTGTCTTCAGAGGAAGCGTGGGGAACTTGTGGGTTTTCTGAGTTGTGGACAACTTCAGAGAAAATGATCCGAAGTGGTTAAGACCCAGCGTCCTGAGAAAGATAGCACTGGGGGATCTCCTGCGTAACTCCAAAAAAGGGCTACTTCCTGCCCAGAGCAGCATGGTACTTGGGAAATAATGTCTTTGTGGTCAAAAAACTTTACATAACACATGAATGTTTTGGGAGAGTAATATCTAGGAAAAGTAGAGAGGTTATATCACTTCTGTGTTTGGCACTGGTACAATCGCTTTCCCATTGCTGAGCTCTTTTTTTTGGTGTCCCTAAGCATGTTGATAAAATGGTAAGGGATTGATCAAAGGACTGGATACTTTGCCTTGCGGTGAGACATTCTGGAATCTTGCTCTGTTTATCTTACCCATGAGAAGGCTAAGGCTTGACCTGATCAGAGTGTCTGCATTGGGGGAAAAAAACATTGAAAAACTGTTAACAGTCTGGCAGGCAAAAATATGAAAAGGTTCAGTGGTTGCTATTTGAAGTTCAAAATTCCACTGCAGATTTTCAACAGTGAGAATGATTAGCCCCTGTGATATCTTAACAAAGGTTGTGGTGGTTTCCTTACCGCTGACAATTTAAAAATCAAGATCAAATGGTTTCTTAAATCATATGTTTTAGTAAAGCACAAGTTCTGTGGCTGTTTTATACAGGGCATTGGGTTAATTGTTCATAAAAATCCCCTTTGACCTTGAATCTTTTAATTCTCTTAAAGACAATGACTAGAATCAAGCTAGTCATTCTTCCCCTTGCCCCCCCCTTTTTTTTTGTTATTGAAGTTTTCTGTCCAAAACTTACTTTTGCTTTCACAAAGCTCTAATGAAAAATAGGTATTTTTCTTGGCCAGCTTCTGTTCATAGCCCATCAGATGGCTTTTAACTATAATAACCTTGCAGTCTTACAGTGTTAGTACATTGGTATACTACGTAATATTGGTGTATCTGTAAGGCTGTCTTCTTTGTTCCATTCTTTGGTACCCTGAAGACATATGCCAAACATGAGTGTATTTTAGTTGGTTTTCTTGAGATCTGTGTGGGATATCTTTATAGCATTAGTTGAATTCAGGATTATGAAATCTGCTCTTTCTGCAATAAGTGCAGCTTGTAGTAGTCTTTTAGTTGCTCCCCTCCTCTGAGCCCCGTCTGCACACCTCATGTTTATAGTGATAAGTGTCTTGGAGACATTCCTGCTAAATCTGAACTAAAATCCAATTACCAGCACTTATGTGGCCACAATCCCAGTTAGGACAAGAGTGCCATTAAGCTGGCCATTGTACCATTAAGCCTGGGTTTTGGCTTCAGAGAGTTCAAAAGACCAAAGACTGCCAAATAGAGACACAATGACCAGGCAACAAGTGATACTAAGAATATAATGAGCATGTTAGCCAGGCCCTCTAAAGAAATTATATTTAGGTAATGACTTTTTCTACTGCTTGTTTCTCTGCCAGGCCCTCCTCTTCCTCCAGTTGGTTTTGTATTCATTTGTCCATTTCAGCCTGGTTTTTACAGAAGTGTAAAAATTCCAGGTTCTTGTGGTGAGCTGAAGCACCAGGTTCAAAAGAGGTTTGTGACACCTAACAAGTGGGTATACCAAGAAAGACACAAATTAGTAGTTGTTGTGGTATGGGCTGCAAAACAGTAAGATCACTGAAAATCAAACGCTCTTAGTTCTGTTGCTTACAGAACAACTTGTATTCTTGTGGGGAACAGGCTGGACTCATTTTGTACTGTTGATTCTCTTGTGATTTCAAATAGTCATAACAATTCACTTAAAACTGCTTCAGCAATATGGCTTAAATACATTTGATCCAGACAAGAGTTAAAGTAATTAGCTGACATTTGATTTTACTTGATATGAACCCAAACCATGAAACTTTGAACACCCTTAGAGTTCAGACATGTTTCGTTCAGTGTTTGGGTACTAGTCTGTGTTCTCAAGTAACATTTGCAAACTTGGCAAATTTAATCCCAGATTTAAAATGAAAGCTCAATGTAGGGAACCAAGTCTGTAAAAGCTTTTTCTTTAAATGTAGAGATGCCCTAGAGTATAGCTGTAGAAGCAGCAACCAGAAGGAATAAAAAATACATTACCTGTATAAAGTTGTGTGTTTGTGTTTATGTGCGGTGTTCACACCTGCGTACATGCATATGTGGCTGTACAAAACATTACTTGTGCTGCAAGGACCTTACAATCTTAACAGACAGCCAGCGCAGTCATGCGCTTTGAGACCCAGAGGATGGTGCTAACTTAGAGCATGTGTGCATTTTCGGTTTTATGATGTGACGACAGCAGCGCTCTGACACTGGTTAACATTTGTGGGCCTTGTGGAAGGAGCGAGTTTCCGTGAGGGATTTGGCTGGAGGAAACCTGCCTTGCCTGGCACACAGAGTTGAGGAGGGTGTTCCAGGCAGGGTCGAAATAGAGATGAGTAGTGTGATGTTTTACATTGCGCATGATGGAACTGGTAACTTGGAATGTGATTGACTGTGTTTTGTAAGCCTGTAATTTTTTCTTGCAGTCTAATACAGAAGGAAAAAGAAGAGGTTATGAAGAAATTCGAAAGGAATTGTATAGATGTTTCTGCTGAATGCAGAGGCGTTCACTTCCTCTTTCAAAGAGCAATTATATGAGAATTGAAAAAGCTGTATGTGATAAGAATACATTGTATTTTCTATGTTAAGAAACCGAGATGGAAAGGGAAGACTTTGGGGAAGGGAGGATTTTGTAGAATTTAATTATAGCCTGTGTACGTAGGGGCAAAAAGAGAAAGTTAAGTTGGTATCTTCAAGATGACATACCTGTGTGACACCAAAAACAGTGCTACAGTATTTGATTTGTGAAAGTATATGTTCAGTGTCCAAGTAATTTAATAGTAGAGCATATCACGATTTTCCCTGCTTTGGGACAGGTTGAACTGACAGAAAGGTCACAGAAGTCAGTATGCTTCCCATGAAGCTCTGAAAAGAATATAAGCAACAACAATGTGGAAGAACACCAATTCTGTGAAACACACTTCAGAATAACTTACCGTACGCAAAATACCTGGAAATTATTCAGTTTGGTGACTAAGCAACACAATGGGAAGTTTTCAGATTCTTTAATAAAGTTTACTCTCTGTATTACAGCATACAAATCATATTATCTCACCTTACCATTGTATAATTCTTCAGTGATTTTTTCTTTTTTTTTTTTGCTTAGTGTGGTAAAGAAAGAAAAGAAAAATATCTGATGCTTTTTTAGGTTTTTGTTATAACTTAGTAACTAGGAGGGCAACAGGGAAGGTCATCACTATGTGACCATCTTGAACTCTGTTATCCAAACTCAATGTGTGAGTTTAATAACAATTCATTTAAGTAACAATACATGTGTCACATCTATAATACCTCATATCTGAGGATTTCAGAGCAGTTTACAAGTTCTGATGAACTGAGTCTCAGCATTCTTATAAGAGGGGAAAAAATACCGTCACAGAAATTACAAATAATTTGTTAAGGCTGCTCAGGAGATAAAGAAGGACAGTCTAGGTGTCGTGGTTTGGGGAACCTACACACAAGTTAAAATTTTGGGATAAATATACACAACTTCTTACAAAATTACTATATTATTGAACTCTTTCATATATCTCATGTTGACCTTAAGCTGTGAAAGATGTGCCGTCCACCTCCTAAACAAAGGATAGACAGGATAATGGAGGATCATTTTATGCTGTTAGCTCCTTTTCATGTGAGAGTATGTTGGGACAGAGTTATGGTCAGCATAATTAAATTTGCCTGCAGAACAAAGAGTTATCGACAAAGATATCTTGCCAGAAATAGAAAAAAGAGGTACCTGAGGAGAGTAACATGTGGGCAGTCATAGATAAAGGAAAGTTGGACAGTAGAGTCAAACTGAGACACGTTTTGCAGCCAAGAAGTCTTGAATTTTAATGGAGGTCAATGAGGGAAGGTGGACATGAGACTTACCTGGATACTACAAATGTGTCTGCTCCAGAGCCTAATCCCTCCTCCCAAAGCTACGCTATTGAGAATAGTCACCTTTAGCTATATCCATGCTGTTCAGCAATTGGCAGGCCCTATGTAACAATCATAAACATACTGCCTGTGAGACCCTGACTTCAGCTGATTCAAACTCCAAAAAACATTTTGAGTGGTGAATAAATACAGGCATCTCACATCTTTACTTTTGCTTTGCTCCTTTTAATTCTTTTCTTATGGTACGGGCTTCTGTGAGGAACCTTGAATAAGCTGGAGGTACAGATTTACTGAGAGTGAGATGCAAGGAGACTAAAAGGGGATTCAGAAGTCTACAGGATTGCCTACCATGTGTTAAGCAACAATTGTTTTGGAGTACGTGGTCACGTATTATTTGATGTGGTTACAGATAGGCAATCCCTGCCGACAGTGAGATGAGGGATGCATCCAAGCCTAGCTCATCATCTGTTTGTTTCTCTTCTTGTATGTCTTTGAAGATTTGGATTGTGAATGAGAATAGTTGCAAGATGAACCGTAGGAAAAGTTATATCTGAGTTCTTGTGGGCAACAGGAGATGGGAACTTGTGTAGGAGTATAAGGCAGTTGGTCTGGTAGGGTGTGTCATTACAAAAGGGTTAACAGCCAAAGAATCGTACATATACTGTAGAGGGTAAGGATGCTATTCCCATTAAGAGGGTCTCACCAGGTGAGCCTGGTGCCAGAGGACTCCAACACTCAGAAAGTCTCCCACTGGCTGAGCTGTTTCACACTGGATCACTTGGCTTCTCATCCTGCCTGCCACCCACTAGGATTATTTTGTACAAGATCGGAGTTGAATGCTGTCGTGCTGAACTTGATGAGGCATGTGTGGGGAACGGGAGCAGAGAGGGAGTGGGAATGTGGTGTGCAGATGTGTGAAGGTGAGAGTAAAGCTTATCAGCTACTGGTTCCGGCGGGTGGTGGGCTTTTCCTTTTTTCTTTTCCTGGCTCCGCTGGTGAAGTCATCCATTGAACAACCTCAATTATCCATCCATACAAGATAAAAGTACCAGAGTACTATGTTAGGGTGTGAATACTTTTAAATGCTTTAAAATAGAACAATTAAACATAGTCCTTGTCCAGCTGCTCACAGGGTGGCCTCTACTAAAAGCTTGAGACCCCAAAGACACTTTCCTTCTATTGCATAATATTTTTCTTTTGTTTCCAGTAAACCAGGTTTGAACTGGCAAATTTCTGTGAAGTCCTGCAGCCAAGTTAATATTTAAAGCAGACCTGTTAAGTTATGCTGGTTTCAGGAATGTCTTGAGACATCCTCCCTCTGCTAACCTGCTGTGCTGACTCAGCGCCTGAGAAGGAGTTGACAGCCCATGGGGACAAGGGAGTGTTCTGCAACTCTGCAGAAATGCAGGATACTAAAAACTCATAGGGGCAAAAAGTGATGCCGCTAAAGTTTGTGTTGCAGTTATCAGCCAAGTAATTTAAAAGAAAAAAAGAAAACACAAAACAAAACCAGAGAATAGAATTGAAGGTACAGCAGCTGGTAGCCTAAAATGGTAATCTGCACTAAATGCCCTCCTTTTGTAATGTCTGTGCATATGATTTTCAGCCTATTTTGGGTAGAAACTTGCAGAAGAAGGCTCTTATAAGAACTGCTACTCTTCTTTTCCAAATAGTTGTCTTGACATTCTCATTAGAAAGACCAAGAAAAGACTGCAAGACGACAGTTGTTCTAGAACCCTGAGAGCTATGGGTTGCTAGTGCTGTACCTGTTCTGCAGAGAGTTCTTTACTCTTAATATTGCTCTCTTCAGAAGTCAGAAATTGCATTAGTGTGGTTGCTGGAGTTCCATGGACATATATATATTCCAGCTGCATATATCAGGCTGCTGATGTTCTTATATTTTGTTGCTGTTGTGTGGTTATGTTCCCAGCTTCAAACTAGAATTCAGCACCTGGGTTTTACTTACGTTGTACTGGTAAACTTGATACAGCTTGGTCTCTGCTTGCCTCTACCTTTATTTTAAATGTGTGTAAATTCATTAAATTGCCCTACATACAGTTATAAATATAGAGATTGCATTTCTTTCACTTGCCGCTGCAGATGTATGAGAGCGAGTGTACTTTCAGAACCTTCCTTTCAAAACTACTTGTAATAATGCAGTAGATAAGTAACACTTTAGAGGGAAGAGGACCTCCAGCCTAAATAATTTCCAAATGATCTTAAAGTGTAATTTATCTTCTTATTTTGCAGCTAGCTATGGACCAAATCCAATTTGCAAAGGCTGTTTATCTTGTTCAAAGGATAATGGGTGCATCAGATGCCAACACAAGTTATTCTTCTTCCTACGAAGAGAAGGAATGAGACAATATGGTGAATGCTTGCATTCCTGCCCATCGGGGTACTATGGACTCCGAACGCCAGATATGAACAGATGTTCAAGTGAGTTTTTTTTGAACCCTTACATTCAGTTTTGTAGGAAGACCATAATTCATGCTCAGTTCTTAAGATGATATGTTGTGGAACGTGGTGATATTTTCACAGATGTCTCAAGATCATCATAAAACTTCTTTGCTAAAGAACATCCTAACTCATTCCAAGATATGTCACATTCAGCAGATTAAATAGTTGATGCATTAACCTAGTTTTTGTTGTTGTAATTTTTATTGTTATTATTGCTTTAGTTAGAAGGGAAATGTAGGAAAGAATGATGCTTTAAGCAGATATTCATAGTTTTAACAAACAAATTTCCAGTATATGAAAACAAAAAGGATTAAGTATTAATTTAACGGTGCCTCATGTAGGTACTAGTCAGTATATGCACTAATATATGGGTGGGCTTCTTGTCATGGTTTTTGTTCCCACACAAATTTCAGCTGACCAGACACCTCACACCAGACATGCTTTAATATGTCAGTGTTGCTATTTTAATAAAACAGATGTACTATGAAAAACAAACAAACAACCTTTTACTTTTAGTACTGCATTTTATTTGGAAATTTACAACCTGCTAATGTTCAACAAGATTCCCTGTTTGCATGTTTGTGCCTAGAAGCACAACTGTTAAAATCAACGAGTGCTCTGGTATCTCTACACATTATTTCACCACTGTCTGGCAGTTGTGTCGCTTAGTATTGATTTTTCCATAAGCTCATATGTGGAGTATTGCCCATATGGATTATTAATCATTGCTATTACCTCTAATTCATATTTACGTGGGGGGTTGTGTGTGTGTCATAGTCTAACCAGAATTAGGTCACTGAACCTAAGAACCTGAAGTGAGAAATAGCTTTTCTTTGCTTCCTGGAATAATCAGGTGTCTGTTAAACGTACAGCACTCTCCCTGCAGTACTGCGGCATGTCACTGGGACGCAGTGCGTTGTGGGAAAGCCTTGGGTGCTGGCTTCCACATCACCTGTAATCTTGAGACCCACGTGAGGTCACTCTGTGGCAGTCCGGGCTGGAGCAGGAGCACTCACGGCTGTGCTTGGACCCGTCCCAGCCCACGCAGTGACGTCCCACCTCTTCCCCCCGTTCCCCGCGCGGGCTCTGCGGATATGGTGTTCTTCACGTTGTGTTTCCAACTGCTGTGTAATATTGCTGAGTGCTGCCTAATCTATACCAGGTGGCTAGGTTTTGATGAAAAATTAAACAAGACCAGTATATGGTTTATGCATCCCTTTTGTAAAGTAATTTAGGATTTTGGCCTTAATTTTTGTAACGTGTTTGTGAATTCAGCAACTTGTCCACTTTAAACTTTTCAAAACTGGGCAGTAAAAACTTGCCCACGTAAAAATGTTTTTTAGTATAGTTACAGCTTTGGGAAATAGATGACTTTATCTATATTAGCCTGTACTGTGCTTGTGAGATAATAAAAGTAGTCCGTACTGGCAGTCTTTGTTTACTTTCTTAAAAAGAAAAAAAAAGCTATTTGCAGAAGGTGGGTGGTGAATTCAGTATGACTTTTTTTCATTTTTACCACTTACAGAAAGTGGCCTTTTTCCCTGAATTACAGGATTGGTTTTGAAAAGCATAAATCCGAGTTGTGTCCAACCTGTATTGGCATGTGTTGAGAGCTGGATATTTAACTCACCCTCATGCGTTTGACAGTCTCCCCCTGTGAGAATAATGATGCAGTTGCATTTACCGACCAGTCCTGGTTCTCCTCTAATGATTTTTGTATTGTATATTTTTATTTTAGTGTAACTGCCAACTCGTGTATTTTTAAATCACATCTTCATTTCTTTTTGCTTGGTTTGGTGGTCTTGCATGGCATGTACATTGCATTGTGGACACACAGACATTTTGTGGATTGAAGTTGAGTTAAAATAAATATTCTTAAAAAATAGAATAGGTTTCTTCCTACTTGATGTTAGATACTTTTAAGTATGCTCAGTGACAGACTCCATTGCTCAGATAGTATTATCTCAGCTAAAAATAATAAAAATTCTGGCTGTGTTAAAATCCTTCTGGGAGTTACAGTGCTTGAATTACATAAGTTGAAGTGATTTCTGCCCTATTAATGTCTTTATAGGCACAAAAGCTGTTTAACATTTTATTACTGGAACACTTGCCCATTTTTGCTAGAGAAGCTATAGAACATATTTTTATGGAAAATGTTGACATGATTTTAAAAGCCAAACATGGTTAGTGCCAAATGTAACACAATAAATACCACAGCCAAGTGCAGCAGCTCTAAAATGATGGAAATTTTGAATTTCAAGACTAATTTTCTTTTCTACATGTAAGCAGTATGTGTGTCTTGAATTTGCTAAGTGGTTCTAGGCTGTTTTTCTAGTAACAGTGAATAATGTAATTTTGAGACTGCTTGTCTCTAGAAATCAATGTAGAGTTTCCTGCTGGAGATGATTTTCATCTTGAACACTGCAGTATGAGAGTGCAGTACATTTGGACACAAAATTGGAAAGTGCTGAGTCTCTTCTGTAGAAGAATGCCCAAGAGAAGAGTTACACTTTGTTAATTTTCCAAGAAATTTTAATAATGAGTTTGAACTGAACAGCTCCAACAAGAAATAATCTCATGAGAAAAAAAATCCAAAACTGAATTAAAGAATAAGATGTAATCTTTAACCTGGGTGGTTGGTTTAACATTGTTCTGATTAATGGATCAAGCCTATCTTGAACCTTTCAACTTAGTCTGTATCCATAGTAACCTCTACAATACTAGGGGGAGGAAGCACTCAGAGTTTAGAAATTACAGCTCCCTTCAGCTTTGATTGGCTACTCCAGTTGTTTAGGTTCACCTTCTTTCTGACAGGAGGGCCTCACATTGCTAAAATTGTAATTTCCCCTTCCATGCACCTTCAGTAAAGACAAGAAAAAGAGAATCTTTTAAACAAATTGAGCATTTATTAAACACGTGTAGTTAATTCAGTGTATTAAGAAAGGTAATTTTTTTTTTAAACTTTTTTCAAAATAGCAATACATCATTAATATATCATGGCTTGACTCTTTCTTACGTAGTATAGCAGAGCATATGACCTTCTGAAACTGTTGTAGTCAGTACGATTGTAACAGTCTGTCAGGGGGTTCAATTACCACAGGGACAGCACTATTTGCTTTAAATAAAATAATTTTTCTGACTTTTTAGAAATAGTTTTCATTACTTTTGTGTTTTTTTCCTTCAAATATGGCTTTATCTTTTAAAAACAAGCTTAATATTGCATTTGGGATTTTGAAAATGAAGTTGGATGGCCAGAAATTGAGATCTGCCTATCATTATTTTATACACATTTATTTTTTTTCCTTATCTCTTCCACTCTCTTTTCGTCCTTCAAATGGATTTGGATTTTTTTTAATTTGGAATTTTTTATTTTTGGCCTTACTTTGTATTTTGACAGAAGAGTTTTGTTCCATCTGTCTGGCAACAAAAATCATCTTAGTACTTTGAATTAAGATTTATTAAATCTGTAGTCAATTTAGATTTAATAGGGTAATTGTATATTTGTAAAGTACTAATTGAAAACACTGTGGTTTGGCATTTATTTAAAAGATCTCAACTAATAATGAATCAAGATTAGAACATATTGGAAATGTATCGCTAAGTGTTTATTAAGTAAATTTATTTTAAAAAATATCCTCACTATGGTATTTTATAATTAGGATGTTGTATTTCAAACATTGCTCACCATGAAATGGTAAACCTGTGGTAAACTTCAGGACCTGTTACGGTCAAGTGACTGTGCGTATCATTCTCTAGTGCTCATGTTCAGCCCCTGCCAGAGTTGTAGCTTAAAAATCTTTATTTGTAATATTAATATTAATAATATTTGTAATAATAATAATAATAATAAACCTGCAACTACCAAAGCCATATCTGTTTAGGAGATTAAATAGCTAGCTATTACAGATATTCCCTTGTAGGCTAAAGCTCTTTTGCTTATGATTTCCCTCCTCTCCTTACTGTCTCCTCAGTGACTTTCCTGAAAGTTTTGATCTCTCTTCTCTTTCCATTGGTTTTTCAACTGATACTCCATCCACTGTAAGAACTGCTCACATCATAGCTTTCTGCAGCATCTTGCCTCTGTCTCCTGCTCTTCTTGGCACTAGCACAGTCTTTGTCCCTTACGTGCCCTTGTGTCCTCAAGGTGTAAGCTGCCTGGATTTTTGAGGTCTCTCCCATCTTGGGAAATTCTGGAGAGGATTAGCACAGGAGGTGGTGCTGGTTGATGACAGATTGGTGTGCGGTGCCAGCGGACACATCAGGATGGCAGCGTGAAGTTAAGTCTGTAGCACCAATGCTGTTTTACTGTTTTACTGAGCAGCAGAGGGATGGGAGCACGAGTTGGACGGAGTGAGTGTGATGGGCATGGGGACAGTCTGGGCATAGGTGGAGTTAGGAGGTTCTGGGGTAGAAGAGGCAGAGAGATCTGAGGCAAGAAGAGTAGGGCGCTATGAGTCAGAGCTCAGTGTGAAAGACCAAAGTATTAGGTGCTTTGGACCAAGCAACCGTTGTCACTCCCCAGGATAACTAACCTCACAAGTTACAGGCCCGGAGGCTCCTCTGGAATGATGCCTCAATGGAAAGACTGGTTTTGACCTTCAAAAGGAAAACACTAACTGTAGTGAATCATCATCTCTGACTTCTTAAACACAAGGGGATGCCTCAAGCAAGGACCCGATTTCAGTGCAAAGATTACCAAGCCCTTCAATTTAGGAATGCCACGTTTCCTTCCCTGGCTTGAGTCTGCAGCATCCCTTTGCAAGATCTGATCCTTAGCTCTCCGTCTCGAAGGTGTTCAGTACAGTTCAGTACAGTTCTCTTTCTTACGCTGGTGGTTGCTGGTTTCCACTCATGCAGATCCCCTCACGTGTTCTCACTTCCCTTCCCCATGCTCAACTCTCTTCACTGGTGTCTGCGTTTCATGGGGAGCAGAACTTAACTGCGAATCGTCATTGTTATTAACACTACTAGGAACTGACCAGCTGTCTTTTCCACTACGTGCACTACAAGGTAGCTTTGTTATGAAGGGAGTTATGGATGGATAGTCAATCACATTGATTATGTTTAGAAAAGGACAATGTGACAATGGAAATGCTACAGAATATGAATCTTTCACAAAGGCAAAATAAGGCTCGTGTAAAATTTTCAAGATTATGCATATCTGTAAAAATACTTTACAAATGAGTAACTACTTTTTACAGTTGAGGTAGACATCTTTTGACCTTAAAATTCATCATATTGCACTTAGTATGAGAAACTAATATAGTAAAACTTCTTTTTGTTAAGGTATGAAGCACATGCATCTCAATATGGAGCATTTTATGCTTTATTTTGAGCTTCAAAGGCATTATATTTCCCTACAATTTATCTTATTCAGCATCACCTTATAAGCTGGTGATAAATTTACTATGGAAGGGTAGTATTTGTTTTGGTAACGTTATGCTCTCTGTAATTATAGTACAGAAAGAAGCTGTTTAAAGGAGCACATACTCTTTTTTTACAATAACAGACACATGCACCTGAATCTAAATTTAATTCAATATCTGAATTTGTTTGAACTCCTGGGTTTTTGATTCCTTCTCTAAAATGTAAGTCTGTCAATTCTTTAATACTTACTTTAAAAGGAGAATGAGTAGACGTGGCTTATCATGACTGTCAGGAAGCCAGAGCAGGTCACAAAAATCTTTTAATATCACTGTGGTTCATCTGCTTAAAGTGTATCTCTAATTTGAGCATGATTTGTAATCCAGGCTTTCTCCTTCCAGAGTTCTTTAATGCACCATTTATGTAGTTTTCTATAAATATTGTAAATTTCATCCATGTCAATCAGATCTGGTTTTTTGTGATAGTCATGTAAATAGCAGAGGAATGTTTGGGTCAATATAAATGAGATTATAAAGCCTAAATGCAAATGTTTTATTGCTGGCTAGCTAAATGCAATTCTTATAGATCAGATTGGTTGCCCTAACCTTGACTGAAACATGGCTTATAGCTATTACTTTTTTTGAAAATCTGGTGTATGTGCAAAAACGCTTCAGAAGAAAATTATTTCTGAAGTGCCACAGGGTGCTAGGGCTCACTGAAAATTAAGGAAAAAGGGACTTTGGCTGCAAAGTCCTGTATATAACTTATCTTTTGCCACTCTGTTTCAGTAAGCAAAGTTGAAGATGTTATAAATTTCTGTCTCCGGATTCTTTTCTGACAATGGCCTTTTTTAAGAGAGATATTATGATCCTTTTTCTTTTTCTCCACTGAAGAACCAAAGAATTTGGTCCTTCAGTTTGGTAGGTTTCCTGGCCATTGACTGAGGAGTGGCACAGTATTAGTTCACGGAGTTATGTTTCTTTCTTGAGCGTATTCTGTAACTGCTCTCAAGCACGGAGGCACTTTTACATACTATAATCTACCCTCATGCTCTACTGAAATGTCAGTCATTCAAGTTCTTACTCTCTTGTCAGCCTAAATTAAGAGATTGCACAGTATCAATAGACTTTCCATTGGAGAAGTTATATATCTTGTCCCATAAATCAACATTTCAGAGCTCTGTCAAAGGGATGAGTTTTTGTTTCTCTTTGTTTTGTCTGAACGCTGAAGATACTTGAGCAAAAGCACTTCTGTCTAATTTCAGTCCAGCTTAGCTTCACCAGACAAAGTAGTGATTTCTCTTCCACCCATTCTCTTGGGAGGTGAAGTCATGGAGCTCTGAATTTATAACCATTCCTGTGACAGTTTGTGATTGAAAATAGACTTCTAGAAAGTTAGCTTTTCTAACTTTTGGAGTACTGCTCTTTTTCAGTTCTCACTTTTCACTTCATAAATATGTATTTATCATGAAAGATTGTATCTCTTTAGAGTTTTTAATATTAATTTTGCTCATTAAAGTCATTGCAGTGGGCTGTTGTCTATCTGATGGGATAAGAAAGTTACTAGTTTAAAACTAGCTGAAGCAATTAGGACCTTTGCCATGGATTTCAGTGAGGTCAGAATGGTGTTCTTTTACCATCTACATACAACTCTTGTGGGAAGTATGGTGTAACATTTTAAAAAGTGTCAACTGTTTAGAAATGGGCTGTGCTAATCGGACATACCAGCAGATTTCTCTGGGCCTCCCTGAGTGCTTTTTGAAGTCCACTTATGTGAGGATGGTACCAGAGGAAGATGTGTGGTCTTCATATGGGGATGGCTTTCTGAGGTGTTTTATACCTTTCAAGGGGAAGGATGGAAGCAAATATTTGACTTTCTGACTTTCGCAAGATAGAATCACTGGAAAGAAGATATGATACTGTGCTAGAAGAGTTGAGGTAAGAGTGTTATGAAGTCTCAGGGGTCCTGGCTATGAGTAGAGGGTAGTAGGGCCAGGGGGATATAAGGAGACATGGTGCTGAGCAGGAATAAAAGGGATTTGAGGTCTGGTAGGAAGCACACCCTTGATGAGACACTACAAATTGAAAACAAGCGAAGGAAGAGGTAGGGACTCAAGTGTCTGCCCCTGACCTACAGACCTCCTGTTGCCAGCTAAATGGGAACAGCAGCAATGAGGCACCCTTTACTGCTTCACTCTCAGGTTCTGAAGATTAGGTTTCCAACTCTGACATTGTCACCCTGCAAGTATGGTAGGCCTGTCAAAGGGAGGTAGGTGACTGCTCTTTGGGGTTCTTCTGCTGGACTAAATTTATCAACTCTTTCTCCCCTCAACACCAGTCTTATCTTTCTCTGTGCCCCCAGAGCTTCCACTGCCAGGCTCCTCCTCCTTACTGCTTCTAAAATTTTCCAGGTAGTTACCCTTGTCTATCTGGAAACCTTCATTGGGCACTATTTTCTGTTTATTTCTAAAGGAAAAAAAAGGAGGCATTTCTGAAGAATACTGTTGGTTATGCATTTTCTACTTCTTTCCTCTAAAGAGCTCCTTGGGTCTAAAATCTTAGCTATGTTTAGCTCAAGTTTTTTGGTCTGGTTTCCTTTGGGTTTTGGTTTTTTTTTGGTGTAAACTTCTTTTAAGTGGAGTAAAAGGAATACACTGGTCACATGGTTTAGCTGCTGAAATTATACAGAAAATGAAACCACTGAACTGGTGAGAAAAGCAATTGGATCCATGGCTAATAAATTGAAGTAATAAAATTGCTTTTGACAAGAACCTTCTCCAGATGAAAAAAGAATCTCTGTCTTGTTCCAGTTTATTATAATTATATCAGTAAGCTAACTAGTTAATTTAAAGGGAATTTAAAAGGATTTAGATAGGAATTTTTAAAAGTAGGAAAGATTTTGCTTTCTTTCTCCAGAGTTAGGAATAAGATGCTGAGATCAGAAAATTCAAAGGGTTGAAAACCATGGCAATCAGAAGAAAGCAGTTCAGGTCATTAACTTTAAACATTTTTTCCTTGGTTTTTATTATATTATTCTGTGTAAAGGATAAAGCAATTTTTTAAAATGCTGGTTTTCTTAATTATTGAATATTACATCAAACAGCTCTTCTGTAGATTTCATACTAGATTATTCTTTTATTATCAAATTTATTATTTAAATAATAGAATGCAAAACATTTTAGGAATCTGCAATATACTTCCATTAAGACCTAAATAAAGTTTACATAGATAATGATGCTGATTAACAAAAAGAAATACAAAATTCGACACAGTTATATTTATTTCCAAACCAAGGTATCTTAATATTCATAATGGAGTATCAACTTTCTTTAGGAGTCCGACTAAAGATGTGTACTCTTTTATTATCTGTCCACATTGGTATATTTCCCTTTAAAAGCAAAAGAAATTAAAGAATTCATTTATTCTAATTTACCAACCTCAGTCACAGTTAAAAGAATTAATTAATAGCACTTTCATTTAAAAAAGAAAAGAAAATTTGCCCTGAAAGCATTTAAACTGTGTAATAAGATGAATCTGGGCACCAAAAGTAAAAAACTCTGTAAAATTTTCTTTATTTTCTAATCACTGCTGTAACAGTTTGTGATTGAAAATAGACTTCTAGAAAGTTAGCTTTTCTAACTTTTGGCATACTGCTCTTCTTTAGCTTTTTAGTTTAGTTCATTTTAAATTTTATAAAAAAATCCGTGCAAGGCTTAGCTTCATGATTTGAGAGTGAGCATATGGAGGACATCAAAAAGGAGTTGTTGTCACTCCCAGTTGATCTTCAGCTATAGTGTGGTCTGTTACCGAGTTAAATTATCATTACAGTTAGCACCCAGTAACCCCAAGCATTGTGCTGAATATCACTCCGGTGAATTAATATTTAATTTCAGAATTCTTAAAGTATTCCTAATATTCTTTCAGTATTTTCCCCTAAATTGCATCTGATACAGATTAAATAATAGGCATTTCATGTTTGGAGTAATTTAACCTCATAGGAGAAAATTGAAAATAAACTGCCTGCTGAACTTCAAGACTAAATACTAAAATCTGTTTTATAAAGATTAGCTAAATTTGAAGTGTTGTTAGGGGATATTTACCAATATCTGTTCCAGAAGTCCTTATGGTTTGTAAATTTTTTTTTTTTTTAGGAAAGAATAAAGAATAAATGAATGACATAAGTGACCAAAAAGATTAGTATGTTGTTGCATCACATGAATAACATGCTTCCTGCTGTGACTTCAGATAGCTGAAGAAAGAATACAGTTAATGTAGTTTATATAAATTAATTATGTTAGCTGAAGGATTAGATTTTTTAAAATTCATTTTAAAGTGTTCATTACTGTTCCAAATATAAAGGCTTTTACTTTTTAATCTTTGGAACATTTTTCCCTAGCATTTTTTTGTAGGTATGTATGACTGACTTTCATAAGCCCCCATGTAAGTATTTCTGCTTTTCAGGTGTGCGTGTGGTTGTTGGTATCTAGTTAATTTCTGAGTTGCAGTGTTTTAGTATGGAATAGGATGTTTCTGAACAGTCTGCTTCTGAGTCTGTAATCTATTGTGGACAATATTTCTCTTACATTTTCAGAGAAATCCAATATTTCAAAAAGCATTTTTTTGCTATTGATTATAGCTTTATGTCTTTTAGTCATTTAATAATGGTTATTTTTTATGGATTAACTGCCTTAATAATAGGAAGGAGTTATATCCAGAAAAATTGTGGCTTTTTGCATGGTAGCACATGCATATGTGTAGATACGGACATCAGATATAATAGATGAAAGCATTCATTCAGCTATTTGTAGGGTCAACTGATGGAAAAAAAAACTTATCCTGCTTTTAATGACAAATAAAAAAATGAAGACGGTACGTATAATACATGCATACTTCCCAAAATAATTTGTGCATCTTAGTTTCCTCAAAATTACTTAAACACAGTAATAGTTTACATTGAACATTCTTCCTCCCAAAAGATGTAATTAACTCAAATATCACTCAACTAGAGGTTTTATCTACAGTTTTGATTAAAAAAATAGGATTTAAAGGATGTAGGGGTAAATGTGGTAAATAATGATTACATTTAACTGTAATTTCTCTTATAGAGCAGATAGATTTAAGGATGACAGTATTCCTCATCATAGCACTTCTGGGTTTGCTATTTTATTGCTTTCCTTTCATTTTTAGTCTTACCCTAACTTAGGTGTTTCATTGTTTCTTACGATCCTTTTGATTCAGGATGCAGAATAGAAAACTGCGACTCCTGCTTTAGCAGAGACTTTTGTACCAAATGCAAAACGGGCTTTTACTCGCACAGAGGCCGCTGCTTCCGAGGATGCCCCCCTGGATTTGCAGCCTTGGAAGAGCTTATGGAGTGTGTGGGTGAGTCTTCTAGCACAGCAACGCTGCTGAAGCAGCTCTTTTACAAGATGGCAAGGTTCAAATATGGCGCTATTTTTAAGCTGATGCTTAGCATTTCCTATCAAGAAATATTCACTAATGAATTGTGTCTGGATTTCTTTAATAATAATAATCATAATAATAATAGTAATAACAGTTTTTTCCAAACTTTGAAATATTGCATTATTGGGAATGCCACTCTGTTCTGCATCAGAAGGTTCTGTCCTCTTAACTGTAAATCACCTTGTATGAGGATTTATAACTCAGAATTTGTAAGATTTCAGGAAGGCCAGTTTTTGCATTAGAACTTTAAGTCAGTGATGTACTTGTCGGATTCTTGCCCTCGTAAAGCTACCTGCTCATTTTGCCTTTTACCAAGGCCATAACCCAGAGGCAGGAGAGACTGAATTCCTGTAACATCTGGGCTTCAAATTCACTTTTAGTTTCCCTGTTACTTTTAGTTACTTTTCCATTAGCAAGTAACAAATATAAACCACCAAATAAGTGTTTTTCGTAGAAATTTACTATATACCTCTGAGCCAGCGTTGGCTGTTCTCACAATATTTGTCGAGTCTCACAGTTTGGTGTTTAATCTTGAAGCCTGGGAATTGTGTTAGAACAGACTTTCTTTCGAGAGTATTCCTTGCATTTCCTGGTGGATAGGACCTTGAAATGTGAACTCTTGAGCTTTGCCAATCCAGGTGACAACCAAATAGAATTTATTTATTAAAAACAGAACAATTTAAATCAATCTCATGATTTTAGGAGGGTTTTTGAATATTTGGGACTGACAGGACGTGTATACATACAGATTGATAGTCTGATGGTTTTATGCTCAGATTGAAGTTGGCTAAAAGGATTCTTTCAGGTTCTGTAAGAGATTTTAATTTTGTTTCTAAGTTTTTGCCTGTTAACAGTAAAAATTTCAAGTGGTGCTTTCTAATAGTGTATTCTAATTTTAAAAAAAATGAAAACAAAGAAAAGCAAAATCTAGAAGAATTGCTTACTCATGTTTTCTTTTGCTTTATCAGAAGGCTGTGAAGTGGGTCAGTGGAGTGAGTGGGGAACTTGCAGCAGAAATAACAAAACCTGTGGATTTAAGTGGGGCCTGGAAACGAGGACAAGACAAATTGTGAAGAAGCCAGCAAAAGACACAATACCATGCCCAACCATTGCAGAATCCAGACGCTGTAAAATGGCCATGAGGCATTGTCCAGGAGGTAAGTGTAGTTCATGCCACAAGAATCTTTATGAGCTTTCCTTAACTGAAATGCTATTTCTAACTTGAAAAAAGAGCTATTTCATCTTAGCTGAAGGGGAAATCCTGTCTCTGCTCTGCCAGCCACGGCTGAAAAGCATTTTTGGTCCTAATTTGTGCAGCAAGACTCCAGGGAGAGGCTCAGCGTGGGAGTGATCAGTCTCTCAGTAGACTGTGAAACTGTGTTTTTCCTGGTGTGGTGCTGAGGCTTTTTCAAAGAGGTGCCTCATGAAAGAACCATAACAGGTTGCAGTTTGAGCTTCAGCATGAAAATGATAGTGATGGTGGAATAACTAATTGCTCTGCGCATAGCAGGAAAGATTATGATTCTAAACCTTGCTGCAGGCGGCACAGCCAGTGCTGGTGTGATGGGTGTTTAAATTAAATGAAGTTGGTTACACATGGCATTGTTAGCTGGAACTATTAGCTGGAATGTGTTACTTGTTCTGAATATTGCAGATCAAGGCCAGACTATGATAGAAGTGGTACAAGCAGAAGAGTGATAGATATCAAGCTTTTCAGCATGAGACCAGCTTATGGCAATTACCACAAGTAGATAAAATAAATGATGAAGTTTCTTTATCATAGTGTTCCAAGACTTAAGTAGTGATGCTGATTTGAAAAAGCAAATGGAGTTTCAAATTTGTGTTCAGTTTTGTAGACCCCGAAGTAGAGACATGTCACTGGTAGAGAGGAGATTTTGTTATCTTTTGAAGTGATTAATCTTTCAGTTGTGCAGACTAAACACTAACTGAGTTTACAGAATTTGTAGGAGAGGTGCGTGATCAACAAGTGATAAAGATGCCACTCCTTTTGGAATCATAGGATTAAAGAAAGATTGAGGCTTTAAGGGACTTCAGGAGTTCTCTCGTCCAACCTTCTACTGCAAGCTGGGTCAACCATGAGATCAGACAAATAAAAAAGGAATAAAGGGTTGCAGAGTCCTGAGAAAAGCCATAACCTGATGAATAAGCTAAAACTGAAATAATCTTAGAATAGATACATAAATAAGTTTGCTTTGTGTTCTGGGATTGTTGACTATGACTCTCTTGGCTTGAACATACTGCCCAGCAGTATGTGTGAAAATTATACATGAAGTTTTAGTTTAGAGATTAAATCTGTGCAAGCTTCATTTTTGTCTCTAGCACCCTGACACAATCTGGAAGAGAATATAAAGTTGATTCTCTGTTATCCAGGTTAACTGAAGCTGTTATGCACTCTTCCTCCCTGTCCCACTCCCTATACTCATACACATGTGCATGCACACACAGTGCATGGTCATAGTGGAACTGGGGTGCATTGTACAGGACAGCTAATCTGCAACCTAAATAAACTTCTCAAAGACACTGAGGAGTGGAACCTACAAAATGAACATCTCTACAGGAAGGAAGAAGAAAAGGTAAAAATCAAGGCTGATTTGGGCTGCCATGGTGTATGTCTCATGGTATCTTTGAACGCGAGTCAGCTGCATCTAACTCAGGGTAGCTAAACTTACTAGTGCTTGCAGGCTGCTGGTGGGTGAGCTGTTCCAGTTACTTCTAACAAACTCTGAAGCCCACACGAGGTTAGTGATCAGATCAACTGGGGAAATGTTTTACTGCTAAAATGGAAGGAAGAAAAAAGAGCTTGTGTGAAGTCCTACAAAATCTCCAATCAATATTTTTTTTTTTTGCTGTTGAGATGCATGAAGTTTAGCTTGTAGTAGAAAATTTGAGAAAACTGCAGAATATTTTCAATTCAACTCCATGTGGTAGAGATTTAGTCATTTACGTACCCAATGTGCATAGAGGGGGAGGTATGTCATGGATGAAATGTCCAGCTTCTATATAAACTCCTGGCAAGTAGAAATTTACAGGTGTAGGTTTAGTCTGGGTAATTTAGTTAGGATATAAATTATTCAAATTGTTGTAAATAGTTTGGGAAGTGTGCTTAAGTGGACCACAATATTTATGAAGGCTGTAGGATGCTTATGTAACTGTGGTAATCTGGAGCTATTGAACGTTCATACCTTTTTGTAGCAGATTGTCTTAGGTTGTTTCAAATTTTCTTGTCCAGCAATTCAGGTCACTGATTAAAGAATTACCTCGCAAATTTTATCTTTTCAAAGGCACAGTGATGGGCTTTCCTAAGATTTAGGAAGTTTATTGCCTACTTTACATCAAGATCTTTGATAAATCTCTGCATTTTTTTCACTACGTATCAGGAAAGTTCTTGCTGCAAATACAAATTCAGTGTGAAAGGCTTGTACTCTTTCATAACCATGGGCTCCAGTAAATCCTAAGGATGACAATCCTCTCCTGTCCGCCCATGGTGTGGAATTCCCTGCCTGTGTTTTCAGAGACAAAAATAAATATGTACAAAACTGCAGGTTTGAACTCTTCACACTAAATGCTGAGGCTTAATACTGTTTCTGTGCCATCATATAAAACACCAGCCAATGTATAAACTCGTTTTTCTCTCCTAAGAAACTCCTGGGAGGGAGTGTGTTAGTGGTGTTTAAGTGCCTTGGGTAAGCCTTCCCCAGGCCTGGTTATCTCTACAGGCAAGGAAGCCACTGAGATTGTCCTGTTTGAAACTCCTGCTTCGTAGTTTGTTTTAATTATGATTATATAAACGGCTGGTCTAACATCCCATATCTCTTATATTTAATTTAGTTAGCAGGTTGCCCCATTAGACACTCATAATGTTCTGTTGCTTATTTATTCACTGTGAAGTAGTGGGAGGCAGAGACTCTGGTTACAGGGAAGCTCAAATCAAGCAGGTCCTGGCTGCTAAGGAAGAGAGTCTGTATTTTTAAAAATATGGTGTTTTCCTATTAGAAATTTTGTAATTGAACTTTTAAACTGAGGAAATAAGAGAAAAATTTAAGGTTAGCACTGGTGGGGGACTGAAGAACCGTAATCACTGTAAATGTCAGTTGAGAGGCTGTTAATAAATCCTTTCTTCTTAATGTTCTCAGTACATAAACTCACGCAAATGTGTAGGATAAGTGTTGGATTATATAGCTAAGATGGTTGTAGATTGTGATGGATTAAACTGAGCAGAGGAAGTAAGGATATTTTTGGTAGAACAGGGTCAAATATAGTGCTTTTGACATATGCTTTCTACTTCTGCACATTTTACAGTTACTATTTATGGTCCACACTACAGAAAAGCTTCCAAAACAGATTTTTACATGTTTGCACAAGTGGAGTTAGATTCAGTTTTCCTACTACGTACTTCAGTTTCATATTTATCAGGGGTTGAGATGTCCATATGGCTGTGGTACAAATCTAGTTGATGAAGAATTCTTCATCACTTTCCCAGTATTTGCAGAGTTGTAGAGATACAAGCTGGAATGCAAGTGAAAGATGATTTCATTTCTTTCCAACTGAAGCCAGTAACATGAGAGGATACTCTACCTGATTTCAAATGTGTTACTCAGTGATATTTTCTTATTGTCAGTACTACTTGATTGAACTGTTATTACCAGATAGGAATGTCACATTTGTGTATCTTTTCACGTTATGTATGTTACCCTGTGGCTTGGGTGTAACATGACTTATAGTATGAGAGGTTAGACTTAGAAAAAGATGACTTGGATCATTCAGGACACCTTCTACCCATGTTGGTCTTTTCCTGATAAGGAATTTTCTCCTTTTTAGCTCAAAAAGAAAAAAAAAGAAATTTTTAAAAAGAGTGATTGCATTACAACCAATGGAGAAATTAGCAGGCAGAAATGTTCCATGGACTGATAAATCTTGCTGTCTTGAAGTTTTCCCATATATTTATAATAAATACTCTCTTTTTACCTCTTATTTTTACATGTTCCCCGTGTTCATCTCAGTAATTACTCCTCTTTTGTTTGTACCCTTGAGGAATTTGAAGATTGCTGTCATGTTTCATATTAAGTATTACACAGGCAAGGAAAGCAGCTCTCTGCTTCTTTTAGTCATCCATCAGACTGAGTTCTTTAAGCTGTCTGATACATGAATATTACTCTATGCCAAAGTCTATTATTTCTAGTACAAATCACGATGCCATTTATGAATGCTTATTTCAGACATGAAGAAAGAGAGATGAAGATGGGACGTATGTCTGCATTAATGTCCTGAGCTCAAAAGGGGGAAGGCAGCAGGATAGGTCATGAGGCTACAGTGGGAGGGAGTTCTTGCCTTGACATGGGCAAGTGTGCTTGGATGGACTTCATGCTGGTTGACTGGATTTGAGGGGCTTTTTATGCAGTAAGCTTTCTTCTTTCTATTGCTGCAATAGAATTTCAGACTTCTGGAAGAGCAGTAGAATGACCCAATCAGACTTTCTGTTGTTATACTGCAGTTACATTTCATTATTAATACCTAGAAATTATGACTGAAAAGACTAAAAAATAAAAGAATATATACTTAAATACAGAAAGCTAATATATATGCAAAGCTGCAAAATGCATGTTAACTAAGTAGTGTGATTTTTTTTTTTTTAGCCTGATAAGCTACTAGGGATATGGCAAACAGGGAGTTAATGAACCTGCTTTGCAAAAAATATTTAAGGTAGGATAGACAATATTTAGAGTAAAACTGTACATAAGCTTTGGTGAAGACACTACCTATACACTTAGAGTATACTAAACTAGCATAATTTCTAATAGAAGCCACATTATAGGTATAGATATCTCTAGTAGGTAAGTATTTTTCCCTTCTTTAAAATGACATATTTTGTCTCAGAGTGAATGTTTTAAAATTTCTGGCTTTAACTTGACGACCTCCAGTAAAAAAGGTCAAAAATGTTCTTATGTCATCCCCCCACTCCTCCCAGAAGTTTTCTTTTATTTTCTTTGGAAACCTGTCAAAGGAAATCTGGATTTCTCTCTAAATATAAACAAAGATTTATTTAGAAAAGGCTGAGGAATTTTTTAATTGCACAAAAACCAAAATCATAGAACTATTGAATAATACAGGTTGGAAGGGACTTAAGGAGGTTACATTACCCAACCTCCTGCTCAAAGCAGGGTCAGGCAAGGTGGTGTTGAAAATCCCCAAGTGTGGAGCCTGCACAATCTTTCTACACCAATGTGTTGCAGTGCTTTACGGTCCTCATGATGAGAAACTTTTTCTTTATATCCAATCTGAACTACTCTTGTTTCAGTTTGTCTGATGTCTCTCATCCTCCTCCCATGCACCATCATGCAGAGCCCGACTCTGTGTTCTTGATGACCTCCTCATAAGTACTGGAAAGCTCACCAAAGCCTTTTGTTCTCCAGGCTCAACAAACCCAGTTCCTTCAGTCTCTCTTCACAGGGCAAGTGCTCCAGCTCCCAACCGTGTTGGTGGCTCTGTGCTAAAGTCTATCAGTATCTTTCTTGAGCTGGGGGACCCAAAGCTGCATATGGTGTTCCAGACGTGGTCTGATGAATGCCAAATAAAGGGAGATGATCACTTCCCTGAATCTGCTGTCAGGCTGTATTAACAGGTCAGAAGATTGAGGGAAGTGTTCATTGCTGCCAGGGCACACAGCAGGGTCACGTTTAGCTCAAGTTTCATCAGGACCCCTCAGGTCCTTCCCAGCAGAGCTGCTCCCCAGCCAGTCAGTGCCCAGCCCATATGTTTTCAGGGAGTAGTTCCTTCCCAGATGCAGGACTTTGCACTTGCCTTTCTTGAATTTCATAATGTTCCTTTCAGCTACAATGAATCTCTTGATAAGTGTGAAAAAAAACCCACCCCAAAAACCCAAACCTCAAAATAAAGGTAGGACCAGAACTGAGTGATCTTTTTGATCTGACAGATGATTATGTTCTTTTGAGCTTTTTGACTACATCTACACTGCAGTGCTCGATGTTGAAAAGTTTGTAAGCCACGATGCTTTTGAGACCTTCATTTATACAATGCCCTTGTAGTTAGTCTCAGTGCACAATACCTACAAACACCATCTGCCCTTTGAGAGTCAATGCTAGGTCTTTCTCTAAGTGGTTCTCAGTAAACGTACCACCATATTTTCTGTCTCCTGTTGGTCATGTTATGTTGCCACAAGAACAGCCTAAGGGGAAAAGACTGGTCCAGGAACAGCAAAAACTGTTGCCCCCTCCATGAGGACAGTCGAGCACTTGGCTCGACTGGTGACTGTGCAATCACCATCCTTGAAAGTTTCTAAGACCTGACTCAACAAAGCCCTGGACAATCTGGTCTTGAACGGTCCTGATCCTACTGAGAGCAGGAAGTCGGTCTGGGGACCAACCTGGACGATTCTGTAGCTGTGAATGGCAGAATGTGCTGTGCGTTTAGGCTGAAAGAACACTGTTCTTCCTGTTTGGGCTTTGCAAAATTTCTGGTATCTTCTACTCCCAATTAGAGAGAAACTGGAATGACTGGTCATAGGGAAAAGGAAAAAACCAAGTATTTACCATGTTTGTTATAGTGCTGAGATCTCTTTATTTGGCCTATTTTATTGATGTTGAAATAATATGCAGAGTATGTCTAATGTTTTGAATATAATGCTAACTGTTGTTTCATGCGTTTCCAAGTTTAGCTTTAATCAGGATGAAAGCTTAGTTGGAAGTGCTGATTTCTTAATTTACTTTATTATTATTTGACCTGTTCACTTAATCGTCTTTGAATGCTGCTCACTCGTAATTTCAAAATCTTATGTCAGATCTAAAAGATATATAGCATAATGTAACTGTATTTTAAGTTAATGGACTATAGCAGTCTAAGAAAATATTGAAAGACCAGCAGAGGAACTATAGAGATGCAGATATAGAACTGTATTTGAGTTTTAGAGTTCCTTTGACTTTTCAAATCTTAAAGAAAAGTCCAGTCTAACTTGTTGACATTTTTAGTAGCTTGAGAATTTAATTCCATTGTTAGTTAAGTCATGACATAAATATATGATTTGGCAAGTTATAGATAAAAGAAAATGTTCCTACTTAGAAAACATTGTCTTATAAGTTGAGGCATGATCTGAAGAGGGATGGTAACAAACAGAAAGCATTGTGGTTTTGGGAAAGATGACAAGATTTAAAAACAGTAAGATCTTACTGCTTTGGTTAGTACTGCATGAATCTTGAAGACATTAGAATATTATTATCATAATACTAGAAACTAGGGTTTACAAGTCTTATCAGCATTTTAAATGAGACTGTAGTACATAGAACTTACAACAATATACTGTCATTGCCTACTGCAGCTCTCTTAATTTTAAGGTAGCATTGGATCAAATCTGCCCTTTTTTGCCCTCAGCAAAAAGGTAGAAACTGCATTAAGTGTAGCTCCACTGAGTACTGGCTCTGCTAGAATATTGGTATCACCGAGCAGGCTTGCCTCCTTGATGTATTTTTTGAGCACCTATTACACTCTGACCAAGAAGGCTTGGTCTTAGCTTGTCTGAAAATACAACCCATAATTTTCAGTTACAAAGCATGACTCAAAGCTTCTGAAGGAAAAAAGGAAAAACCATTTCAGCATCAGCGGAGAGCTTACAAGAAGTAAACTCCACCAAAGACACTTATTTGCATGGTGCGGGTTGGGAAAACAGTACTAATGAGCAAATATTTTTGTGAGTATTTTAGTTGGTGGCCATTGTGCACATTTTGTGAAGGAGCTAGCAAGTGGGAGCAAGAAGGCACAAGATGAACTTAGTTTGGAGGCTTTCCAGAAAACAATAACTGTTTTATAGTGTGGCTTAACCCTCAGAGCCTGGCATGCTTGTTAGTACGTTTGTTCAGGAAACAAGCTTTTGTCAGCTGCAGAATCTGCTCGTCTGGATTGTCAACATCTGGTTCATACAGAGAATGTTGCGCTGAGAGTATTAAAATTATTTTTTTTTCCTACCCTTTAGCTGATCACATTGAGAAGCGACTGCTGCAAGTAAAAACTAATAGTAAAGGGTATCTAAACATGAAGGAAAATGAAACCCATAATACTGTCATTTCAGTGAGAATGCCTGCAACTAGACTTTAAGTATTTTGAATTAAGGTACATAGACAAGAGATATATTATCAATAGTCAATAAGTTTGTGCCAGCTTCTAAAAAGAGCACAAAGGTTGTCATCTCTGTTTGGTAATAATAAAAAAAAAAATCAAAATTGAATCCTAAGTAGTTCAGGTTGGAAAGGACCGCAGAAGGTCATCTGGTCCAGCCTCCTGCTCAAATCAGGTCAACTGTGAGAAAACCAGGATAAGCTATTGCTCTGACAATCCTCAGAGATTAAATATTTTCCCTTTTTTGGTCATAACTCTGTTCCTCTTCATATGCTTATTTGTGAGATGATGGTTTATAAATTATAGGAAAAATGGTGTTGCTTTTATTTGTTTTAAAGTGAAAAATACAGAAATGCACAGCAAATTTGTAATTACATTTTCCAGACTTAGCTGTGTGTGCACGTATGTACCTGTATTGGAGCACTGCTATGCCTGATGCTGCCTAGATATGCAGATAAATGTTAGGCAGTGTACCTCTCAGCCAACACAGTACTATAAAGTAACTGAGATATAGCAAGAAACTCTGATTTTTCTTTTCTGCATTAAAATATATTGTTTTATATTATTTTTTTCTTAGAAACAAAAAAACTATATTGCTATTTCTTGTGTGTTTGTCTTCTTTTTCCCTCCTGCAGCAGGGATAGGGAAATCAGGAATCTGTTGATGGAGGAGTGTTCTTCTCCATACTTTCATATCAAAGCAGTAAAGAAAATTAAGGTGTGTTAATGATGAAACATGAACAGATAAGATCTTTCCTTAAGGCTGATGAATAACAAATCTGTTGGCTCCCGACAACCCAGTATGACATGTTAATGATCACAGCTATAGGACAGAGATACAGAAAGATTAATATAAGTGTTATTTTTACAGTATAATTCGTGTGTTATTTGGTCATATGAATGAGGAAATATGTGATTGAATGAAACTATTTCACTCAAAATGTTTCAGCTGAACTTGTGTTGCAGCACTTGTTGCTCAGGTGGAGGGTTGTTTTTTTGAAACAAAACCCCTGAATACATGCAGAAAAGAAAATGCCTAAACATGTGTGAGCTAAGAGATTAAATAACTGTATTACACATGCATTTGATTCATATTCATTAAAACAAGTTCAAGTATAAACTTAGTGTGACTCTTAAAATATTGCTGTTATTTTTCTATTACGTTGTTGGAAGCAATCCATTTTTTAGTTATTTTCTAAAGGGAAAATGGAATCCGATTAGACTTGTATCTGAGAAGTAGTTAGAAATAGTTTTTATAAGCTACATAAACTTGAACATCAGTTTGAGTAGCAATTCTGTTAAATTCTAAACCCAAGTACTACCTGGCAAGGACCAGCATCCAGGTTTCCTTTGCAGATTTTGTAGGAATGACTCCTCTTCACTGTTGTTATATTACATCACGATGCTTGACGATCCAGATGGCTCTCAAAGCTCTGTGAACAGGATACGGCTGTTGACTCATCCTCCTCCATTTTCCATGTGTTTGAAATAAGATCAGTTAAATTAAGCAGCTAAGCAATTAAGTGCTCTGAAAAATATCAACACTTACTGAAAATAACCCTTCCAAGATTTAGGTAATTTAGGTAACTGTTCAGTATTTGGGTTGGTAGTTTCCTTGAAACTGGTATGGCAGATCTTGCATGGGGGTTGAGGCAGCTTGATATTAAGTCACATTGCTCCTACAAAACTTCTTTGCTGCTTTAGTCCAGATAAATATTACTATTGGGTTACAATTGCAATTATCAAAATTTGTGCGTTTGTGTGAATATGGTGAAATAATACATTACTTATACTGAAGCCTGTAACTTAGACATAAGTAGCCTAAATTTCCTTGGAGTGCTATTGTAGTGAAGTGTGGTGTTGGTTTGTTTGCTTATTTAACTGATGGGTCAGGTTTTTAAAGGTTTTAAGATGCTTAGTTCTCTTTGACTTAAGCAGAATTTAAAAATGCATTGTTCTTCATACTAGAAATAAAATCTGTCTGAAGTGACCTTTAGATGGTACCTTTCACAACATTAGCAAAACAGTTTTTGTGGAAAAGTGTTGTTATCTGATTTCAGGTTTAGTTTTCCTTCTTCAGTACCACTGTCCAAAGCATATCTTGTAATGGACTATACGTACCCGAGTGCAATGTTTTAGCTCTGCGTACCTTATCAGGATAATTCAGCCTGTGGAATTTTATGTGTTGTTTTATCATATTGCAGCATGATACATTTTCAACTTTTTTCAAAGGATTGTCAGGGAATTACTGGCAGTGCAGAAGAGCCAACTCAAGCGCATTTTTCCCTTCTTCTGAATATAAATTATCCTTCAATCCTACTTTTTAGTTAAAGTAATAGGAAGTATTTTCTTGGGAAGACTTTCGCATAGCTTAGGCCAGATAAGTACTTTCAACATGTGTGTTTCCTTAACTATATTGTATTTCAGAAGTAGCATGAATATCATGTGATGCAGTATCTCCTATGGGAGTTATCTGTTTTTAATGAGTAACTGAGTGTACCAGAGTGAAAATCCTCGTAAATGACCAGAGTGTGAGGTAGAACTGTCCCATGGCAATTATACAGTTCAGGGTTGTTTAAAAATGCTGAAGGAGAGCCAGCTGCTAATCCACATGGAAATACAGATACTGAAAAGAGCTGTAGTTGGTCCAAGCGCACAGATTGAATTTGTCCATAAAAGGTACTTGACAAATTTTATTGTACATGCCCTTATGAAGTAACTCCTGTTGTTTTTTGTCTTTTGCTCATTCTGAAACTACAGTCCACCTGTAGGAGGAAAAGCCATACACTTACTGATTTCTGATTTTCAACCAGAGAGCTGTTTTTGTACATTTTAGTGTCAGCCATTTCAGTCACAGCAGAGAAACCAGCAAACGCTCACCTACCTGAGATTATATTTTCCTCTCTGAGGATCAAACAGTAAGGCACAGGTCTATGCGTACCCTCTCCCAAACCACGGGCCTGGGTATGTGGCAGGTCTGGAGAGCCAGCTGCTTCAGGTGTGGCATGACTAGAGAGCAATCAGCCTCGCTCATTTTTAAGGATTCACTAAGGCTTTCCTTGCACAGAAGTCTCTTCTTAAGTAATAAACCTATTAGGCTACACAGATATTATTTGTTTTCACAACATTGATACAAGGGCCACATCCTAACACAATCCTGGCAGGATTTCTGGTTGGGTGTTTCTGATACACCTCATCTTTTGTACAGTTCATCTCTCCAGCAGAACATGTACTAACAATGGCAGCGTTTGGATATTGGAAGTTATTACATAAATAATGGCAACTGTGACTGAAGTAGAAAGACTTCACCATACTATAATATTTAGAAAATATGCAGTATTTGTATGCAATATTTAGATTCTGTCTGCCTCATCATCCTTAAGGATGCTATAAGAAAATGCATGTATGACTCTGAATGTTGGGCCTTACTCTGCAGGACTTGCTTGGTGCTCTCTAACTGACTGTGACAGAAATGAGATTCTTTGGATGCACAGGTGACTACCAACAGTTAAATTATCAGTTTAAGTAGACAAACCTTTTCAGCTGAGACATAACTGGGTGCATACTCCTTGCACAGTACCAATACAAAGCAAATGACCTAAGTATACATCACCCTCTGATTGCAGTAGGCTAGCAGTGTACATACAGCTAATTACAGCTGCTTGGCTGTTAAGCTAGGGACTCATTACACTGCTGTAACTTGATTGATTGTGATGGCCTGCCTGTACCCTTTACAATAACTTTCTTCTTCTGGACAATCATTTTGAATGCTCTGCAGCCTGCTTGCTTGATAGCTAGTGGCAACCTAAGGTAGCCTAGGAGGGGAGCCTCATGGATTCAGGACGAATTCGGCAGAAATTGTTTGCTCCTATCCCATAACCAGTCAGGGTAAATCTGGAGAGTAAAGAATCCAGCAAAGAGGAGGAAAGAATCTGAGAAATAGATAGTTATGGCTTATTCCTGTTCTTTGGCTCTTTAGACAGAAAAAAATCACGTAGGGACATTTGAGTCCTAATTAATGGCTTTGCTAGCTGAGTGCAAAAGGTAACGCCTATCCATGCATGCTGCTTCACAGGCTGGTTTCCAAAGCTGTGCAGATATAATGTTTTAAGGCCATGGCATACTATGTTTGTGATAAAGAACTGTGATTTGCTGTATGGGTGCATAGCTTGCATGTGCTAACGTGGGGGACCGATTCTTTTGTGGAGTTTATTCCTGTCAAACAAATTATCACAGAAGGGCTCACAAAAATTCTGGAAAGGGACACTGCTCAATTTGTAAATGCAACAGCTTCCAGTACTCTGCTGTAGGCCAGATTTAATTAAGTTAACTTGCATCAGCTGTCTACAGGAGTCAAGGGGAAATGCCAACAGGGAATAGGTGGAAGAGCAATCTCCCCAGCTGCTCTCACTTGATCAAGTCTCTGCCAGTGTTAGAACTAGGCTGGAGTCAACTGCACTGTTTTTTGAGGATGTGCTGTGGAAATCCCTCATAGAGAGCTTCTACGTATGTCTGCATCTTTACTTCTCATGAGCACCATGGAAGGAGGGGAATGGAGGAAAAGATCTGCTGCTTTTTTTATTGTTGCTTGGCTTTGCTTGGGTGGTTTTTTTTGGTTTTGTTGTTTTGGGGTTTTTTTTATAGCATTCTCAGATAATTTGAGATACTTTTACCTCAGATTGGAAAGCTTGGACACCACTGATTCCTGTAGTACTTTTTGCTTTGCACCTCAGAGGTGAATGAAAAGAACTTACTCTTGAACAGTTTGAATTCCAGGTTCATTCTGAAGAACTACAAACATGACTGCAGATAATGTTTGGAAAAGGAATGGGAACGTGAGCAGAGAAAAAGAGCAATAGAAAGCAAGAACTGCTCACGATGAACAGGGCATCCCTACTCTGCATTATTTTACATGGCATTATAGCTTCACATTAAAAATGGGTAGATTTAAATAACTTTCTGGGCACAGTCTTAAGAATGAATTGGCCTAAAATGAGTAGTAACATATAAAATAGCAATGCAATGCCACAGAGGTAACTCAGTATTGTACCTGTGTCAGTATAACATCTGCACCAAATGATCAAGCATAGAAGCAGTATTAATTATGATAGACACAATACTGCACCAATATGTTTGGTTTCCAAAGGGGCTTCTTTATGCCTTTGTGCAGTAAGTCCTCTTTCTTAAACATATTTATTTTGAACCCCAGCTGGCAACTAAGCACCACACAGCTGCTCGCTCACCTCCCTCACAGTGGAATGGGGGAGAGAATCAGAAGAGTAAAGGTGAGAAAACTCAGGGATGGGCTGAGATAAAGACAGTTTAACAGGTAAAGCAAAAGCTGCACACGCAAGCAAGGTGAAACAAGGAATACATTCAGCACTTCCCATGGGCAGGCAGGTGTTCAGCCATCTCCAGGAAAGCAGGGCTCCATCACACCTAACGGTGACTTGGGAAGACAAACGCCATCACTCCGAACATCCCCCCTTCCTCCTTCTTCCCCCAGCTTTATATGCTGAGCATGACATCCTATGGTCTGGAATATCCCTTGGGTCAGTTGGGGTCAGCTGTCCCGGCTGTGTCCCCTCCCAACTCCTTGTGCCCCCCCAGCCTCCTCGCTGGTGGGGTGGGGTGAGGAGCAGAAAAGCCCTTGGCTCTGTGCAAGCACTGCTCAGCAGTAACCAAAACATACTTGTGTTATCAACACTGTTTTCAGCACACATCCAAAATACAGCCCCATACTAGCTACTGTGAGGAAAATTAACTCTATCCCACCCAAAATGAGCACAGTGTCTAACTGACACAGCTTAGATTCTGAAGAGGCCCCAAAAATTTAATGTAAAGTGTCCTCCACCAAATTACAATCTTACCTCATCTTTGCCATTTAATGTGTTTATCAGTTTGTTTCTTTATACAGCGTGAATCAGGAAGAAGACTATTGGAGTTCAAATGAAGGCTGAGTTTATACAGCCTTACATATCATTTCCACGTTTAACACTTTAATCTTTACTGCATATAAATATTGCACAGTAGCAAACTGTTAGCTCATCTTTTAAGACTATTCCTTTGAGACCTTTCTTCTTGTAGAACCTAATTAGCCTGGGTGTTCATATGTTTGTCCATTTTAAGCTTTTTTTACTCAAATTATAATTTATTGGTTTCCTATGAGCATTCCTTGGCATTCTTAGCTGATCAGACATGTAAGTCTGATGACTTTTGCGAACCTGGTACCAAGTCAGACCCTGCTGGAGAGCAGAGCAGTGTGCAGGTATCTAGCTGCAAAGAGCAGCAGCAGTAGGACACCAGTAAGAGTAGGTGCTTTACAACACATCAGATTTATTAAGAACTTTGTTTAAGAAGTTCAAACAAGCGGCATGACTTTCAAGCACCTATGTTTGAGTTGCACTATCAGGTAGCATAAAGATCACAGGTATTTCCAATGACATTAATATCCCTTGATAACACTATGGTACATATTGTAGTGAACTCCTGATGAAAATGACAGCCAGCTTGTGAATTATTCTGCTTCTCTGTCAGATACAAATGTGAACATCTTGAATGGGTTGCCAACTGTACTGATACAAATAGTTCAGCACAGTAGAAAGAGTACTGTAAAAACTGTCAAACTTTTTTGCTTAATTCACCGCTTTTAAAGTTGCACAAAGAAACCTTAGCTGTTGACTAGATGCAAGTGCCAAGCAGCTTTGATAAGATTGAGCATAACTTTCTCGAAGCTAGATTGCATTTAGCTTTAATACTAAATTATCTTCAATACTGACAAAAGTGCTACATTTGTCTGCTACTTTAAATGATGAATGCCTAAAGGGTTTCTAAAACAAAGGTAGCTAAAAACTGCCACAAAGATGGTTAAATTCCAGCTTTGTATTTTTGCTGTAAATTTATGTACCAAGTTATTTTGTTAACTCCTGATTTACCATCTGTTCCTTATAACATCTAAACTAGAACAACTTTTTTGAAGCCTAGCAAAGAAAACCCATAATTTGGCCAAATATAGAGAATAAATTCTAAGCATTGCAAAACATGGTGCAGGAGAGGCGCACTACAAATCAGTTCACAACTCTGCCATATAGCACTAGGAGTGATAGACGAGTAGGACTATTTGAGTGTATTTACAACAGAAGAAAAGAGATTGTATTTGATAACTGATGGCTGAAGAAACTTCTGGGCCATAAAAACTCTACAAATAAAAAATACCTACTGAGCAAGTCCTGCGTCAGGCTTCAAGCCATTGCTCTGGTTAGATAGTTAGATATAGCTGGTGGAAGGTTTCTAGCTAAAAGAAAGTACCGTGGCAGAATACAGGGAGATAAGTCTTGAAGCAAGAGGAAGCTGGTTTCAAGATCATTACAGACTGTGCCAGTTTGATAATACAAAATACTGACATTCTGATGTAATTGTCAGAATCAATTTTTCATAAGCATTGAAGGTTTTAAAATATATGTTATCTGCAGGACTTAGATGCTATCAGCTGTAATTCGTAGCACTCAGTACATGATTATTCTGCCACCAGACTTTCATAAGCAGCTCTGCAATCCAGTGCCAGCTTGAGCATACGTTGCAGTAACACCGCTTTTGAGAGCACGGAAGCTGGTGGATCATGAGTCCTAGATATACAAATGGAAAAATCCTGGGAGACAAGGTTTGTTTTTTCTTGCAGCTGTGGCAAGGGAAAGGAGAAGAGGGTTTTACCATTTCTGCAGAACTCAGTAATAGAGATGGCCCAAAAACCAGCAAAGTGTTTCGTAAGAAGTTTTATAACATGCTGAATATTTCTTTCAACTGAAGTTTTTTATTAAATAAGTAATTGTCCTTAAAATTTCAAGCACTAAAAAAAAGTTGATTCATATGTCTTTTCTAGAATAATGTTTTTCGGGTGGAGTATGTTGTGAAAGAACAATATATTACTTTCCTCTTACTTTTCTTCCAACCCTCTGAATTATTTTTTCAGAGAGATAAAAGAAATTCCATTTCTTTGGAGGGAAACATCCCCCGCCTTTTATTACAGTGTCGTAGGTTTACAGGATCTCAAACTGACTCAAGCTTATAAACCATTCACATCCTAGTTCTTTGGGTGAGATGCTTATCTGGGAAAGGTCAGTGTAGTTCTATAGATGTCCTGTTGATCTCTCATAGCATTGATAAGCGTGAGCTTCTTGATGGTTATTGCCAAAAGTCAGAAGTTCCATCAAAGCCAGCAAAGTTTTGTTGCTTGTTTGGTTTAAATGAGGAGCAAATCTGGCAGTTTTGTGATCAGTACCTGTTCCACAAAGTAACAGGATCTCAGAACTTAAAAGTGAACTTAAAATAGGAGCCAGAATATAACTACAGTCCTTCTGACTTCATTGAGCAATTTTGGAACCTCTCTTCAATTCAGGGAAGGTTGTCCTAGAAGAAATGATTTAAAAAAAACCCAAACAAACAAAAAAGATACACTTTCCCCAACCAATTGAGTATAGTATAAGAATTTAAATAGCATTGCTGGACTTGGAGTTATAACTGGCTGCATCAGTGGGTGCACTTCAAAGCTGGGAGCAGCATGTTGCAAAAGAACCACTTAAAATTTATTTTTATTTTTAGACAGTCGTCCAAGTCAGCATCTTCGCATCATCTTTCAGGGCTATTAGAACAGGGTGTGGATCTATTGATAGGGGTGTGTTTTATTTTTCTATGTGAACCAAAATTTCATCTAATTATACAATTAACTGTGAAAACTCTCTAGAACTGTTCAGTATGTGGTAAATACATCATATCAGCTCACCAGCAATTGAATTGTTTTGTCTACCTTTTATACAACTTCTACTAATTTTTCTAATGGTTTTGTTCTAAGACGATAATAAACAAGAGAACAGGAGAAGGCCTTTTTACTGAGAACAGTGTGATGTTGAAAGTTGGGGCTTTTCCCTTAGTCAAAAATGACTGATTTTTGGAAAGACACTTTTTCAGGAAGTGAAACTCTCATACTATCAGCATGGCAATGCTTCAGCTACCAAAGGAAAGGTACAAATGCCCCGAAATCTGTAAGAGTATTCGTCCCCCATGGACACTTGGAGAAGGCTCAGGTACTTCCTTCAGCAGAACTCTTTGAACTGTGGAAGTTACCATGCATCGCTTGCAGGAATTGTTATAAAAAGGCTTTACCTTATTACATCCTAAGATGATTAAGTGAAGGGAATAAAGTAGTAATGAGGACATTAATGGGAGTTCCCCGTATTGCCTTCTTGTGTGATTTTTGTGACCAGTTTCCTGATTTCTTAAAGCTCAGCTGCGGGAACCACCGCATAATAACAGTTTTCGTGTTTTAGCTGTTTTTCCAATCTTTGTAGCTGCAGGCAAAAGTCTGAAAACACAGACACCCTGAATGTTTCAACACCAGAAATTAAATTAAAAGCACTGAAATTTAATTATTGCTTTAAAATCTAGTGGTTTTAAATTTTACTTGTGACTGGCTCATGATTTTTGACTCAATGTGGATGTCAAGCTTGTACCTGACATCCAGCCCCAAAAGGAACATATTTAAAGGTGCTGGTTTAGAGTTTTCAATGTTTGCTAAAACGCTGTGTCTCATTTAGGTATTCATGTGAAAACTGATGTATTTCCATATAAAAACATTGGCATATAATTTGTGAAGAAGTGAATGTTGTCCTGTAGGACTATAGATTTGGCATATTTCCAAAGAGCTTGCTTTCATGGTATTTACGTAAAACCTAGTCAGCAGCAAAAAAATCAAGTGTTATTAGTGCAGGAACAATTCAATGCAATGATCTAGCATGCTAATTTGAGGAGATTATAAATTCATTTTCTAGTTTAGGCTCTGAAAAATGAGCTAACGCAATGCATTGTGACCGAGCAAAATAATAGCTGGTAATTTACTTCCTTGGTTCCTGTCAGCAGTTTCATTTGTGTTGAATAGGTATAATTGTGTGTCCTCAAAGAGATTGCACTAAGCCCGCTTATGATATAGTCAGACTTTCCAAATCCTTTATTAAGCACAGCAATTTCCTGCTACAGATAAAAATACTTGTCTTTACTTATATTTACATTCTGCTAGTAAAAAGTAGCTTTCTTTTAAAAATGTGTTACTTGTGGTCTTCAAAGTTGAGTTGATTGAAGTTATCCCATTACACTGGTGTTTGTGTGAATATGGTGTTCAGCTGAGCCAAATTTAAAATCAAAAAAGCACTTTTTAAAAGGCTGTTGGATGGTAGTGATGCCACCGTGCTACCACACATATTAGATTTTGAAAGCAAGCGCTTTCTGATTGTTTAACAGTCCAGAGTAGTCGCAAGGGGGAAGTCTGGGAGGTTTCAAGACTAAGCCACTTTACAGAAAATGAAGTGATAATAGTTACTGCTGTTAGCCATGTGACTTAGTAGTAACTTGGAGAAATATTGTTTATGCTTGGCAGAAGTTAATACTAAACAAGCTCCATAATCTCATTTTTGCTAGCAAACCTATTTTCCCATTTAAAAGGAGCTAAAATGTACTTATGGTGATCTTATACTTCTGAAGATAACTGCAAGAGGTACTTCATCTAGTTTGGAAGTTTTGGAGTGTTTTTCTGCCAAATTTAAAAAATAATAATCAGATCTAGATCTTCCTTGCTTGAACATACAGTGTTTATTACAGTCTAGCTTTATTTTGATGGAAAATTAACAGGAAATTGAGTATTTAATTGTGTATATAATGTTAAAATTTGGAAACATTTTTGTTTGAGTTACTATAGCTCAAGAGCCAACATTTATTATTCTGCTTTGATTTTTATAACTCTCAACACATTTGCCTAAGATATGGAAACTTAGATTTTGTGTGTGCTTAATTTTTTTCTAAATTGGTTTGACATCTCTTATGTTTTTCACTTATACCTAAAACTCACCGTGTTACCCCCAAAAGCTAATGCTCCACATTAGAGAGATTGGGACAATAGTTTGTTTATATATAATACGAATACTAACATGTCTGTGTATATGTGTAGAAATAGAAGTGTTTGTATGCTTCCAGGCTTCCTAGTATTTCCTAAATCCAGAAGGCACTTGCAACTAGAATAATTTGAATCTTTAGCTATTGGTACTTCCTTTAATACATAGCTGTTGTTGTTCAGGCTTTCAAAAATTTCTTCAATAACAAGTTTGTTATTAGTAGGCCCTACTGAGTGCTGAGCACTTTTGAACGTTTGCTACTGAAGAGTATTCTTTCAGAAGGATGAGTGTGTTTTAAGAGATTTCTCTGGCTTTTTTCAAAACGCCTTACTGACTTCTAGTCAGACTTGCTGTTCTGAATCCCTGGGGGTTTGTGAAAATGTCCATCGTAAAGTTAGTCTTTTTCTGCCCAAAGTAATGGAGTTGTAGAGCATGCTGTGAGATATTTGCAGTCTTATATTTCTCCATACTAAAATTCAAGATTGTAAAATGCTAGATTACAAATAGTCCCATAGAATCATGTTTTCTTTTTTATTCAGAAGCAGTGACGTAATTTAGGTAATATTCCTGATGATGTTGCAGTTACACTTATTAGCCCAAATGGGGCAAAATAATCTAGCATTCACATGTGCTTGAACACTCCTCAAGGAGCCCTCCATGACTTTGATTTAGAAATGGAGTTTGAAACAATTTGGCAGTGAAACTTCTGCACTATTCTTGGAATTGCTTGGTATCAGTGAAAATATACTCAATTTATTTTCAAGTATTTAAAACCGTATTTTTACAAGAGCTAAATCAAGGGGTGGAATAATGAAAGGAAGGGTAAGGGACAGAGATGTCTTTAATGTAGGTACCTGTGAATTACTTTTTAGTTTGGAATAATGATAGCACAGTATGTCTTTGAATACTCACTGGATATTAACCCACATCCCTAGAGTCCTAACTGTGACTTCAAGAATATTTAGCTTTCTATATCATTGCAAAAATTCTTGACCATCATTGAATTTATCTTACCCTTAAAAAGGGATGTAAAATCTCTCCTTGAAATCATGCCATAAGAACAATCTTTCTTCCAGTCTTTTGGTAGGAATTGTAGAAGCATATGAAAATATTCAAATTGTGGTTAACGGATTGTGTTTTGTTTTGTATGATTATATTGTTATTGTACTGTGTATAATTGTGTTACTTGATATACAGCTATTTTTCTAACTGTCAAGATGTGGCTAGTAAATAACCTTAAAACTCCATTTCATGGTTACTATAATAAAGGAGTTTCAATGGAATAATGCAGTTGGAGAGGAGACATAGCTGTTGTGCACACTGTGCATTTTTGTTGGGACGTTTCTTTTACTTTTTTTTTTCTTTTACTTAGCTGTCTAACATAGCCATGAAAAATTTTATATGTTTTTTCAAGTCACTTGAGGGGAAAAAAAAAGGCCCGATAGTATTTCATAATATTCTGTTCAAATCTTATTCATAATTTGTCAGTCCTGTATTGTAACAAGATTTGATATTCTTGTTTGATGGAGCAACTCTGCACTCAGGGTGCTCGTACAAAGACAGATCTGCTCTTGTTCAGTTGTTCGCATAGTGCATATTGAAAATCACAGCTCCAGGTATACATCAGACTGTAGTAGCTTTACCAAAAACTGAATTTTCGAAGTTGCTGAGCTTAGCAGAAATGTATAACGCTATCGATTTTCTGCCCTTCCATAAAAGAATTACAGTACTTTATTTTAAAACTGATTTATTAAATAAGTAATTCATTTTGAGGGTGATTACAAAAAGCATCACTTAAATTCACCAGAATATCTACATGTCATTCCCTCTGCCTTTGTTTATGCCTAATGACTACCAGGCTCCTAGCACATTTCAAAACTATTTCCGGATATCTCCAGTTCCCCTGCATGCTTTCTTCTTCCTTCTGTCTTTGACACAGTTTTCCCTGTTTAACTGTATTCCTCCCCCCTTCCCTGGTTTCCTTCTGCTTCCTGTGCTTGCATTTGATATTTTTTTTTAATAACCAGGGGTTTCCAGTCTGTATGCCTCTTCTATTTACTCATTAACACTGTAATTCACTCTTTCAGTTTTGCAAGCTATCTTTCATTCTGTGTGAAATAAATTCATTGATGTAAATAATCTAGACTGATAATATCCTTTTTGTCAGCCTACCGGATAATTTTGGTGTTTAGTAATGATACCATTTTGTGTTTAATAGGTAATGTAAGTAAATGGGATATATTTGTACAACCTTTAAATAAGAAATCTCAATATATTTATGTATTTGAGCCAGCAATATGCCATTACAGCAAAGGTGGCCGACGGTGTCCTAAGATGCATTAGGAGGAGTGTTGCCAGCAGGTTGAGGGAGGTGATCCTGCCCCTCTGCTCAGCACTGGTGAGGCCACACCTGGAGTTCTCTGTCCATCTCTGGGCTCCTCCGTACAAGGGAGACATGGACATACTGGAGAGAGTTCAGCAGAGGGCCACAGAGATGGTTAAAGGGACTGGAGCATCTCTCCTATGAAGAAAAGTTGGGGCAGCTGGGACCGTTCAGCCTGGAGAAGAGAAGGCTCAGGTGGATCTTACTAATGTGTGTAAATACCTGAAGGGGGGGTGTAAAGAGGATCAAGCCATGCTCTTTTCAGTGGTGCCAGTGGCAAGACCAGAGGCAATGGGCACCAACTGCAACACAGGAGGTTCCCTCTGAACATCAGGAAACAGTTTTTTACAGTGAAGGTGACTGAGCAGTGGCACAGGTTGCTCAGGGAGGTTGTGGAGTCTCCATCCTTGGAGACAGTCAAAAGCCACCTGGACACAGCCATGGACAAATGGCTACATGTGGTCCTGCTTGAGGAGGAGGGGTTAGACCAGATGACCTTCGGAGCTTCCTTCCAACTTCAACCATTCTCTGATAGGCATAGTTTGATTTCAAAATACAAGTTGAAGTGATGGTAACCTAACCATAAATTGTTATAGTATCTTTAAAAGCAAGAATGTTGCCAGAGGCAGAAAGTTCATCGTTTTTTATTAATTAAATGGTTCTCCATTAATAAGAGAAAAACAAGTGATGCAATATGTGCCTTGGTGCTATGTAGTTTAGAGCACCTGATGTTTTAGTCCAGGTGTGGGCATTGCCGTACTGGGCAGGGACAATTTATATGACTAGATGAGTGATGGGAAGCCGTACACCTCACTGAAACATTGAGGGTGATCGTGAATAAAATTTCTGAAACCTGTGGAGCACTATGGAAAAAAAACTTCTAGTGAGAGAACTGACCTAAGATATAGCAAAGCCAGCAAAATATCTGCAGCTTATTTGATGTATCTGAAGGTAGAATATAATTCTTTGTTACACCGTGGATGCTCTTTTCTTACAACTGAGACACTAGGACCATTTTTCTCTTTTTTACTATCTAAAATACTTCCTCTATTTTACAGTCATTCTTATCAATCTCTGTCTCTCTGCTACAACAATAATAATAATCAATCTGATAAGTGACTGTAGAACCTAAAAAGATTCCTTCTGCCTTGAAATGTCAATATTAAAGTCTGAAATCCATTAGCCACTTGTACTTTGATTTCTGAGCCACCCTCCATCTTAATCTTCTCAAAATAACATTTACAACTGAAAGTTTGCAGTTTTGGTGGTTGAGGAGAGGGGCATCGACAGGAAGGCACTTTGCTTACAATTCTCTTTTAAAATGCTTATTGAACCCACCATCATCTTCTGCGTGTAGTTTCTTACTGCAAAAAGCCCAGATGATTTGGCTACATTATATTCAGCTGCACATCTGCAACAAACTGTTATCATTTGCATTAGCACAATAGTTGGCTGAATAAGCTTGTCTCAAGGCAGAATATTAACAGATGCCTTTCTCTCTTCTGACCCCATTTAAGCACAGGGAAAATAATTTTCTGTTTCCTTTCCCAGAGATGATAGAGCTCTTACTTCAGAGTGTTGTCTGATGTAGTCAGCTTATAAGAGAGGGAATCTTAACCAGTCATTTTATGAGAAATTAGTGTTTCCACATGCTTTCATCTTCTGTAACTACCATTCTGGGCCAGTCTTTCAAAACTGTGAGTAATTGGAAGCCCATATGCAAATATATGTAATCACTTTCTATAGTAGTAAATATAGGATAACGGAAATGCAGGCATTATGGTGCCTGATTTGTAAGGCTTTTAAATTAGAGGTGGAGTGATGCACACGTTTTTGGATGATTTACTGTGGAGCTACAAGTTTTTCAGTGGCAACCTCTGATGATGTAGCAACTCCATGATGCTGTAGGTTGGCATTGCAAAAGAAGTAGATTCGTGTCCTATCACGTCAGGAATGGACCTGATGTACAGGGCCATAAGACAAACAAATATCCTGATTTTAGCATGAAAGCACTGTCATGGTCAGCTGTAACTTCACACTTTTTTCTACTCTCTATTAGTCTAATCTCATACAGCAGTTCAGATTTTCCTTTATCATTTCTGGTTTCTCACGTCTCAGGCAGTACATGTGAGACTTGCAGGTTCAATGCATGCCTCATGCTTTTTCCCTCAATAAGCCTAGATTTTGTGCATTTTCAGTGTTATGCAGATTCTGCTGTCCCTTCTGTGCAAAAGAAGCTTGGCCTGATCTATTTTCATCTGAGAAATTAGCCAAAATATCATAGTAGCATGATCCTAACTAGCTTTGCAGGATTGGGATCATGAAGTGGCAAAGAAGTTACCGAGTGGCAGAAGGGCAGACAGTGGGGCTTTCACTTACAAGGGTTCTACCAGAAAACACACTCCCCAGTAAAAACCTGTTTGCAAGCCCCACCATCGTAAGTGCCTCTGTATGGCTGGCCATGCATGGTAGTGAAGTTTCCTGTGAAAGGGAGTACATATTTTTGTCTTACTCTTACACTGTTACCACCATGTTAGTTTTGGGCTACTGTTACAATAGTGGTTTGGGTGGATCCTTGGTTGACCCAGAGCAGGTGCTTTCGTTTTTTTTGTATTCTGATGCTACCAGCTGACTATCTCAGCCCGTAACGTTACACACATAAGCTTTTAAATATTTGTGAAATTTGAGGGTCAGTGCATTGTTCAAGACTTATCAGCAGCATGGAATGAACAAAATTCTGCTAGCAATAGTAAGTTGTATCTGGCCTGTTGTTTGAAAGCCTAGTTATATTCCCAAGCAGTAATTCTTGCATGTAAGAAGAGAATAAATCAGTTCTTCCACGATGACCGTATTTTCATTGCCAGATGAAGTTTCAGAACAGAATCACTTACCAAAACAATGTTTTTGAGAAATTATGAGATCAGGCCAGTTAAGTTCTTCATTATGTAAATTATGGGTTGAAATCAATCCCACCTATTGTAATATACAAAAGAAAAAAAAAAGATATTGTCCCACTTTGTAACATATTGTGTTGTTCAGTGTTAGCTTCTGTTCTTGGCCTATTCATAGATCTGCAGCCCATTACAGTGGCGCCTGTTAGAGTGAATACTGTGAAAGTTTTGCCAGTTTTTCTATGATAAACCATGTTTTCCAGGAATTCCTACTTATAAAAAATCCCTCACAGTTGAGACTTGGCATGGAAAGTCTTGATTCACAAAGATTTTGCTTGTATATTTATCCAGATTTTCAAAAATAAATTAGTCATCTAATTTAAGTCATAAGGATTTCAAAATAATATATTGTTTGAGGATCATAGAATTGTATTTGTTTCCAACAAATACAATTCTGATCACTTAATCTAAATGACACATTTCCTGACAATGAATGATTGCTTTGTTGCTCTTACCTCACAAATCACTCTTAAATGTTTCTGTGTATTTTGTCTGTTGAGTAGCTCCATGCAGAAACTGGTAAGTAGTTTAAAATGGTCAATTTATTTTCAGTATCTAGAATACTCAAATGGCTAAGGTATTTTTCTTTGAAAAGCTAACCGTGTATCAATGAAAATTTAACTGTATAAATAACTCTTTAACTTACAGTATGATATTGATATTACATCCTAATGTGCATTTTAAAACTTCTTTTTTCTATATGTCATGCTTATTTTATAGGTGGCAGGATTATTCCATTTAGTTAATTACATGTAAATAACTATTAATGCACATTATGAAAGTTCATCATGGACATACGAGAGTCAGTCTGCTTTGTGACTCTTAACTAGGATGTTTCCATAGTTCTGATAGAGACAAACTATAACACTGGCAATTTCTAACTAATAATCCATATAATTGTGCAGATTTTAATTGTCTGCATAGACAGCCAAACCAGGGAGAAATACTTATTCTGTATTACAAACATTTCTTTTTGACTGCATATTAGTACTTTATGTTTCCTGTTGAAATCAGGTCTGGGGAAAGAGCTATTATCTAAAGTTTATTTACACAGAAATTAACAACAACAGAAATCACATGTTCGAAGCCTGTATGTGTGAAAAGAAGTTTAAAGAATAACTGGGTAACATTAGGGAGGTAAGTATTCAGCTACACAGAAGGAAACTGAAAGGTGTTAAGCATAACTGGAAGGAGAATAAATTCAAACAGGATTTTGAAAGGAATCCCCTGAAGTCAGCAAATGAGAGGAAGAAAATGCTACCTTCCAGTCTGAATTAGAGAGAAGGAAGGTGGCTATACTAGTGGATTAATTGTCTCAGTAGAGGAAATAAACAGTTGAGTGGATACTTGTAACTAATTTGATAAGTATGTCACACTCTAAGTGATCCAGTTGTCACCCACTATTAATCTTACAGGACAGTTAATTCAACACATGGAACAGATTGTGATGAAGGCACTGACCAAGAAATGACTATTTGCTAACATGATGAAATAATTAGCATTCAGTAGAGATCAACTGTACTTCAATGTGAGAAGCTGATAATCACTTAGCTGAGCTTGGTTCAAATAAATACTTCCTTTCAGCATTCAAAGCAGTATCAGCCAGCCCAAGTACGTAGCCAAAGTTATGCACTTGCATGTCTGTGTTTTAGGTTCATGTATTCCGGTCTGGGGGCTTATCACGTACACATCTAAAATCAGAACTGTAAAAATTGTTCAGCTTGAAAAACAGCTGCTAATTTGAAATGAGTGAGGTCTAAAGGGTTCAGGTAAATGTTTCTTTCATCATCTCTTGATCTTCTGCAAAGAATGTACAGATAGGAACGTACCATTCTTGGGAGAAGTACTAGTTGGCACTGGTTAGAAACATGCCAGAAACCTGCTCATGTTTCAGAGCAATGTTCAAACCTGTGCTCTGTCTCTTTTTATTTTATTCATAAGATGTAGGTCTTGCAGCTGGCCACCAGTTTAGCAAGGATTGTGGTTTGTGCTACTGTACCCACTGTACCATACTGCAGGATGGGTTCTCTATGACTGCCGGTCTCAATATCTACTGGTGGAAATACCTCTGGCCCACAAGGAATTATTAGCCTCAGGCACTTCTAGGCAAAAAAATCAATAGATCGTGAACAATTTCAGTTATGCAAAGTCTTTAAGCTAATACTGTCCCAAAATAATGAAGCCAAGATCTCATATCCATCAGAAGCTCACCCAAAGTTGCCATAAGAATGTGATGATGTGGAACAGGAATAACATATACATTTATATTTTTCATATGGTTAATTAAACCCATAGAATCATTCTGTACATACTAAGGTTTTATTGGTATTAGAATAAAGAATTTCTTTTTTGAAAAAAATTACTGATAATTACTTCTCTCTGTGCTTCTAATCAACAGTCTTTGATGTACATCTGTTTTTTAAGTACATCTGTAACTTCCAGTCAGGAAAAGCCTTTTATGGCAAGTAGCCTTTAAGCTACATGCTGTGTTTATTTCATATATTCTTTTTCCTTTTCTCCTTAAGAAAGGATTCACACATTTTTCTTCAACTTTATCAGTGAATATATACTTTAGAACATTTTATGCAGGAAAAAACTTCAATTTTCATTTTAGTTTAGACTGGTTGTTTAAACTGATGGTGGGGATTGGAGTGCCGTCTTTCTTGCAGATGTGTATCAGAATAAGAAGAGAAGCTGATGTGTCCACTCCACATGTATTATTAGATGCCGTGTTATACCACTTCTTATAATCAAGCGATGCCAAGGCTGTGTCCAGCTGCTGCATATATGAGGGGGGAAGACATCCCCCTGTGGTGCTGAGAGCATCTACAGCAATAGGGTGGCAGAAGAGAGATGCTGCAGACCATTCACTCCCCTAGCAAATCAACGTCTCTTACCTCTGGGAAGGGAAAAAAGTGTTTTTGTTGTTGTTCTTCAGGGCAGTGCTAAATATAAAAAATACGTGGTTTTAAATACGTGTTTAAACACTGGTGCACTTCGGTTTGAAATACATACTCATTATTTAGTCTGTTTAAGCATGTGAAACAGCTCATGTGGATAAATTTTTTGTCAAGGCCTTACTTCAGTTCAGTGAAATAATTGTCAAGTAAGCCTTTGTTCAGTCTGCGTGGTTGCTCCAGGCGAAGCCAGCGCTGCCCCACGGTCGGTGTTCCCGCAGGTGGGCTGGGGGAAGGAGCGCGCGGGTGCTCCTCACCAGCCCTGCAGCCCTCGCCCCGTCTGCAGGGTGGCCTTCAGCACCACGGGAGGCAGTCTGAGCCTTCCTGCAGGCACGGTTTTGTACTTTGTTGGATGAGCAGCCGTTAATACGGCCTCTTCTGCCTGCAGAGCTGCGGCTGGTAGTTGCCAGGTGGTGGGCACCGAGGAGTAGCTGGGGCTAAAATGTCAGCCGCTCCAGCTGCATCCAGAAAAGGGGCATTCCCCATAACCGCAGTAATACTGATTTCGTTCTGGAAATACACTCTATTCAGGCTTCTCATGGCTCTTCCTAGACATGTTTTTATGGTGAAGGTGAATAACAAGTCTAGGCTGTACGGCACTCCCCTGAAAGATCACGTTTTATTATTTGCTTATTGCAGCATCTGATGTAAAATTTATTAGAGGCATACGGTTAAGTACAGCCAATGTTGGGGTTTGAGTTCTTTTTGGTTTTGTCATGCCATCAGCAGATAAGTTTATCCAAACAGAATTCCTTTCAAAGTAAAATTTCTTTGTGTGACGACTAAGCGTGTACATTCATATGTGGAAAGCTTCCGGAAAGTCAGTTCCTTTTGGATTTATAATTGCAGCTATAAAATGAAGCTAACAGAAGCATCACAGAAGTCATGGGCAGGACTCACTACCATACTTAAAAATGTTCAGACTTTTATAGATCTATAAAGTTTTCTTATCTTTACCACAAAGTAAAGTTAAAGCATGTGCTGGCTGGATATCCAGGAAAAAGTGATGATGGCCTTAATATGGTTCTGTAAACATTGCTATTTGTTTCAGTCAATTACATTAAAATTTTTTTAAAAAAGCTATAATCTGAGGATAATGGTAAACAATACACTGGAGTAAACCTAAAGAAAAATCCAGGTTGCTTTGTAAAGTGGTCCCATTCAAACACAATTAATTTTCATTTAGTTAAATGTAAAGTTATCTTGGTGGATCAAAGAGTTATAGACAAGGAATGCATACCTGCAGGATGAGGAATGGCATCTAAAAAAGTGTTTCTCAGAAGAAATCACTTGAGTCCACTACAAAGTAGAGAGAAAAATTTCAAATATAATTCTTGGCAGTTTAACTTCCAGAAGGAAAAAGCACAAGAAATCAATTTTATCCTATGTATGAGCAGAACTCTGACATCCAGTCTGAGACCTGGATTTTATAGAAGGTATTGGAAAACTGAACAGCTAGTTCAGTTGGAAACTGTGCAGAGTCAAAAACTTTATGTGAGGGCTACAAAATAAGAAAGGTGCACAAAGACTGCCATATGTTTAACTTCTCAGAAAGATGATGAGCAGAGATTTATCTATAACGCATAAAGAGAAAAGTCTGATCTAGGACAGAAAGGCATAATGAGAAATAATAGCTGGATATTAAAATTTAAGTTAGGAATTGGGGAGATATTTCTGGCAGTGGAATGATTAACTGCTGGGACAATTACCAGAGGAAGTGGTGGATCCTCTGTCTCCTCTTGTCTTCAGATCCAGACTGGATGCATTTCTCCAACAAGTTATTAACCTCAACAGCATATGAGAATAATGTTTGATTTCTCATGTTTATGCAAGAGATCTCACTAGAAGTTCTCTTGACCACACTTCTCACTTGCAATCACTGCATCATCTTAAGTTTTAAGGAATAAAACATGTTTTCAATTATATTAATATAAAGTGTAAGCATTCTTAGAGAGACATGCATTATCTAATTTTCCTATTTAGGTATTTATCATTTAATTTACAGACTTTGGAAAGGTATGCAGGTTTAAGACAATCTTGATGCAGTGAACTTCAGATAAGAACTGGTTCACCTGGCTTCGAGGCAAAGAAGACACTTTAAGTTGTTAAGTCTAATAACAAACTTTGAGAAATCACAGGTTATTTGGCTTGTGGTTTGTCCTTACTACGCTCCCATGTGCATCTGCAGTAAAATATAGGACACATATTTAATGCTGCTATTACATGCAGACTTGACTTTATTTGGAAAAGTTGTAGAGCATAATTTAAAGAAAATTTAGAGAAAGTACAGCATAAATTGTTTGTTTCTATGTGAATTTCCATTTTAAATAACCATAACTTTGAAACCACCTCATTTATTTCCTCAAATGCGACTCTTTCAGTATGGAAACCTCCAAGCATATCAGATTGAATTTTCTGCTTTTGGCTGTTTTACACTGTATTCTGATTAACATTTTAAAAAAAGGGAAAAAAATGCCTATCAATAACTCAATATCAGCAATAAAAAAAAAATTAAATATTTTCCAACCCATTCACTGAAACCCACTAACTATGATATTTTTTAAAGGCTCATGATACCTTGAGCAAAATTATTTTTCCAGCGAACAAGAAATTAATGAGTGGTATACACCAGTTTAGTGGTGGTGGTCCCATGGTCTGTTTATGCATTACTTGGGGAAAGCCGAAAAGAGATACTTTTAAACTCAGTTTATCTTAGGTTCTTGATCCTGATTTACTGATATTTCCTCCTGTCATGTCCAAGCCTCAAGTGCTAGTTGGTCAAAAAAGTTTACTTAACATTTCACAGCAATGCGGGGACATCTAAAGAGCTGCTTGCGTGGGGTTTTTGTAGGGGTTGGGGTGCAAAATTTTTCCTGTGGCAAGAATTATGCAGAGAGTTGAACCAAACATTGCTCAAAAAAGTCAGAAAAAAAGTCTGAGAAAAAAAAGAAAAAAAGTCCACGAGGAAGTTTGAAGAAAATGCGTTCAGTAGTTTTAAATTAACGATGAATGGTTTTACAGTTTCATGGTTCAGAGTTTGAGATCCCCCCTCCAGACTCTGTGTGCCAGAAACACGGCCAGGCTAGGAGCCAGGGGTACAGCAAAGCTCTAGGCGCATGGTGCGTGAAAACGAAAGTAGGGTTAACAGTACTTTATAAAATAAAATAGACAATAACACAAATAGCTGATGGTCATACACCTTCTCTTTCTTTCATGTTCCAGGCCAAGTCTGTTAGGCAGCATGAAACAGTCAGTGTCTGATATTTTACTCTGAATAAGTCTCCTTTAAGACCAAAGAAGTTACACACTGTGTATGCGCTGATGACTGTAGGGTAGTTGTGTACCTGTCTGAATACTAGTTTTGGGGTATGGAGGGAGCCGTGTTTTTCCCTGGAGTGCTGAAACTCACCGTTTAGTCCACCTGTTTCTTTCCACAGCTCTCTCCATAATGTGTTTGAAGTGGAAAAAAAATAGGATCAACATCCCAGGAGAGCTGTGCTGCCACTTCCCACAGAGGCAGCAGAGGGGCTCAGGTGCAGCGTGACTTGTGTTACGGAGGGACCGTGACCCTGGTGCCTTTTCGCTTCCTTGCAGAGCTCCTCATGCACTTCTTTTCAAAAAATAATAGCAGAACTTTGAAAGCTGGTCCAGATCATAGTTAACAGAAGCCAGTCAGGTGATTTTATGTTCCTAACTTCATTGTAAAGTAGACTCTATATAAGCAACAGACTTCCAAAAAAGTTCCATGGGCCATAAAGCTGCTTCTAAAGTTCTGACAGTGGTTTGATGATACTAGTACACAAACAAAAGCTTTAGCAAGCTAAAATGCCATATCAAATACCATATGTATCCATTTTTTATAAATGGCTGTGCAGTATTGATTTTAATATCCATGAAAAACTGATGTGTGACTGGGGAACAAGTAAGATTTAAGGTGAAAAGTGTCCTTTCTCCTGCTTCTGATAGTGAATAAACTTCCTGTAGCTATACGATGTGGAATTAACTGGTTACAGCATAAGTCAGCCTGGCATGCTATGGGTATTAGGTGCTCTTAGGCAGTCTTGGGAAAATGCTTCTCTTTAAGCCAGCAAGAAAGCTGCTGTAATACGTTTAGGGACAAAGCCAGGTAACTCAGGACATCTTTTAAATCCTGACTGGCTATAGCTCAAAGATAGTGACCGTATAGTAGTTAACTAAACATGCTGGGGTGTTATCTGGCGCTGCATTGAGTGGCACAGGTTGGTCCACATCTGTATTGCTCTGCTTAGAGCTCCCAAGCCAGGGACATGGCCGAGGGGGCAGCCCTGGCCTCTGCTGTCTCCCTGGGAAGGGCAGGGGCTGCAGCAGGTCAAAACCTGACAGACGATTGAGGTACAGTACTTGGGGTATTCTCTAACACTGTTTAATTTAGTAATGCAGATGTAGCATTACTATGGAGAAGTCCGTGGCCATAGCGTGTGGGATGTACAGGTAAAAGAAGGTCCTGAAAGCTGAATTTAGATCACTAGGAATAAAGAGTATGTCACACTCTATCAGCAGAGGGGAAATATCAGAAAAGATAATAACCTAACTGGAAAAGCAAGACAGCGACTCCATCGTGACCATAGCACAGATAGTAAAAGTTCTGAGTGTGGGTTTGGTGAAGAAAACAAGTGCGTGTGCTTCATCTTGCTGCGCCAGAAAAATGTCTGGGGAGAAGGGAAAAGTGTACACAGTATACACCAATGTAGTTACGGATAAACAGAGACTAACCTGACCAAATTTAGGTAGGCAGTATGAATACCTTCTGTTTCAGCACCTTCTCAAGTACAAATCAAATGAATACCTGCAAGCAATGCAGGTGCAGCAGTTAATCTGGTACATCATTCCTGATGAGCAGACTGAGGTAATAATTTTACATCATATTATTAGAAATAATACATTCATCTTCACTTTCAGTTGTTATTCAGTCGGAGTCTTCCTGCTGGATCATACTTTATTCTGTTGTCTGGTGTTCAATTTAGTCTCTTTTCTTACTGAACTTCAGTAGGATTACCTGTGCATTACTTAAGAGAGGCAGAAGTGATAATTAAAACTATCTTTTGAGCTGTTTCAGTTAACAAAAAGAAAAAAAGAAAAAGGTCCTGAAACAAAATTGTTCCTCAGTTCTTGACCACAATCCCTAAAAAGAATTAAAAAACCCAAACCCTTCACAAGTAAATAGGATTTCATAGAAGAAAAAAAACTCTAAAAAAATATCAACTGCCCAGTATAATCTCTCTCTATCTTTAAGAAACTCTTAATGGAACAAGATGCAGTTTCCAGTATGAAATTAAACCTCGCAGGTGCCACAAATAAATGTTGTCTCAATAGAATTTATATTCTATTTCCTATATGGTGAGATAAAAATCAAATTAATTAAATTGGCTAGAAAAAAGAGAAATGGAAGACAAATAAAGAATCTGTTTTGAAATACTGGACAGAGAGTTTTAAGTCAGATTGGTGTCCAATCAAACCTAGAGAAGTTCAAAGCCAACTAGTTCTTAGCGATAATCGTTGCCTATAGAGTTAAAATATATTTACATATGTATGCATACTCTTGACTGTGTATAAATATATTTTTTTATTATTTTGAAATTTGCTTTATATTGCACTGTGAAAGGAAGGAAAATAAACAAACCCAAACCTTTCATTGGAAATATTTTGCTTGGCTCTGCTTGCAAAGCATCTGATCTGACATGGTGTTGACTAAGGTAAGAATAGTGAGTACCCTGCATGCAATTGATACTCATATCATTTGAATTCTGAGCTAAATTTGCATCAGATAAACATTTTGGCTGCAATGGAGACCCACTTGTTTTCACACAACTGTGACTGAAAGGACAACAGGACCGAACATTTAAATATCTGTACTATTCAGTTAAACATAGGTCTTCTATCAGAGTTTTCTGAGAGTTTCCATGTCACCTTGAATGTGCTAGTTTTCCTCTTCCCCTAGTATGCTTTCTTTTGCTTTCTTCTCTGAGTGTGTATGTGTGAATTTTTATTTTTGCACTTTTTATATACATTAATGAATAGAATGGCTTATGTTCTAGGCAGAGTAATGGGTACTTCTACAAAGAAAAATTAATATTCTTTGAAATGATGGAAGTGCAAGCCAGTTTTCAGTTAATATCTCACTGCCATCTACTGTATACATTGGAAAACTGCACTGTGGGAAATGGACTGCATATCAGCAATGTAAGATGACTCTTTTCCCAGTGAATTTGCCCTAAAGTTGAGGAAAAATTCCACTGAACACTCAATAGGCTGTGACACGTAAATTCCATTCTTTGTGGAGGAATCAGTATTTCTTAAACAGATGACAATGTCTGATGATACTCAGTATTGTCCAGAAGGAAAGAACATCAGATTTTAGTATTGCTTAGTTAGTTTGTGTTCAGGCCAGATGAAAAGTAGATACGTACTTTGGGAGAAAAAGAGTACTTTGCTTGGCTTATTCTTGCCCTAAATAGTAAAACTTCTCATTTCTTAGTGGATGTGTCAAAACAAAAAAAGCTAGTGGGATTAAGATACAGAAACTTGGGATAAGATAAACTAAGATTTCTTTTAGTTGAGGAATGATTCTTTTATTCTTTTAAATTAGCTTTCATCTAGTAGCTGATGCCCGGTGTATACAAACACCAAGTATATGCAATGTTAAGTGTCGGTTAGGATGTAATAATTTACCCAAAGTTGTGAAATTATTAAGTTGAAAAGAAAATATCAGGATTCTGGCTCTCAGGGACTGAATAAGATATCATGCAAGTTAGCTCTGGACAACCAGTGCTTTTGTAATGATTTGTGTAGAAATTACAAGGTTTACTCAAGACAGAAATTTCCCCGATTTTCATCAGGAAAGCTGACATCAAATAGACAAGAATGTGTGAAAAGCATCAAACTGTGCATTTACATAGAGGACCTCATTTTCTTAGTCTATTATTAATTTCACTAGGCCAGGAATACATATTATTTATACCATTAGCTATTAGTATTGCACCAAAAAGTACAAAAGAAGACCAGTAAGCTTGCAAACTCAAGCACTTCAAAGCTGATGAAGTGCCTTCATTTGCTCCTTCTTTGTATCAGTTGTGATAAAGTCTATGATTATGGTATGGTCTTTTTCTATTTTTATTCAGTAGTTGTTCTAAGACCTCATTTGCTCAACATTATTCAACCCTTTCAAATGAAGAAAGAATGATAAAATCATTCATTACGTTTCTATGGTGTCCCTTGTTACCATGTTTCAGTGCTTTGGAAACACTAATTAACCCACCTTTACAAATTCTGGTATTTTTGGATTTGAAATGGTGTTGTGGGCAGCTGATGTACTCTATGTGATCATACCATCCCTTCTGTTGTCTTCAGAGGCAAATATGTGTTCTCAGGACTTCTTCAAATGATATTAGAAATTCACTGAGGAAAACAAGGAACTGGTTTCTGATACTTGACCCTTTCTGTCCCATCTCCTCAACCTTCTTACTTCTTTTCCAGTGTCACCAAGTCCCAATGTCTTTCACTCTCTGTCCAAAAAGGCTATTTTACTTTGTCTGATTTTCCCCAAGTCATATTCCTCCCGTAGCACATATGAAGCACAGCCAATTTCAGCCTGAATTTGATGATGTTAAAAAAAACCAACAGCAAACTGGCTTAGGAAACCTGTCATGAATTCAGTAGCAGGTGACATTGGTAGAGATGCCCGCGATGTGCGGTTTGCTAAGTTATTAAAGCTCTTTGCATCCTTTTACTGTGGGCCACTTGTCAGCATTGGTCTGTAAATCGTGCTTTGGGAAGAGGTTGACTTTGTAGCAGCGGGGAAGTTTTTTCTTTTATTGAGTGTGTGTTTATAAGATTTGTTAACAATTTGTGCATTTCTCTGGCAGTTTCAGTATCCAAAATTTTTAACCCGACTGAAAGCCCCAGGAAATAAATTACCTCTGGGGAATAATTTCTGGACCGAATCCTTTGTTTGCTTGGTGGTTGGATTTTTGCAGTCACTGTTTATGTGTAGTTTGATGTGTGGTGCAAATGGGGAGTAAATGATGAGGCATCTGCTGGTCTGTGTAGGACAGAAGTTGTCCTGCCAGAGAGGGCTCCTCCAGAAGCTTACATCTGTCATCTTTCTCTTGCGTTGATCTGACTGGTTAATCATCGAGTACCTCTATCAGCTTTCCATTGCTCTCATTAGTTCCCTGGTGCCTGCCATCCTTCAGTGACACGACTTGAGTGTAATAACTTTTCTAGCTTACCACACAGATGAGATGCTGCCACACGTGGGGTCTGTGATGGAACTGCAGCAGTAGAATGATGTACAGGTGTGCAACATTTACCTCCTAAAAGGACAAATGAAAGGGAAGAAAAGATTAAAAGGTGTATTTAGCAAGGTCTGCTGGTATCCCAGGACACCATTGTGCCTTTGCTGCTAGCAGTGAAAGTTCTGTGTATGAAAACCCAGGGAAGCAGGCAGACACCTCTAAGTCCCATTACTCAGTAATCGTCAATAGAAGAGAAAAATGTTTTAAATAAAGAAGGGAGTATTAAACATTCTGATATCTCTAAAACAATAATTTGCATGTGAGAACGCTGAAAATTTGTGAGGGAACTACACTATGAAATAAAGCTTCAGATAGTTGTTGCTTTTTTTTTCTTTTATTAAATGTTTTAAATTTAAATCCTTGCTGCCCTCGTGTGGATATGTACTGTGTGTCCTCCGTCTGTTGAAACTAGCAATGGACAGATTTTGTTAGAAGAGCAGTACATACAACAGTATTTATACAGCAGATGAAGGACAGTTCAGATACTGAACTGATGCTGTCTGTTGGAGCCAAGGATCTTGAGCAAAGTGGCTCAGAGTCTCTGTGAATACATTTGCTGCATTTTAGTTCTGGAGAACTGGAGTGCCCTGACTGTTAGGAATCTGCTGCCCAAACTCTGTGTGGAGAAAGCTGCCTTTGCAGCTGACAGAAGGTGACGAGGTCTCGTTCTGAACCAGCTAGTATGTATCCTGAATTGACCAGGTGGGTCCATCCAGAAGGAACATGCAGTATTTCCAAACACCTTTCAGCTCAAGGTATGAGACAAACCAGAGTACTGACCACAAGTCTCTAATATACCAGCATGCAGCAGCCGTAGGAGCAACACTGGTAAAATGATACAAAAAAGGAAGAAAAATAATCCAGCAGGAGCCAAGTTAAATAATTATTTTTGTAGCTGTTACTTGCTGGTGTTCAGACAATTGCTGTGTATATTAGCATAATTAATGTTTTTTTCAGGAATTCATGTTGGAATTGCATTATTACCTATATGTTATTGTACCATTACCTATATGTTATCATACCATTAGAAGTTGTGGTACATTCTTAGCCAACAATAATGTTTCATTGCATAGTGTATTAGTTGCCCATCTATCTACCAGAACCAAGTGGTCCAAACAAAAGTTTAATGAATAATACTGTAAAGATACCAACCGTTGGGATAAGTTACTTAGAAAATTAGGACTTACTCGTTGCTAATTTATAAAGCAAATAGCAAAACTGAATTTTATAACATTACAATAAAGGGTTTGAATGAATGGCTTTGGCACTCTTGCTTCTGTAATATAACTTGTGGAGAAATATGAGATACAGAATCATAGATAAGCTTTTAAGGCTTTTATTTGCTAGATAATTGAACACCGGATCTAGCCAAGTTTCAGATCTTTCTTAGGTGCTATACATTTCAGTGTATACATACGACTTCTTTATAGAGTATTAAACAAATTCTCTAAATTATGTTCAGAGCTGACTCTGATAATAAAAATTGAGAAGCCCTTTTTTAGACAGTCAGAGATAAAAAGTGTGTTTCAAAGAAAAGTTAGTTAGTTAGTATGCTTGGGAAAGTGCAATCAAAATAAAAACAGGAGTACAGTAACCTAAACAGTGCTCAGATATCCTGCTCTTTGCATGGACTATTTATATTTGCTCCCATTGCTGTTAACACCAAAGGCTTTCAAAAACAGATTGTCTGCAGGCCTAAAATAAAGACTGAAGATGAGACCTGAGGTGGAGGCCTGTGGCTTGGAAAGCAGAAGCGAGGCGCCTGGCTATCTGCCAGATGACAAGCAGGCGAGTTGTCACTCGGAAGGATGTAAGGTCGCTTAAAGAGTGGTGCTGGCTGCGGATCCCAGGTGGCTGCGCTGGACGATTTGCTCACTTGGGTGCTGTTGCTGAGCAGGAGGTGTTTATAGGCTAGGTGGATCAGACTTAATATCTCAGATATTGTCACTTTCTGTCCTGTGCAGTAATACTATAACCTGTTATTGATAGCAGTAAAACCCCTCTAGAGAGGCAGAGTCCTTTTGCTTTCCCTCCTTCTTTGCTTCAGCCAGGGATTGCCTTCTGTGTGCAACAGCATGTTCTGGGCTATGATACACCGCGGCTAAAAACCCACTCCTTTTCAACTGCCCCAGCAAAGCCGAGCATGGCAGAGCCCTGCTGCTTCCTACGGAGAGGTGGCTGGGGGTCCGGGCTCTTGCTCTCGGGAGCAGCGAGCATGGCAAGGCATGGGGGGGCCGTGCAAGGCTCCCTGCGGACGAGGTTCTCCACACCCGACCCATGGCACAGGGCGGAGGGAGCCACTGCTGTCCCAGCCCTGGGGGAGCATCCTCCGTGGGCCGTCTTTGCCCCACTGCCCTCCAGTTGGGGAACTGGGAGTTTGGCTCCCAGACCTTCTTTGAGGATTTACTTTCCGTATCATAAACATCATGTTCTTCAAAAGACATCTGTAGCAACATACTCAGAAGTTACTTCTGTTCACTGTGCTTCTGCTGACAAAACAAGCGCTGTAATTGAAATCTGAATTTAATAAAAGTTCTCACGCGTGGGGACTTCAGCAGCATACTTTGTTTGAACTCTCTAGTCTTTATAGTCACTTTTTTCTTGCTAGTGTCTGTTGCATTCTAGTAACAATATGGGAACTGATGGTTAGCCAAGAAATACCTTTTATATTCAGTTTTCTGGTTAAAATGACAGTTGGAATTTGGGACTCTTAGCATCACCAGCTGTCTGGTTTTTCTCTGTGTGGTTTAATATTGTCCTGAAAATAATGAAACTTATTCTGTATAACAGGGCACGTGGAAATATAGTGAGCAGCCAAAGAGTTCACTAACAGGAGAACAAATTATCAGGTATCAACACCTCAGTGGTACTGCCTCCACATGAGTTGCTATTTCATGGCACATGTAAAAGAAGGTAATTTGCTTTTGGTGTGCCTTGGGGCAAAAGCAAGTATGGAGATGATTGCTGCAGAGCACTGTAATGTGTTTGTTGCACAATGACATGTCAAATCACTGAAATCTACTCCAGTTCCTTTCTATTTTAAGGATATTGTATGGGGAGCGTGCTGGCAATTTGATTTGATGCTTGTGTTACAGGAGCTATTATGTAAGGCTTAGACAAAGATACCAAGTGGGTTGTGTGTCATTTTACCTGTGCATCTCAGAGTTTTCAGAGGAAAAATCATAGGATCTTTCACTACCTTAAACTTACAGTAAACATTTACTCTAGTTCTCTGGAGGAGGTTGTAGAGAAAACTAGATGAGTCACTCACTAGAGTTTATATTTCTTTTTCTAATTGGTATGTACAGTGAAAAAGCTCAGAAAGTAAGATCACTGAGCAAACAGGATAGCATAACTCCAATAAAGCTCTAATTGATTCTGCTGGTGTTCTGAGAATCAATTGACCAGCAACATTGGTCACTCATTTCAAATTGTTTCCCCTCATCTACTCCTTCCTTAAAAAATATTTTGAAGATTTGGGTTAAAAAAGTTAGAATATTTAAGGTGCAAGTCAGAACACAGTGTTGAACTATACATTCATCTCCGTTCTGATGCGTTACTATGTACCAACTAGTAGAATCACATAATAAAATTTTGATATGGAAATTTCTGTAATTCAAACCATCTTGTAATGCCACTTTGTGTCAAGTATTCCTTCTGTCTGACCTCATTAGGTGTGCCAAGTCATTAGATACAGTGTTACTAAAGAGTTTTAACTTAAAAGCTGCTTTGATTAATGATTGGTTGGACTGAGGTTTTACTGTGTAGGATTAACTAGATTTAAAAATGGCAAAATGCCATTTTTGCATTAATGCCAGACGTTAATGAGAAGCAGAAGTAAACTCCAAGGACCCTTCTGATTTTAATATGGACTAAACTCATGTGCTCATTACCTTAATGTCCTGTCCTATTTTATAAACAAGTATTCCAGTAATTCTGAGAGAATAGTAGCCTAGACAGCATATTAAAAATATGTAATCTGAAGTATATAACCCTATATTTTTAATGAATCATAAATTTTTATAATTTTAGAATCAGATTTGTTCAGTGTTATTATCAAATAGGGAAAAATGCTTCATACTGGTTTGGGCCTTTTTAACTAAGAAACAATACGGAAGTAAGGCACAGCCAGACTGGCAAACATTTCTCCCAACTAATAATGTACTGACAATGTAGATGAGAAATGCATTTTCACATTTTTATGTTGTCTGCTACTTGAATTTCCTTTTACTGTTCTCTTAAGTTCGTTTAGTTCTCCTGAAAGTTTACGAAGTTGGCACCTCTAGAGATTAATAACCTTAATTTATTACCGTTGATCACATATTTCAATATATGATACTGCCAAGAAAACCCAGACTGTTGTCACTCCAGACAGCATTCAGTCATCTCCTTAAATCCTACTAGACTTGATAGGGTTTAAGCATATACTTAAAAGGTAATACATTACTGAATGAGGGCCTTTGTATCTAGAATTTTTTCAGGCCATGGTATCTTTGCTGAGATAATCAAAAGGCACTGATTTATTATTAGAGCTGAACAGGAAAAACTTTCCCATCACCGGAGCCTGAGAATTTTTTTTCCTGCATTGATCCTGATTTCTCAATTTTGGTTATTTTTCAGTGAACTTCCAATAGTAAGAAGCGTGTAATGAAATTTTTGTTTCTGCATAGTAATACGCTGTGAGAATTAAGCACAGTGTGCTAATAAGCAATAACAACAGTTCTTCGCAGAGGCGACACTGTTTCTGCCAAAGCATGTAGGATGACATCCAACCAAATACTTGGGCTGTAATGCCTAATTTCTCATTGAAATCACGGATGTATTGGACTTGACATAAATAGGATTACTCATTCAAGCAAATTTACGTAAGGGTCCAAGGCATGTATCCAGCTTTCAGTGAGTTAGGAGTCTATGTACTTGTTTGGCTCAGGGCCCCAGGCACTTGCGTAACGTTGCTTGTGTGAGTTACCCTGCTGAAGTGAGACCTACATCAACGTGGTTACTCACACCAGCAAAATTGTGCCTGTGGACAAGTGATGACAGTCAGGGATCCTGCTTCCTCCTGTATCGCTTTGAGAACTTCTGTTCTCACTGATGATCGAAGCTCACTAACCAGCATTACCTTTGCAGTCCCCATCGACAATTTCCGTGCCACTGAGTTTTTCAGCTACAGTCTAATATCACTTCTGTATTCTTTACTTAGTTGACTCATTGATATTATTTGTTTTTCCTTTTTTTTAGGGAGAAGGCCAACAAAAACAAAGGACAAGAAAAAGAAGAAGAAGAATTTGATGGAAAGGGCTCAGAAGCAGCACAGCATCTTTTTAGCGACAGATAAAACAAGCCAGTAAAGACTTGATTTTCTTTAATATATTTTTTGCGAAGTGCACAAAAGCTGCTATATGCTCCTGCCCATGGATGCACTACAATTCAGCTGCTTTGACAGTATTGGTGGCAAATAACTTGTGAAAAAAAAGCCCACAAGCTTGTTTGTTTTATTTATATATTTTTTATTTTATTTTTTTCCTCTCATTTTTGACCTGAAGACTTCAAGGTCAGGAGTGCACTGAGTTGAATCAGTGAAAGTGGTGCTGAAGTATGTCAAAGATTTGTCCTGAGTGCCTGGTCAACATGATGACACAGAAGGGAAGCAGGAAAGAAACCTATGTATCACCATTAGGCGGACTTGTGCATATTTAAATAAAAAAAAAAAGGAAGTCTTGGAGGTGTAGGTACTATTGCATTTATGGCCTTTGTTTCCTATATTTGTACATTTCAAGAGTAAATGGATATGACTTACCTACATAGCGTTAATGTACATTGTTCTTAGCACCTGCTACATTGAAACAGTTGTGTAATAAAACTGCTTTAAGATAATATACCACAGGAATTACTGCTTAGACTTACAGAAGCACAACAGACCCTATGTGTACATATTAATCTGTCTACATATAAATGAACATATTTACTGTACATCTATGCATTTTTATGTATAATACTTTATACATGTTTAAAGTTATGTCCTGTTGGTTCTAGTAATATACTTTAAAATAACCCAGTAAATGTTTACTTTTTACTATGTTTTAAGTATCTTCTCATATTTCTCAATAGTTACAAACTGGATTTTTTTTCTCATTTGTAAAGCACATTCAGATGGCTAAACTACCTTGTACTGACGCTCGCAATGGAGTGTCAGCTCTGAAGTATACTTGCCAGAGTAGTAAACCACAAATCTTTTCTGCTATTCTGTACTACTATCTCAGCCGCAGTGTATTTGTCTCAGAAAAAAAGAAGTGTAACTTTTTTAAGAAGAGGCACGATGATAGATTTTTTTGAGTGTCAGGAGAGAAATGACATGGGAAGTTCTTGGTATCTAAGATTGTATGTGTAGTTTTTTTCAAATATAATCCACAGTGTTTTATTTCTGTTAGTCCTGGTCCAGTCAGATACAGCAAACAAATTCCTGAATAGGGGAGAAATAAAAGAAAAAGCGATGTGAGTTCAGTCATTCAAAAGTATAGCAAACACCAGTGTCCCGGTGTTGCCAGTTATTTGTGGAAGTTTAGCAAATTTAATCTGCATCTGGTGTTTGTTTTGGGTGTTTTTTGGGGAGGGGTGGAGAGAATTTTCTGTGTAGGAAGTTAAAATGGCTCAGGATGTGTAATTTGGTAATCCAGCATTATTGGGCTTGCATTCAAGGAGATTTTTTTAATATCTGCTGGGAAAAGCCTATGCTAAAATGGCTGTCATTTGTGCTGTCACTTAGAGAAGTTATTCCAGATCTAGGACTAAAAATTGCATATGACCTACCCAAAGCAAGGAAAAGGTAAAACAGACCCCAGACCCGTGCAGAACTTTTTTTGACATATACTTTCGAAAAATCCCACAAATCTCAGTCTTAGTTTTATGGGTTATATGCTTTACAAATAAACTAGGGGAAAAAAGCATCTGTAAGCACAAATATATACATATTTAGCTAGGACAAGTGTTGCTACAAAAATGTGTGGTAGTTAGGCACATATGAATGTTCCATGAAACCGCTTGTGGACTTCCAGTTAACCATGATGTTTTCACCATCTTTCATTTTGAATATGTTCATATTTACCTAGAACATAATAATGTTAAGGACAGTAAGATTGTTCTGATCCTGGGCTGTTATTTTGGACATCAAATGCTCACTTAAAAGAAAAAAAAAAGACAATAAGAACTGTAGCTGCCTGTTTGCTTACTGGTTATCAAATTTGGCTGTAAGTGCAGTGAAAGCCCTTATACAATCCTTCTAGTAGTGGTTACAAATATTGTATTAGGCATGTCGTGGAAAGAATGCTACAAAATACAATAAAATGATGTCACAAGCTTCTGAGTAAAATATTTTTGGTGCTTTTTAATTCAAAGAGTGTGTTCCTTTGGAATGGCATACACATAGAAGAATTGGAGAAGGTGTGTGGATGCAGATTTTCTCCTATTGGAGTGGAAAATTTGAGGGTTTTCCAAACAACTATTTTGTTGACACTCAACAACACGTTTGAAAAGGCTTTGTACATTAGATATACATTGATTTCTCTTGTCCCAGTCACCTTCATATTCAGAGTTTCCTTGAGAGCGTAGATGCAAGAAAGTCATCTCTAAGTAGAAGTGGCTTCGTATAGTTTCTTCTTTGTCCTAGATATCTGTTTTTATCTTGCCTTTGTATGGTGGATCCTATCAATGTATTCATAGCACTGGGGTTTTTGTAGGATCATACTTCTCCTGAGGTTACAAAGGACCATTCCTTGGTCATTAGGAAAAGGTTCTTCACTGAGAGGGTGGTCGGTCACTGGAACAGGCTGCCCAGGGACATGGTCACAGCACTAAGCCTGTCAGAGTTCAAGGAGCGTCTGGATAATGCTCTTAGTCATATGGTTTAGTTTTATGTAGTCCTGTGAGAAGCAGGGAGTTGGACTTGATGATCCTTATGGGTCCCTTCCAACTTGAGACATTCTATGATTCTATGACCTTGAGAGATCATCTAGTCCCACTCTCTGCTTGAAACAGGGGTAACCTTGAAGTTATATCAAATCTACCTGAGGTGGAGGATTTCACAGCCTCTCTAGTCTGTGTTGCCATGTTTGATGACCTTCACAGGGAATGTTTGTTGCTGTAATTTGTGTACATTGGCCCTTGTCTTTTTGCTGTGCACCTCTGAGAAGAGTTGAGCTCAGTCTTCTCTGTAAGCCCTGATCAGGTCGCTGAAGGCTGCTGCTAGATTTCCCTTTAGCCTCCTCTTCTCCAGGTGAAAGACCCACAGTGTCTTTGGCCTCTCCTTGGATGTTTTGTGCTCCAGCCCCCTACTTTAGTGACCCTCCAGTGGACTTAGTCCATTCCTCTCTCATACAGAGTATCCCAAACCAGGCACAGTACCTCAGTGGTGGCCTCCTGAGTGCTGAGTAGAGGAGGTCCAACCTCTCCTGGACTACTCCATTTCGGGATTCCAGAGGTGATCCTCACAACAGTAGCTTTCATACTTCTGCTGGGATGCTTCAAGAACTGGGGACAGCTCTGGCAGAGGACTGGTTTATGCTACTGCATCAAGATGTTCAAACAGATACTATTTCTTGGTAAAGTGAAGAAGATCAGGTTGTCAAAGCTGGATATCATGAAAACAGCCTATGCCCATTAAGCCTCTTATTTCCATTAAATTTGATCAGAAGCAAGCTTGTAAAGGTTGTCTTTTCTGGTAGGTAACTGACCAGGGACAAATGCCACCTTTTTCCCCTTTCAGAGCTGTCATTACTTTTTGACTCTTCAAAGAGTGGAAGAATTCAGAGCAGTGGAGCTTCTGTGTTCACAAGGGTTTTATGCCCCAAGTTTAATGACTAGCTATTGGAAATTTGTTTAAAACTAGGAAAGATTCAAGTTAGTAGGATAAAGAACTTTCCATGCTGTAATCATTGGTAAAAAGAAGTGTTACATTGCTATGATCTGCAAGAAGTTCTTTTTTGAAAGCATACATTCCTTTATATCTTATTCACCTGTCCCAGAAGAGACAATTGCATAGCCCCAATCTGCATTTAGGATCTCTCTGTCCTCAGTGTGCCTTACCTTATCCTGACCTCCTAGCATCTGTCTCTTTAAATTAAAAAAAAAAAAGCAAACCCAAGACCTAAAAAACCCAGGTGAAAGCTTAAAGCAATTATTTTGTGGCTGACTGGTCTTTACTGCATCTCAGCTGTTCTTGCTAGTGAGCAATTATTGTTACATGTCTCTTTTCTTATTCCTGGGGGGAAAAAATTGTTGCATTCCACATTATGGCAATGCAAACCTTCCATATTACAAATGTCAGTATTAGGAAATTGTTCTCCTCTTACGCCTATATGCCTAACATAAAGATATTTATGAAAGAAAAGTGAACACTTGTAGAACTTATAGGATGTGTCTCCCTTTATCAGTATGAGTTTTTATTACAGAAAATTGCAGAGCAGAAAAATATATGAAGCAGATTTTCGAGTTAGCTAAAAATAAAGCAAAAATCTATTAAATGCCATGTTAACTTTATTCTTTTTTTAATGAAAAAAAGAAATATTGGTAAAATCTTGATTGAAAGTTTATAAATTGAGAAGACTTTTCCAGACAGATTAAGATCAAAGTTAGTGTTTCAACTGTGTTATGTTGATGAACTAGAATATAGAATAAAAATAACTGGATACTACCAGCACAAATGCCATGCTTTTTTAAGTGGGTGATGCTACTGAAGACTGATGCTACCACCTACCAGAGGGAATGAGAGACTTTTGAATTCAAACTGCACATCTCTTTCCCTTCACCAGCAAAATATACTTGTCTCTTGACACTAGTTCACTTTCACTTCCGATGGTGTAAGCCAGCACAAATTCCAGTAAACTTTAGACTGATGTTATTTTGGACTGACACCAACAAGAACAAAATGTACCCTTCTGAAAGTGTAACTCACAAACCACTGTCAGCTTTTTGTTTAGTTCTTTACCGAAAGCTCTGCACTGAACCTGGCATCATTTCTTTCATGAGAAGCCTCTGTCCAGGAGTGAGGAAAGGGCATTAACTTTAGGAAGTATTAGAGCAGCCTGATGTACAGGATGCCTGAGAGAAGGGCAGGCCACTGTTTGAAGTGTAGTTCCTTTCGGGAGTGAAAAATGCTAGAAGGAAAGTATGACTAGAAAGAGCATCCTAAGTGAGCCCAGCCTTTAGCCCATTGTCTAACTCTTCTAGACTTCAACTGATATTTTTTAATGCATACTAGCTCTGTTCACGTCTAATGAACATATGTCCTCAAGCTCAGTGAAGCTGGACCCTTACTTAAACTGGCCAGTGGTGTGTCTGTGGTCAAGCCTGCTGTGAAAGAGCTGCCCAGCCTCCTTGTTTTCAAATTGTGTCTTCAGTAACGCTCATGTAATCTTGTTGATTTTAATTGGGTAATACCAATGAAACTAACTAATAGTTCATAGACCACAAATGAATAAACACTGAAAATGAGGCTGTTTCTTTTTTCACCAGTCACTTTTCAAAACAGAAATTCAGCTCAAGAGAGCAAACAGTGGCAGACAGAGAATACATCTTGGCTTGCAACTATGCCTTAGCTTCCCTGTCAGACTTGAAGGGGGCTTTATGGGAAAGACAAGAGTTGTGGGGTTTTTTTTCCCCTGAAGTCTTCTTTTTATCAGAAACTTTGGTGAGAGGTTATGTTTGCTTTCCCTTTCTGGGTGGACTTGGAGGTATGGGTTGCCATCTACAGAAGCTAAGGCCCTCAACTGCAGGGGAGCTCCTGATCTTTGCTCTGGAATTGTTTTAGTCTTTTATTTAGTTGCAGTCTAGTGATACATAACACAAAAAAATCTCAGGGATGTGGAGTGCAGCCACAGGATTTCTCTGTCAGTTTGGTACTCTCCTTTTGGCCTTGTGTTTCTTGTTATGCTGTGGCCTGTCTTCAGCAGGAGCAGTGAAGAGCCCTTCTACCACAAATGTCTTCTAGTCTGCTTATTCTTTTGGCTAGGACTTGTGGATTCAAGCTCTAAGGCTGATCCTAGTAATTTATTTTGTGATCAGGTATTTTCTCTCTAGAGAGTTAAAGAGAAATTCATGGGCTAAAAGTCTTTAAACAGACGATGAGAGGAATAGGCAAGTATGTATCCTCTCACATCCATAATCTAAAACAGGAATAGGTAAGTATATAGGCAAGTATAATGTCCATCCCTGATCCAATGATTGCAGATGCTGAGGGTGTATGAGATGAATGGACTGCAGATAATGGCTCACGTGCTCACCTTACACAGTATTGCCAATTGCCACTGCTGGAGGCAGAATATTGAACTATTGATTTGACTTGTTACAGCCTCTTTTTAGGTTTTTATATGAAAGCATATAGTGTCTGTTGCTTTACTAAGACAGTTTAGATAACAGGTTTTCTGCCTTTTTTTCCCCCCCTTCATCATGCATCCATCATGAATTTGTAAATCCAAATCAGTTCAATGCCAGTTCAATGGGATTGTTCAAAATCAGTGCCTTTGATCGATTCTGTTGGGACAATTGATAAATACAGTGGGTGTCTTTGGCAGGGAAGGTACAAGGTTCTTAACACCTAAAGGTATATTTGACTTTGAACTAAAACCATGAAGAAATTTCCAGTTTATGACAAGGTGATAGTTCATAGAAGATTTGCAACAATAAGGATGAACGTGGAAGAAACATTTTCAGTCGTATCTTGTATGCAGTTATGAAAATGATGCATGAATGCTGAATCATAGTATTTTAAAAATCTGTACTGAGATGACCAAAATTGTATTTCTTCTGATCATAAATGAGCTGCAGTTCTGCAATGATGATTAGTTGAATGAGGCAATCATTCTTCATCCTTACTCTCATTTTGTTATTATTTTTCCTTCATGCAAACAGTGCAGCACAAGGATTTGGGGGTTTTGCCTGGTCTTTCTTCCCCTTACCTCCTGCTCCCTGGTGCTCCCTATACCATAATTCAAGGAATTCCCATGAGCTCTAAGCTGCAGATGCTTTGCAGTATGTAGCTGACTTGCAGATGTTTTGGCATGTATTTTCGAGTTACACAGCAAGCCACTCTGAAGAAAATCCAGATGTTAGAGAGAGAAAGTAGGTAGCACGTGTGTTCTGGAGAAATATATTAATTCTTGTGATTTCTCTGGTCAGCTTAATTTTTTGAGGTGTGATGTAAGAAGAAAGGGCAGATGTATTATATGGGAAGCCTCCAAATCCATTTCTTAGAAAAGTGAGATCTTTCAACATACTGGCACTGAAGAACATTGGTGTGTTTTTAAGCAGAATGCTAGCATCACTGTGCTGAATACACAAAGGGGATGGAGAACTCGGCTGTACAACAGAACTTCCTGCCACAAATAACCTTATAATAAACCCAAATTACCTTTTCCCTATTAAAATGGCTAATTAACAGATATATAGATGAATGCTTCTTGAGCAAATACAGGTCATTTAAGGCTGATGGACCCTTTGTTAACAATGAAGATGTGCTGTGTGTTTCAGCATGGACTATTGTATCACCAAGGCATTATTCAAGACCAGTCCTGAAACCCAGCTTATATTTCTTAAGATCTGGAGTAAGACTTGAAACCTAGAACAGGACAATTTTGATTCCTAAGCAGAATTTCTTCTGTGGAATATAGCAGGTTATAGAACATAATTCCTAAAATGTGTGTTTTCTTCCATCTGAGTTAGTCTTAAAAAGAGCAAGCGATTCATTCTCTGCACATCAAGTTTCTGGTGGGAGTGCCTTCCTTCAGCCTGTTTTCACCTGCCGAATTATTCCAGCAGCAAAATTGTCCACCAGCTTAGCCCATTTTGAATGCTACATTTGCCAAGCAGAAGTCACTTTCCTTTCCTGTAGAAAATTTTATGCCACTCCTGTCCTTTATAAATAATTTAAAGGTTTTGAGAGTAGATCATGATCCAGAGTGCAGCAGTCCTGAGGCTGATCAACAGCAACGAGGTCTTTTGTGTACACAGTACTGTGTGTACTTTGTGCCTTCTTGGGAACTCGGCAAGGGTGGGTTGATTAGGCAGATTGAAATGTCTGGAGAAACCTGTATAAGTGAGATTCTAAATTTGACTGTGGTGGTGTTAGTTTTAATGAATTTCTTTCTCACTTACAAGTTATAGTCAATGCTAAGCACATGTGTCCTCTGCTCTCTTGGTTATGTGCTATTCTAGTTCCCTTCTGTCACACTAATCCTAAAGTCCTCTTATGCTGATTTTTGCTATCATCTGTTGTTTGTAAAAATGCTTTTTCTAAATATTCACTGAAGAAAAGAGTTGCACTGAAAGTTTTGTTGATGAAAGATCTCACACAGGACCAAACTGTTTCGAACATGACACCCACACATTTTCCACAAGGCATCCGCTATGCAAATACACCTGGATCAGCAAATTGTAGTTTTAAAACTCTCAAAATTATACAGATGCTTCTGTAGGAAATGAAGAACACATGTCCAAGTGAGTCTTAATAGAAAATCCACCTCAGTTAATGTACAATCTTAACTTGTTAGAGCTTGGCTTAGCCTGGCCTAGCCTATTAACAACACTTTTTCCATCCGTTGGACATAGAAACCCAGCTAAGTATGAGCTAAGCCATTTGTAAGGGAGCGTAGCTACCTGAAAGAAATACATGATACCTCTGCATGTATTTATTGTTCTGAAGGACTAGACATGCATTTGGCCAGAAAGAAGGGCAGTGTGCAGCCAGTAACTAATTTTTAATTCTTGTATAAATGTGCCTGTACAGTTGAGGTGGTACTGGTGAGGACTGACTCACAAGCCTTCCTTAACTCAACTGCTGGCAGCCAGACACTTCCCACCCGTCTTCTCCACAGACTGCCAGGGGTCATCATCACCAGCCTTTCTCCTCAGCTATGCCTGTTGAGAGCCATGCATATTCATCTACATTGAAATAGATGGAAATGTATCTGTGTTTAGGAGTTTATAAATTACGGCAGCCCAGAAACAAGCATTCCACTGTGTAACATACTGCTATGTTGCATTAATCTTCAGAGTGGAGCTGAGACAGACATCTAGGTGCAGGAGCTTCGTTAGATCTTGAAGTTGAATCTGTAGAATTTGCTGAGATGAAGCTATCGGACACCGCTGTGTTCATCTTGTTTGTGAGCTCCCAGAAGGCCCATAGAGACTTCAGTGAACCACCATGAGTTTGAGCAGGCACAAATCTGTAAAAATACAGACTTGGCTGGTGTCTAAAATGTCATCCCATTTTTTTGAGAAAATTCATATCGGTATTCAGTCAGATGCAGATAAAGACAAAACCAAACACATTCCAAAAATTTTCTGCCCAAGCTGAAGAACAGTATAATCTTAAGCTAGCAAGAATCCTACCCTTAAACTTTTCAGAAGTTAAGATCAGATGTGATCAGAGGCACAGGCTCACAAATGCTATTTGTCAGTGAAGTCTATCCATGGGTAGACAGATACTATTCAGCTTCAGACCTTCAAAGCAAAGAATGTCTAAAATGTGTGTTGTACTTACATCTTCAATAACTGTTTAATAGTAGCAGTAATAAAGACAGACATGATATTGTACATATATTGAACTAAAAAATGGCAGTTGCACAGGACACTGAGATCTTAAGAGGAAGGGAGGCCATCTCACAGGCTATGACCAGCTGTTATCTGTACAGTTGTTCAAACTATGTGCCATATGGGGTAGCGTATGACACATTTAGATAAGTAGTTGAAGATCTGAACAAATGGATGAATCTGGGCAATATCTTCCTTGTAAATGGGAACACAAAAATACTATTTAATTTTTAAAAGCTGGCCTTGTAGATGAGATATTCTTTACCTCTACCCATTCAGTGTGTGTAGGTAACCTATTGCCTTCTGGGGGAATAAATCCTTTTTCTGGTCTTCATGAAAAAGTATAACTGCAAAGGCAGTTTCTAGTCAGTGGGGAACAGCAACAACTGAAAATCTAGTATAAGCTTAATAAGCCCTCAAGCTTCTGAAAATGCCCTCTTTTCTTCCAAGAGTATTATTTTAACCAATCCTGGTATCTCTGGATCATGGGAGAGATAGAAAGCACGTGTGCAAATACCATCTTCTCAACAGCATGGGAAGCTATTGGCTTGGGCCCAATGTCTTGCATTTTCATTGCCAGTTCAATGCCAGTTATGCAAATTGCTATTTAGAAGACTGTAAGCTTCATATTTTTTACTTAGCTTTTTAAAGTAAATGCCAGGCCTTTAATTTTTGCTCTTTTTTTTGAGAAAAAAGGAGAAAATATTATTTCTACCATGAGGTTTTTATTTCAGTAAATGAGTCAAAGGAAGATGAAATTGCTAACCAGAATTGGGGTACGAGTGGTATCTGTCAATTGGCAAAACTACTTTTTAAATAAAAGAACAAAACTTAAACATCTACTTTATATACAAATTACAAGTTCAGAGGATTCTTTTGATGAGAGATATTTGGTAGTGTGAAACATAAGAGTACAACATAAATATCTGAGGTATTAGAAATTCAGTGCTATTTTCACAATATCTTGTTGAATGTGGCCATTTTATTTTTCAGCACACACTAATTTTTTCCAAATTTATATTTGGCATATAGGTGTAAGTGTGCATAAGTTATGATTTTAAGTCGCAGGGGGAGGCAGTGGTGACCAGTGTGGGGAGACCATGGACTACTCTGTGATGGTCACAGCTGCTTCCAGCTGGCTCTGAAACAAGTGTTGTCAACAGCAGGAAAACCCATACCTGATCAAAATGTCAGCTGAACCCAGACGTGCCCAGTGCTGCTGCTCAAAAATATTTTAGAAGGACAACGGCAACTGCTGGGGTCTGGAGATGCACACTTGGAGCAGGAGACGGTCCATGTTGAAGTGGGTATAGACACCTTGATGGGCCTGTGGGTGACGCACGCTGGCGCAGGTACCCCTCTGAGGGGCTGCAGCTGTGGGTAACCCATGCCAGGGCAGGGGCATGCCTGAAGGACTGTGGCTCACCATCTCACTGGATGGGTTTTGATGGATTTAGGTTAATCCATGGCAGAAAGAAGGAAAATAGAGACTGAAGATGGAGGAGGATAGGGGTTTATGTGAAGTTTTTGTGTTGTTTTTTTTTTTTTAATATGTGTGTTCTTTTTCTCAATACCAAAGTTGGTAAGCAGAGGTTTGTGTTTGTTGGCACTCCAGCAAAATTCCCCGAATCTAGACAGCTTTGCCCACAACAGTGCAGGCTGAAGTAGACTGGTAGAACTGATAGTGCTGAGGTCCCAATTTCATATGCAAAATTCTTCTTTATCTATGTATTTGGTTTGCAATATTCCTAAAAACTATTTATCAGATTTGCTGAGTGCTTGTGGGAAATGCTGAAGGCAGTCTATTTAGAAAAATTAGTGCCCATCAGATGAAAAGTGATTTATAAACCTCTGGCTTGTGGTGTTGTGCCAGCCTGGGAGAGCTTTCAGAACTGGTCCTTAGGTGCATGGTCTCTTGCTCAGGATCAAAGAAACAGAAATATATATCAAAAAGGCAGTGGCAGGAGAAAAAAGGCAGGTTGAGCTAATGCTGTGATGCTACAGAGAGAATCATGGCAGAATGTTTTAGTCATATTTCAAAGGAATTTAGCAGAACTGCAGTTTTAGTTTAAAAAGTCTCCATACCCTCAGATGTTTGGCATAAGAAATAGTGCCAAGCTGGGGGAATTGCTAATAACATTCAGGTTAGAGAAGTAATAAAAAGATCCTGAACAGATTAGAACTTCAGACAAGACAATCTGAAAAAAAACCATAAAGCTACCTTTATAAGAAGGCAGTAAAAGAAATGAACTGTGTTGGATTTGTTGGCAGCTTAACATTTATTTTGGTTCTTTGCTTCCTTGAAATTGTATCAGAGGTTGTGTGCAAATATTTCCAGGTAATTTACTGTCTAAAATGATGCATTTGGCAAGAGTGCTGCAGAAACCAATGAGTTGCAATCTCTGATTGGAAATGGAACAGCAGTACTTTTTAAAAAAAAAACACTAAAGTGCTTTTAATAAGGAACTCATTTAGTGGTTCCATTTCATTTTCTCATACTTTGTGTCAAGTGGTAGCCAGTAATATTTTTTGCAGACAGTAGTGGAGACCTAGAATAGAAACAGATGCTTCACTTCACAAAAATTGGTGTTCTCAAATGCTCCTGTGTTACAGGATCTCTGATGTTACCCTTCTGTCTCTTAGGTAAGAGTCAATTCAAGTCCATTTAACCCAAAAGCCTGGGTTTTTCAGGGGGCCTTGGCTGAACATGCCGTACTTGAGGCATATGCAACAGCAGAGCCAGTTCAAATCAGTCTTCAGTCCATGAGCAGTCACTTGAACAGATGAGCTGACACTGCAGGTTTTGCTGGCTCAACAAGTAGGAATTACCGTAACTTGTCGCAGCTGTGGGTATTGCAGTGTTAATCCTCTTCTCCAGGATAAGTCACTTGGGTGAGCACTGAGGCCACAGTGTTCAGCAAGGATTGCACAGAGCTGGCATTTTATTTAACAGTCTACATTAGAAAGCAGTTAGAGAGAGGTGTGTTGTTAGAGGGAATTGCATGAGGGAAAGTGGTTTTTCCCATCAAGAAGATTTTCACGACTGGCTTTATTCCTCAGCTCTGTGGGTGAGATTTTGCAAAAAACTGGGGCCTAAAGATTCATGTGGCTGCGTCCCAAGCATTGTTCTCTAGCACTTTTCCAATTCCTCGCTTGACCTCTGTGTGTGGATCACTTTGACTAGATGTCATCATTCTGATTAAAAACTAGTTAAATGCCAGGAGCTTCTCTTCTTGATGCTAAGAAATAGTAACATCACGCAACGAGTGGTGCAGCCATTGTCTTGGCTTCTGCTGCTTCTGTTGGGAATGCTTCAGAGATCCTGTGCTTAGTGCCTTTGAGGGAGAGACTCATGTCCAACTCTAGCTGGAGAACTGTCAGAGAATGCCCATATCTACATGACACTTTCTTGTCATGCACTTGCAAGGAGAGAGGGCAGAGACAAAATTGTCCCCAGTGCTAAAACAAATGAAAGGATCACTGGCAGAAATACCTTCAGGAGAAAAAGCCAAAGCAAGACCTCTGGTCACACTGCTGTCTGCCCACACAACGATAAAGTGGAGTGCATCCTTGCATGTCTGTGAAGAGGAAGTGGATGGTCATCAAAATGTCCTAGACAGTACTTTTCATCACTGAATCTCCACCTCTCTCCTCCATGAGATCTGGAGAGGATGAGACTTACCAAAGCAACCAGGTACATTTTAGCAGACTGCTGCTCAGGCACCAGTGCTCTGCACACTGTACAGGAGGAGTTCAGCCGCTCTGGAAGTGCTGCGGAGGGAATCCTCTGTTCTGTTCACTTCTGCACAGGAGACACCAAGATTACCCTCTTCTGTGTATCAGCTGCCTGCTATAATACTTAGCAAAGCTGAGATCCTGCTTTAGAATTAATGCCGCATAGTCAAGCAGCTGCCAAGTCTGAAGAATTTAAAAATTTCAAAATCTTCAGTTTCTGCATGAAATCCTCAGTCACAGCTCATGTTTGTTGCCTTCATGCATTTTCCCTGACTTGCTGTCTGCTCATAAAATCCTCCTACCCCATGCTGTCCTTTAATTGAAGCTCTCTGCACAAAGCAAGTGGAAATACTCAGGCGTTGCACAACAAAACTGTTTATAATAGTGGAAGATACCAAGAATGTAACTAAAACAATAGGAAAGATGTATTAGCTCAAAGATGCATTAATAAATTTAATGTTAAATAAAGCTGAACCTTCAAGAGGTAAATATTTAAATCAAGCCACAGAGATGGCTCAAATTGTATAAAGCTTTGAGGACATAAGGAGTATTTTGTTGAACAGAGTTCTGCAATGCAAATGCTAAAATTTGCATTAAACTTTATGCAGATTTCTGTGTATCATAAAACTGAAGAGAAGCCAAAGAAGATGTTTTGCTTTGTTGTGTAAATTGGAAGTCAAAGCAATGCTCAGAGGGCTCGACTGACTGTTGTTTACCCTCCATGCCTGTACTAAATGTTGCCAAATGAATAGCAGCACTTCATTTCTTTCTAGTTTGTCCAGGCCTTTCTGGACAAGACCCTTGAAAGAAAAGCCACCCCAGAGGAGAAGGAGGGCAACAGCATTCCAAAACTCTGAGCAGAAACATTTTTATCCTCGTTAGCATGAAAACTAAGAGCAGCCCAACACGTTCTTGGGCTTTTTATCTTTTCCCTTAGCATTTGCAGAACTACAGCCCATATGAAGAAGGGAACTGTCACCCGGAGAGAGGCTGACAAGTCTTCAAAGAAAACTGAAAAGGGAACAGAAGCTTCAGCTCCATCCCTGCAGAAGGCCACCGACTGTCCAGGGACTTCAGTGGAGCATGTGATTGGAGAGGGGCATGATGCAGATGGTGCAGCAGCAAAGAGCTGTGCTGGAGGCCCTTCTGTTACAAATGTCACATACCACCTCCAAGAAACGTGGAGAACGATTCTTTTTTAATAACAGTCCTTGCCACAACAATCTCCTCTATTGCCTTCAGAGAGATGGAGAAGGGGACTGCTTTGAGCACATCACCTCCTAGGATTTTCTGAACACCCCGTCATCTGGCTGTGCCTCAGTTCCTCTGATCTTAATTTTTACCATAACTTTGTTTAATTATCACTCTTTTGTTTCAAGGGTAGTATGTTGCCTGCTGGTTTTGTATTAATGCAATAGTATTCCATTGCTGAAAGAGTTGTTTGAAAAGTTTAGTATTTTACTGTTATCTTCCATTTTGAGCAGCAGATTTCCATACAGTGTGTTCCTTATGCACAGCCATCTCTGCTTAGGTAGGAATAAAAACCACTCAGTGTTTCTGATTGCCTGGGATTTCTTCTTCCTTAATCTCAAGCCCTATGAAAAATACTGCTGTATCCATCTATCATACAAGGCTCTTAATTAGAAACATATAATCTTTTAATAAGATATTATCATCTACCCATTAATAGCTCCACTGTTTTTCTAGCCATTGCACAAAAGGAGAAAATGTTCCACTGCCTTGCCTAAATTTCCAGTGGAAAGCTTCATAAACTGGATATTACAGAACAGGAACTATGCTGTGCTGATATTTATGGTCATCTAACAGTAAACTTAGATTTTGCCAACACTGTACATTGGGCAAGGGAGCAAAATAATACCATCAGGCGCTCAGGTCCACCATCAGACACTGTGCATGTTAGCATATATGACTAGTCAACTTGGTTGTTGTTACCTCCTAGTGAGGGACATTTTGGACAGGGCTCCTCCTCTTATCTACCTGTCACATGATTTTATTCATGCATAGATGGAAGATGCAGCAATAAACTGTCTTCTGCACGTTGTGATTCATGCGCTTGTGGGTGCTTGCTGAGGAACAAAGCTTACCAACCTTCCTTTTCCTGGAATATCACCAAGGTTGCCTAAAGCTTCTGGTCTGTGGCTTGTGTCCACGCCATGCAGACTTTGGGCTCTGATGCCAGCTCCGAGTTGCTCTTGAAACACGGTGTTATTAGGTATTGTCCTGTCCTGTTAATTTCCAGTTAACTGACCTGCTTTTCTAAATACCCTTTCATCATACACTTTTCTGGATCAGTGGCCCTCCAGCCCCACTGTGCTGATTTGCTGTTATCTTCCACAGGAATAAATCAGGACTGTCAACACAGTGGAGGAAGACTCCTACTAGTCTTTCAGGCTTAGTCAAGAGGAGTCAATTACTTTGTTGTCTTCATCCCATCTGTAATCTCTAAACAGTCTGTCACTGTTCCGCAGGGTCTAATAGAACATTATTATCTAACAACTGTTATGTCCATGTATGACTTCTTGCTAACAGCTTAACAGGTTTGCATCAGAAGAAGATTAACAGATTAAATTTCACAAAGAACCCACATCACACAAATCTTCAAAAGATCTTCTCAAAGGAACAAGAACCAAAATAAACACTTTTTGAAAATAAGGCAGTTGATCAAAATTGACCACTGCTTCCTTTGAAAGTAATCAAATGAAGATTTGTGGGTACAAGGCATCCTCTGGAGGCAGCGAGATTGTTTGATTTTTTTTAATGAAAATTTATCTATTAATAAAGAATTTAAAGTACTTCACTCTGCCTAAATTCAGATCAGAAAGGGCCCTTCATATGCAAGTGATAACGAGTACAGAACACTTTTTTCCTTATTCTTCACATCATAAAAGATACTGTAAAGACAGCAGCTACGTATGCCAAATGTGGTTTAGACTTTAGATTCTTTTCCTAATTTGGATTGAGTTTATGCACAAAATAAAGGACAGTTTCTATTTCCCTCATATTAAACATTACCTGGCTAATCAGGTACTATGTGATTGAAGAAAAATGGTGTGCAGCTTGAATAAAGATGAGAGATTTTGCTGTCATAGCTTTTAGTAACCAAACAGCGTCTCATTTCCAAAACCACTCTGATGCAGAACTACGAAGGAAAAGTCAGATCCACTAAGCCTAGAAAAGTTCTCAGAGAAATCTTAACAGACTTTGATTTATTGCCTGAATAGCATTTTTATTAAAAAAAAAAAAAAGACAAAAAATATGCAAGAAACCTTGCCTAAGGAATTTTATCCAAGGAACTGTCCAAGAAGCCAAAATGCATATTCATGTGTTACACATTTTTTTTTGCTGGGGATTAGAGTAAGAGCATTTTTAATAAAAAGGAGCCTGACCCTTCAGGTTTATCTCCGAACAAAATCAGAACAGCGATGTGTGTCCGTGTGCGTATGTTTGTTTTAATATTCTCATGCAGAATTAGAAATGCCGAGTTACTATGGGAAGCCGCTCTCTTGGCACTTCCACCTCGGCCAGAGCCAAGCCGAAGCGTGACCGCACAGCCACAGCGCAGCTCTTCTGTTTTCCGTTAGTTTTCTAGGGATACTTCTGAGCAACGTGCAGATTGGAAGGCAGGATTCGCTTCTGATGGGAGCTGGCCCTGCAGAGCAGGGAATAAACCAGCTGCACATCTGGGGAGAGCTCTCGCTGCCCGCGGTGGGCCCGGCGGCGGAGCGCGAGTGCCGCCCCGAGGCCGCAGTGGAGGGCGCTGACCCGGCTCCCACGGGGGGCTCCGGCCGCCACGGTGTCCCCTGCCGCCCCTGCTATCCCGGCCGTCCCGGTGTCCCCTGCCAACCCCGCTATCCCGGCCGTCCCGGTGTCCCCTGCCAACCCCGCTATCCCGGCCGCCCCGGTGTCCCCTGCCGCCGTGGGAGCCTGGCCGCCGTACGCCGGGCTATCCCGCTGTCGGCGGGTATGACGGAGTTACGGAGGCCTTTTCATCCCTTACCGTCCTGGTGTTTGCTTCGTACGTGTGGTGTGAAAAGGTCGTGGCTCTTACGCTTTTCACATACCTCCACTTGCCAGGCGATGGAAGAAAACAGTGCTGCAGTTCATGCAGCAGCATTGCTGCGGGGCGGGGAGAAGGACCCTTTACCACAGCTTTAGGCGACAGATGAAGCTACGTCATTCTTTGTGAAATGTGAAATACTTCACATCGGAAGAAGAAGAAAAAAATATCTTTCATAAACTGTGGCTTCCTGATATCTAAACTGTTGATTTCCAAACTTACCAGCACAGCCGAAACATCAAACTAACAAACAAAACATCCACTCCTCACAACCCACATTTACAAGTGTATCTCTGCACTTCACCTACATGAATCAAGTCTTAATACGTTAGATGTTGAGCCTTGTTTCTAAATGATATTGCCTTTCTTAGATGAACAATGTAAAATTGGGTATGCAAACACTTCTACAAAACAGTGATGATAAATACCTGACAATACAAAGCTATGAGAAAACATAAATCGTAGAATCATAGAATCATTTAAGTTGGAAAAGACCTTTAAGATCATAAGAGTCCAACTGTAAACCTAACACTGTCAAGTTCACCATTAAACTGTGTCCCTAAGCACCACATCTACACTAAACTGTGTCCCTTTCTTTCTAAAGAAAGACTGCAATCCTGAAAGGAGGCATTATTTCACATGAGGATATTTTTTCAATACTCTCTGTGATTTATTTTTTGAGAGTCCTGCAGAAAGCACTAGGAAGTTTTCATTGGGCAATATTGCACAGTTGAAATATTTTTTTATTTCCACCTCTGGATGCAGGCGTATATCCTCCTCTGGATGGGAGTTGTTTTTTTCCTATATATCCTACACTGATAATACCTATTTCATGGAGACTGTGACTGAATTGTTCCCTGATGTGTATTCTTTAATTGAAAAAATGATCAGAACAGTACATAGATTTCATTATGTTTCAAAAAAACATGGACAGTTGGACTAGATGATTGTTGTAGGTCCCTTCCAACTGAAATAGTCTATTCTATTCTAGTCTAGTCTAGTCTAGTCTATAAGGAAAAGAAAACCTGTCTGAAAGGCTGAACTGAGCTGAATGTTGTTTGGAAGGTAACCTGTTTTACTGTTAACAGTAAGATATTTAATATATTTTTAAATCTCAGTTCAGATTAGACTCAAGGAGGAGATCCATTCTCAGTTCTAACTTTGGCTTCCACTTAATATTATAACCAAATGAGAGCTGGCATGATAAGATTCATCTTATATAGTATAGATGCTCCAGTCCCTGAGACATATCCATGGCCTTTCACTGGACTCACACCAGTATGTTCATTTGTTCCTTTGCTGGGGAGACTAGTGCTCTGGACGTGTCTCACAAGTGCTGGGTAGAGGGACAGGATCACCTCCTTCAATCTGCTGTTGATTCTTTTCCTGAGGTAGATCAAGATGCTGTTGGCCTCCATGTCTGCAAAGGCACATTACTGGCTCGTGTTCAACAGGCTGGCCACCCTTACTGAAGTCAAGATAAACAACATCCACTGCTCTCCCCTCATTCATAAAACCACTCATTGTAGAAAGCTATCATTTTGGTCAAGCGTGATTTCCACTTCATAAATCCATGTTGACTTCTTAGGATGAGAGGAAATGGCCTGAAGTTGTGCCAGGGGAGGTTTAGATTGGATATTAGAAAAAATTTCTTTACTGAAATCAGGCATTGGAACAGGCTGCCCAGGGAAGTTGTGGAGTCACCATCCCTGGAGGTGTTCAAAAAACGTGTAGACGTGGCACTTCAGGACATGGTTCAGTGGGCATGGTGGTGTTGGGTTGATGGTTGGACTCGATAATTTTGAAGGTCTTTTCCAACATAAATGATTCTATGATTCTCCCCATTACGTTTATGTCCTTAACACATTTGGCAACAGTTTTCAGGATTGTTTGCTCCATCACGGTCCCAGTAATTGAGGTGAGACTGAACAGCCTGTAAATCCCCAGATACTCTTTCTTGCTGGAGTGACATGTACTTTCTTCTGGTCCTCAGCAACCTCCCCCAGTTTCATCCATTGGCACATCCCATCACATCCCATGGACTTGCATATGCCCTGTTTGTTTAAATGTTGCCTAACGTAATCCTCTTCCATGGGTAAGTCTTCCTTGCTCCAGACTCTCCCATAGGCCTCAGGACCCTGGGATTCCTGAAGGCTGGGTTTACCAGTGAAGACCAGGCAAAGAAGGCATTGAGCACCTTGCCCTTCCCCAGGTCCTTTGTCACCAGGACCCCTATTCTATTCAGAAGTGGGCCTACATTTCTCCTTGTCCTATCTTTGTTTTGCTACTGATAAATCTATAGAAGCTTTTCTCATTTCTTTTCACCTACCTCACCAGATTTAACTCCAGATGGAGTTGTCTTTCCCATCCCTGCATGCTCAGACTGTTTTTATATTCCTCCTGGGTCACCTGTTCTTGCTTCCACTTGCTGTATGCTTTCCTTTTATGTTTGAGTTTTGTCAGGACCTTCTTGTTCATCCATGCAGGACTCCTCCAAACTGCCTTTACTTGATTTCCTGCACATGTGAATGATCCATTCTCCAGCTTGGAAGAGGTGATCCTTGAAAATCAACCAGCTCACCTGGACTGCTCTTCTCTCCAGGACAGTATCACATGGGATTTCTCCAAGCAGTCCCTGAAGAGGCCAAAGTCTGCTCTCCTGAAGTCCAGGGTTGTGATCCTACTATATTACATTGTGTGGTCCTGCTTTGTACCTCGATCTCTCCTCTATGGAAACAAAACAAACTTGGAACAGAGGGTAGGTGGTTCTTATGCTGGTTGCTGGATAAGTATATGGTACTGAACCAATAATATTTCCTTTTTTTGGGTCAGATCTGTCTATCTTAAGATCTTTGATTCATCTACAGTCCAATTACCTTAGTTCTAGCTAATGAGACTACTATACTTCTTTTTAATAAAAAAAAAATAAATACATGCATGGTAAATGATGGATGAATGAAACAGCTTTTATATAATTTTATATCCTCATTTACTTAATCTCAATTCCATTTCAAAAGTTAAAACCCCAACACAGACGTAAAAGGAAAAAGATTGCCTTTCTCTTTAAAGTGCTGAGTTTATTCTTGGCAGCCTGACACTGAGAGCTGTCTACAGAAAGCTGAAGCTGAGCTTTTTCCTCACTTTCTGCCCTCTTGACTTTTGCCAAAACCTGCAGTTTGTTCATACTAGTAACTCAGGGTGAGTCCAGAGGGGACACATATTATATATACTAGATAGATAAACTTGTCCTCTCAACTTAGGCGAGAGCAGGGGGATTTGGCTGCTCTAAGCAGCTGACAATAACTATGGTATGCAATGATGCACCACTAGATAACAAGAAAGATGAAGTTTTATTTCACACTGATCAGGTTTGTTTCCTTCTTGCTTGCACAGGCATGTATAAATGTACTTAAGGAAATAGAAAAGAGCCAGAGGAAAGTTAAAAAATCCCTTCCTTTCCTCTCTCTTTTTCAATGTCAAGGACATAAGAAAGTCAACAGGGGGAAAAAAAAAGTCTGGCTTCAGACAATGAAAAAACCTTTGTTTAAGGATGCTTCTTTCATATTTTCCCTTTCAAAATCTTATATAAAGCTGAGGAGAGAATGTCATTCCTCCCATCCTATGCCAGAGAGAGAAACAGTCAAAAGCCAGAACCCAGGGAGATCAGGAGTCTCAGAGCAGCTGGCCAAGAAGATTGTTAACAAAGTCACGGAAAAGCAAGAGCTTTTCCAGAGCTATGGAAATTTGCTATGGTGGTGTGGAAAAGCCAAAGAGATGGGGAGCAGGAGGCCAGTAACTATGAGAGAAGAGGCAGACAACCTGGTTCTAAGCAAGTGAGAGGCCCTGGCAACCATCAAGAGAAGGAGGGCACACTTCAATGTTAAGATTCAGAATCAAAATCAGGATTCTTAGAGGTCAGGATAAAACGGATGTTCCAAATACACTGTCTACTTCAGAGACAAGCTTAGATATGACCTGGGTGAGAGGATAATGGTCAAATTTGGAAATCCTTACAGCTGTACAGTTCATGGGAGCTGATGTTTCCAGAAACAATCGGCTGATGAATAGCACCAAGACGTAAAATCAAAGGACATTGCTAATCCCTCTTTTCAGCACAGGAGGAAACATTTTGAAAGATGGAAGGTGTATTTCCCGCACATTTTTGTCCATGTCTCACACCAAGCAAATAGATGTCTGTAGATACACTGGCTAGCTTCATTGTCTCAAGGAACTGGACTAAGTCACAACAGAGCCCTTAACCCATCTCCCCATTAGAAAGTACAGCCATGTCCATTCCTTCCCCCTTTTTATTTTTATAGATTGACAAGGGAAATGCTTCCTAGCTTTGCTGGAAGGGTGGCTGGGACAAATGAGAGACAGGTTGGACTCTGAAGTAATAGCTTTCCATTAGTTACTGGCAGGTGAGAGTCTCAGAGCACTGAAGACATGCATTAGAAGAGTCAGAGAGGGGTTTTGTCCCAGTGATGCTGTCAGGAATACAGGGGACAAATTTCATAGGATAGCAATGGGAAACACAACCTGGCTCTGTAACTGGTGAAGATGGAGTAGGAGAGGAGGCAGGTGTCCAGCAGACCCTTTGTACTAAAGGCTAAAAGCTTGTCCTAGGTTGTCAGAGAGAGGAAACAAAGATCCCCAGCTCCTGATACCCACCAGAATTATAGCATGCTCCTACAATTTGGGAAGTGAGCAGACTCTCTCCTGCTAACTGGCCATAAAATCACTGAGAGTTTTGTAGACCACTGAGTATTGTGTTTATTTCATCTCTCTTGCACAGATGGTTCTCTGAAATATCCCAGAAACCCTGAAGAGACCATCTCCAGGGAGCACTGCAGACCGGTAGCTCAGGACCCCTGCACCGCATACCCCTGAGTCAGCAGCAGGGATTCAGGTAGCGCAGAGCAAGGGAAGCCCTGTCCCTGCAGCAGGCAGCAGCCCCGCTGCCTTACTTTGCCAGAGCTCTTCTACGGCACCGGCGTGCTCTCATATTGCCACCGAGAGAAACAGCCATACCTGCTAAGTACGCAATGCAACACTGCTGGAAGTTACTGCGAGAAAGACAAGTTATATGGTGAGAGTAGGACTGTGTGGGGTCATTGCAGTAGGTACGTGTGACAACTCTTCAGCTTAGGTGGCTAGAGAGCCTTCACAAAGGCAAATAATGAGACGCTGCTGCAGGCATGGCCTCGCTGACAGCCTGAAGATCAGTGTTTTGAAAAGATTACCTCATTGCTAGTATGCAGCTAGTATTGGTGTGTACTCTGCTATTATTACCAGATTTTACTCACAAATATTTTCTCGATGATGTAGCTACGTGCAGAGGAGGCAGCATCTTAGCCAAAGGCAACTGAAACAAACTGCATTTGATATGTCTAATTTTGTTTTCATTGACTTCAATGAGCTTTGCTTTCTACTGTGTTTTCATTTTAAAAGTGCATCTGGTGTCACAGAACATTACTAAGCTGGGCTTTTCTTGAGGGAAAAATCAAGACAAGCAAGGAAATCTCAGAATAATCAGTAAGAAGAGTAAAATTATTTTTTAAACACAAGATGAAGAAAATTGTATAATTCCCAATAATGAAGTATATTTAAATATTTTTAGACTGTGTTATATTACTGGATATAATATCAGCTTTAGAGACAAAGCGATAATTAAATACATTTGCTTGTTTGGGGTGGGATAATTAGTATCTGCCAGAATTAGCTGTATGAAAAAATAAAACAATATATACTGCATCTTAGCTGTCATTGCATTAAATGATTTTGGTTTGTGCATTTGCAATAAATCTTCTACAAACTCTTCAAGGCATAACTTGCTGCTTCTTTCTTTCTTTAAAGGTAATCTGGTTTCAATTGCAACATTAAAGTGATATTCTTCCTTTTAATTTCAACTAAATTGACAGCTGACTCCAATTTTTGTGTTTATAGGAGTAAATGAAAAGAACACAAAATACGCCCTTCAACAGCCCTTCATGGTATAAAGTGCTACTCTACTTACATCGGAACGCTTCTTAGAAAAACTGTCTTACATAAACAATACTGTACTTATTAATATAGTTGGGGCATCAGTGATGTTAGAGCAGAGACTGAAGGAACAAAGGAATAAAGTGACATTCCTAATGTTCCAGCCTCAGTGCAAATGCTGTCGAATTAATATGGCTCTTGCACAAGTGATGTAAGACCCATTTCCAACGGTGCGCTCTGACTGCTCTGCATGAGCATTTTTGTGAGTCCTTGTTGACGTGTTGACTTTCAGAGCTCAAATCTCTTGCTGGTCTGCTAGGGTCTGGCTCTGCCGGCTTGGGATCATGTTCAGCTCTGGTAATTTGCTTGTTCTTTTTTCTTTCTTTTTTTTTTCTCTCATTTATAAAAGTCAGCAGAACTTCTCAAGGACATCTCACTTTAATGAGATGTTACTCATAGGAAATCTTTTTTTCTTAGGTAATTTGTTTAACAGTGGAAAAAGCTGGAAATGTCACATGCTAAATAAAAAGCATTTGACATTTTTGCACAGTGGTTAAAGGAACAGTTACACAATTTTTCCTCCTATTTCTTCTTGTTAGTTTTAGAAGAAAATTTAAAAATATGCAATTATTTTGCTACAAGGGATTTCTTTCCTGAGTTCTGTGAATGACTTAATACCCAAATGGGAAAAGTCACATTTTTCAGACTGTCTTTTCAGACTCTGCAAACATTGGCAGATATAGCATTCAAAACATGAATCTGATGTAAAACATGCAATGATCTTTCCCATTACATGGGTAAAAATTTTTATTTTTTTTTAAAGCAAAACCATTGTTCTTCTGGAACATAATATGGGACACTGGAAAAGAGTATATTGTTCCAGAATTTCAGGTCAGACAACAGAGTAAGTTCAATCAAGCAGCTGTCACTTCTCATCTTGGCTTACCATGGAGTTAGAGCTTAGCTAGCTTTTTGATCTTTCTGCTATGGATTGCTGTTAAAAAATCCATCCACCCACCCATCCATTCATCCGAGGATGAAGTCTATCAATTTGGAGGAGGAAGCCTGCTGATGAAGGCTGGCTGAAATTTCTGTTGTTTCCCTTTTGTCCTCAAACTGATATTGTGAGAAAAAGTGCTCAAGTCTCTGATATGCCCTGGTCTCTCCTTCACATGCAGGTCCTTCTGTCTTTCCTTTTCCTGTTGGATCTTTGGAAATAGACTGGTAGCATATGATGCTGGTGTTCAGGGGTAGGAAATAGCAAAAATTCTTCCAGCCCAGACTATATTTTGAAGCAGCAGTTGTTGGAGAGTTATCTGGGCAGTTTCCTCGCTCCCTATGCACCAGCTAATACTCGGACAAATTGTTCCAAGCTCAGATTTACTATTAAAGTGAATGGAAACTTTTAATGAGGAAATGAAACTCTCTCTCTTCTTTTCTTAGATTACAGTTTTAAGCTCCGTAGGGAAAAAATGAAGACGAATTGTTATGCAAATGAAGAATTAAAGGGATTAGAATATCCAGCACATTTTAAAACTGCTTTAATTGTAGATTGTTGATTACCAGCTGCATGTCTTACATAATTCTTTGAGCAGTATTAATCTTACAAAAACTACGAAGACTTGGGAGACAACGGGGAATATAACACTTACATGCAACACTCACAGCCATGAATAGCAAGAATTGTTAAACCTCAAGTAACCAGCCCATGCAGTTAACTCCAACATCCCTAGACTCTTTTTATTCCCTTCATGAAGCAAACATATGCATTCTTTTTAATGCAAAGTTGTATGAACAAAACTACCATTTCTCCACACAGCCTAATAAGAAAATGACTGATTACAGAGATCCCAGATGTACAGATCAAATTGGAACATGCAAATATACTTGACTCATTTAAAAGACATACAGAATTGTTAGAAAAATGCATTTTAGAGCGTAACTAGCCCCCAAAAGAGAAAGAATACAATTTAGAATACATTTTAGACTGACATGGGGAATGTTCTCTATTAGCAGTGCTTTCCATCCATGTATATTCTTTAAATATCTGTAAAAAAAAGTAGAATTACAGAAATAAAACACAAGAATGGTTTTATCATGACTCATAAAATCACTAAAACCATTTCAGTGTTTCAGTTTCCAGGGTTTGAAGGATCCCTCAGTGTACAGTTTTGTCCAATGTACTTTATACATCTTGAAAGAGTTAAGTCAACTCTTCTTAAACCTGCATTGGTGCACCCTTAAAACTTACACTAGATGCTGAACAATATAGCATCTAAGCATGTTCTGGTTGTCTTATATTCCTCCATAATGTCAATGAACTTTCACAGAGACAAACACACATGAGTGTAGCCAGCCATTTGGGTTTCTAGACATTTTTTCCAGATTAGTCTATTCTGAATTCAGAACAGTTGCATGAGCATGAAATGCACTTAGAGAATTTTTCCCTCTCACAACCTCCCAACTTTTGAATAATTAACTGGTTTTGTAGGTGCCTGCCTAAATAAGATTAGGTTTGTACAGCTATGTGAACCTTTCTGCAAATATAGATCTTCAGGCTTTTCTGTATTCCTCTTCATTTAATTAGCTACTGACAGTTATTAATATCGTGACCTCAACTGACTTACCAGTAAGTCATTAAATGTTTTGTGTTCTTTCTTGGGTTTACAGAGCAGCAGACCAAAGTTTTGATTTATCATCACTTGTCAGGCCCCAGGACTTTTGCTTGACAAAAAGAATGCAAATGCAAAACACTCTGGTAATTTTGCAGTGCAAATTGCTGCTCCACACTTCCAGGAGCAATACAGGGACCTGTTCAAGACAAGAAATGGTACCATATTCAGACATTTTAGGAAAAGCACTGTGAAGAGTGTTCACAAAAAGGTTAAGAATATGCTCAAGTAATTCTTTAAAGATATGACTGAGCTGTTTTACTTCACTGATGAAAACAAATTTTTGCTCAGTCATCTGTATTTTGCTCTTTTACAAATTAGGGGAACTGGGGATGAAAAAGTCATTAGATTTACCACAGATCTTAGTAATTCCAGTAAATGGTGTATTTATTATATAATTCGCTGCATCTGTTTAAGTCAGACCTTGTTAAATAGAGCTCTGTGAATAAATGTCATATTTGGGGACAAAATATGATCATTCTGAGAAACAATAAGCCTAACCCTAAGTTGACACAGAAGTTTAAATCTAAGAATTGGTCAGCATTTTTGGGGGGAAAAAAAAAATCACGGGGATTTTCAACAGTTAAAGCCATTTTAACTCGAAAAAAATCAAAGCATTTACTTAAAAAAATTAAGAAGAGATGACCTTTTCGAAGCATTTTTTTCTTTATTTCCTGTATAAGACAAATGATTTTTCGTGTTGGCATCAGAAACTCTATGCTGCTAAAAAACTCATCTAGTTCTAGTGCTAACTGTTATTGCTTATTAGGGTTCGCAAACAAGGGAAATGATCAAGAAGAATGAATTTGTTTCAGGAGCTATAACCATGTCGGATGAATGGTGCAGCATGTTACAGAGATACCTGTGTTCGTTTTAGAAAACTTACCCTACTGCTTTTGGACTGAGACGTGTCAGGAGGATTGGCTCCCCACACTTACTAAACCACTGAAAATTTCAGTTAATTGTCCAGGAAATACCCTGGCTAATGCAGGACAATTCTTTGTGTACTGTAGATTTATCATGTTCAGTTAGAGATATCTAGACTAATCACACTGCATTGTTTAGTGTAAGCTTAGTGTAAAGTAGGTGTAAGAGCCTTACTTCCAATGAAGTCACAAAATTCCAGTCACCAGGCTTTGCAACAGAAAGCAAGTGTGAAATTACCTACAGGTTTTTTCTGATATGCATTATGCCAATGTATACTTTGTGAATTACAAGTCCTAAGAGAGTTTCCTCTGTTTATGGATTTTTTTTCAGTTTGTTCTGACATAAGAGAGGAGTTAAGCTGTCACATTACAAGAGCAGAAAAAAACCCCACATGATTTACAAAAAAATCCAAATAAAACAGTATGTCTATAAATCACAGCTCTTAGAAAATGTTATTCTATACTTCAAAGACTCTTGAAACACCAAAGGAACTTCATAAAATAATTTAAGTGTTTGTTTTTGTGGCAAATTGTTGGGGGACATCTGTTGTAACATCTTTTAATAATAATACTTTGTATTTCTCTAGTAGTTCCTCCAAAGATTTCAACACGCCTTACAAATAGCTTCTTAAGAAGTTAATCCAGTGAGTGATCAGTGTATATTGCTGATGTTTCTGTCACTGCACCGAAGTTATTTATTCAAATTATTTTACTATCTAGACACAATATTTTTAAGGGTCAGGTGTGTATGTCTCCAGAATTGGAACATAGGTAAGAATTCAATTAAAGAAGCACAAGGTAAAAAAAAAAAAAAAAAATCTGAGAGAGAATCCTTTAATAGTGACTGTCACTGTAATACCTGAGGAATGTTTTGTGACTAAATTCAACATCAGCTTTCTTTCTTTTTTTTTTTGCTAGTTTTGGCACTCTAGCTTTTTTCTTTCTTTCTTTTTTATCACTGATATAGAAGTATGGAAGGGGGGATGAGTTATTCTATGATTATGGATAAGTTCAAATGAAAAAATGAGCAGTGAATGTAGCAGCACTCCTGGAAGCAATTTGCTTATCAGTTGCATATTTTTCACTGGGAGAAATTTTCATAGTTTTACTTGATTCTTCAAAAGACTCTTTGTCCTGCTATTATAGGAATATGGGCATAAAGTAGTCTGGGAAGAGATGGTCCATTCAGTATCTAGCATGAACTTCAAAAGTATGAAAGAACCCTCCTTTACAAGATAGGGAACAGAGTTGGGCACCGAATTTTGCTATCAGTAGTTGACATTTGTTTCTGGTTCCATTTCATATAAGCAAATAATGATTGAAAACCTGGTTGCAAAGCATATTAGTGAAGTTTCACAGTAAGTAAATCTATGTATTCTTCCAGTCTTATTCCACTAAGTATTTGTTCTTGCAAAGAAAAACATTAATGTTATATTTTATTGGTTTATTCCTGAGAAAGGGTAAATAATACATGCCTGTGTCTCCTATGATTTAGTTAAATGTCTAGATTTTGTTTCTCTCCCTGTAATTTTTCAAAAATTCCATGATTTTTAAAAATATTCATCTCTCCATTGCTCAACACGGGATGATTTAAGAGCCCCAGCTTTCATTTGCAGCAAAAGAAAAAAAGAGAAATTTGGGGTTTTTTTGGTTTGTTTGTTTGTTTGTTTTTTTTTCATTTTTAAGATAGTAGAGTACATGAGATTTAAGGCTATAATTTTTACTAATTTCAAGATTGTTTGTGTCTCAGTAACTATGTAGTTACTAAATACTTTTGAGCTGGCATTTTTCCAGGTCAGTTTAATGTGTATGTTCTTCTCATGGAGAAGGAGAATATTTCTGGTCTTGTTTTCCATGTACTTCTTATCACACTAGTCTAAAATTCCAAAATAACTTCGTTGTCACTCAAGACAACAGAATGGGCTACTATATTCAACTAATAGCAAGGAAAGAGAAAAAAAAAAATAAATCAGACCATCAGATACTTCAGTCTATCTCAGTAGGACTAGCTCTTCCATCTGAGGATTTCATCCTACTTATGTCTTCTCAGTTGATTCCCATCACTTGAACCTCTTTATCTTACCAATTGCCCTTAAGTATCATATTTACCTACTACTAATTACAGGAGTACACTTCCACAAAGTGGAAGTTATAGCTCTTTCAGCTAAATGGGCTTTTATTATGAAGGGGAAAAAATAATTGTAAACTTAGGCTTTAATGTATACGCTCCTATGCATAATATTCCTTTGCCCTGTTGAGTTTGTGACTCTCCCTCTCTGGGGTTAAATTTAGAGGTAAGATGTAATTTAGACAAGCTCGCAAATGGTCCATAACATAGGTAGATAGACCTACTTCATTGAGATGGCTGGCTGTGTAATATTGATTTTTTTTTCTTTTCTCTGTGTATATATGTGAAGTCTTTCTTATATTCCTCCATAGTATATGGATGAGATGAAAAATATGAAATGAAAAGTAACATTACAGATCTGGCATGATATAAGATTTCATAGACTTGGTGACCACAATATTGCAAGTCTTTCATCCTTGATCTATCCCTAGTCTAATTAGTGAAGGACTAGAATATTCTTCAAGCTGACAAGTTAGGGGTTTTTTTTTGTAGCACAGTATTCAAATATAGCAAAAGAAAGGTACTGGCTGAATATCCCTGCTTACGTTTAGATTGCCTTTTAAACCTGGATATCTCTAAACATATATAGTGCAAGTTTTAATATCAAAATCTTTAGTGAATATCTGTAAGTGGACATTGCTGGGAGACAGAATTGGGTGGAAATGGTAGATGAAGTCATGCTCTGCAGAAGTTCTGTGAAAAAATAAACCTATAGCAAACTAGAAGATGCATAAGTAGGGTTTTTGGGTTTTTTTTGGGGGACATTTGGAAATTTCTTAGGAGTTTGTAGCACTAAAGCTTGCCTCCATGAGCAATCAATTTAATTTAGGGTTAAGAGTGACATGAACCTAAAGCAAAAGAAACCGCTCTTGAAAGAAAAGTAATAGTCCTAAAGTTGCCTTTTAAGTTCCCATTTCATTAAACTAGTGAAACTTGCCTGTAAGAACTGGGTCTTCATTAAGTCAGTTTACTTCCTGGTATTTTTGGTTTACAGAGTTCTTTAATAATTATAATTCCTTATAGCTACTTAAGTATGTTTAAATATTAAGAACATTTCCAGATATAGCTACATTTTTATCTGCAAAATGAAGGCCAAAGCTCTTGTTGACAAGTAGAACTCTTTCCTACTCCCTTCATAACATTAATTTTTCATGTCTCTGTACAAATATCCCATAGCAGGCCCTGGTTTGGAGGGCCAGATGGAATGCTGAGGCCAGTCAGCAGTTTATAAATGGACATTTAGTGCATAATGGTGCTTACTTTTATCTTGAATTTGTGGAATTTCCTATGCTTCCAATTGGAAACACATCAGTCCCCTAGTGAACTTAACTAATACAGTTTGTAAATACAGAAAGATGTTCACCATCTATATACAGTGAGGGAGATGTCACTGAGTGTTAAGTCATGTTGAAAATAAACCTGTGCAATGGGAACTTCTTGTATCTATCTGTAGCATTCCCCTCTTCCACAGTGAAGGAACGGATAAAATACATCGCAATACTGTGCTTGGGGATTCTGAGCTGTTTCTCCATATAGACAATTTTATTATCAGCTCTGAAACACAATAAGCCTTTAAGTATCCCCCTGAAAGAAACAGCTTTTTTATGCCTCTGACCTGTTGTACATCATTTTATTACAGCAGTCATTGTTCTGTCTGTAATAACTTTGTGTTCTGAATGATTCTATCCTCCTGTAAGACCAGTATCTGCACTCCTCGGATGAAATGCATAGCCTGTGTCAATTCATCTTTCAGCACTCATCTTATTTTTGTGTAGATGCCTTGAACTTGTCATCATTAGTGAAATAAATCCACATTCTTTGGCTCTCAACTAAAGTTTTGTTGAGGAATTTCTACTCCTGTGCTTTTGACAAGCTTCCTAGCTAGCTGCATGCTTCTAGTATTATCACTGTTTTCTTTATTCCTGAATTTTATTTCTTGAATTCCATGTATATATTTAGTTAGTTTGTATCTTCTCTCACTTTTTTGGAATTTAACTCAGTGTCTAGCAATGTCAGTTGGAGTCTTTCTGTTGTCTGTAGTGGGCATTGCACTGGGACCTTTCTAGTGTTTGTATGGTATAACCAGTCTGCTAAGGCATTTTGCATTGGTGTAGTATTCTCAGAGAGTTTGACTAGTTTCTTCCAAGTCCTGCTTTCCAGATTAAAGGAGAGGGATGGATAAACCCATAGGTAGAGTTCAAAAGATATTCAATCATGGTTTACTTCTCTTTGTATGGGTAAGTAATTTGGATGACTACAAGCTATATCCAGGAAAGAAGCTAAGAGCCTAAGGGTTAGAATCCTTGTTTGCATCTCTGCATGTAATTAAAATGGGCCGTTAGGGAATGTGTCATGGCACAATTTACATCCATATAACTAAATGTTCTTTCTCCTATACCCTATGCTATTCCCAAACTGTTCTCAGATGTTGTCTGTGAGAGTCCTCTTTGGCATGAAAAGGAAACGTGCCAGGAGGCTTGCTAGTAATTAAACAATATGAACTGTCCATAATACTAGCTCTTAGACAAAGAAGGCAAATTGTGGTAAATAAAATCCAGAACCAACATGCATCCTCATGCAAGGCACTGGAGAGTTTAGAACTTCTAAATGATGGTCAAGAAATCTTGAGTTTTGAGGGACCATTGGTTTGTAGAACTTGCATAGACATTTATAAGGCCTATGAACTGGCACTTTTGTCCATTTAGGAGCCAGAATGTGAAGTTCTCTCCTAAGGTTATATATCTAATCTTTGACAGAACACAGTAGTGCTTAATTTATTGTAAAACAGACAGTAGAGGTTGTGCTTCCTGACTTCCATGTAATACTAAAGCAGTTAGAGCTCTTGCAAGAAAGTGGGAGTCTTACAATCAATATACTTCCAAAGTCTGTTAGGATTCAAATCCACAGGAATATGCTCAGGTTCTCAGACAATGACAACATGAGTGGGTGAATAACATCACCCACCGAATCACAGAATCGTACAACAACTGCTGGCAGAAAGGACCTCCAGATGTCATCCAGTCTGACCCCTTGCTCAAAGCAGGTCTACTTAGACCAGGTTGCTCAGGGCTGTATCTGGAACATCTCCAAGGATGAAGATTCTACAACCTCTCTGGGCAACCTGTTCCAATGTTTAATGGAAAAGCAAGTTTTCTAATATCTAATCAGAATTTTCTATGTTCCTAACTTGCATCTCTTGCCTCCCTTCCTATGACTGTGCATTTGCAAGAGTCTGGCTCTATCTGCATTGTAGAGGCAGCTGTAGACAGCAGTAAGGTCTTCCCTTAATCTTCTCTTATTAAGACTGAACGGGCTCAGTTTTCCCAGCCTCTCCTCACATGTCATGTTCTCTGGCCTGTTGGCTATCTTAGTGGCCCTCACTGAACTTGCTCCAGTGTGTCAGTATCCTTCTACTGAGGAGTCCCAAACCAGACACGATACTCCTGATGTAGTCTCACAACTGTTGGACAGATGATAAGGACATGCACTTTTCTCCATATTTAGGTATGTAGGTCCCATTTCAGAAGTCCCACTATTTAGAAACTTTGCAAATCAGTGGGATTTACTCTCCTATGAAGCTTGAACTTCCACAAACTTATCTCTGAGAATTGCCATTGCCAAGATGTTTCTTTTATTTCCTGAGAATCAGAAAAATAACATAGTTAGATGGCTATAATTTCTTTTCTAATGTCTCTGAGGTATATTTAGAAGCAGGTTTCCTCTGTCCTCATCTTGGAAGATGGAGAAGTGCCTGTCTTCCCATTTGTAAAATGATTGAAGATACAGATTGTGAGTTGGAATAATGACCTTAACATTTAAAGGCTTCTCGTGTGGCAGAAATAGATGCACTTTTAAGTATTTAAGAAATAGTCTCTGAACTGCCTTAGACCATAAAAAAATATCCACTTTGAACTGTTATAAAGAAGTACATAGAGTGGTTGTGAAGGGTCAGGCTCTGCATCATACTTTAGTCTTGCTACTGATTTTTACTTTGTCAGTTTTAGGGAAATTGTCTAAATTCATAGTTTTCTTATCTGCTTGATAGACTTACAGCATATTTACAGTGTTGTTCAAGAGGTCTGAATCAGTCAGTCTATAAATATTACTAAGGAAGCCACTTATTTACACCTTTTCCTTCAGATTTTCCAGTAGTCTGAATCAAAATAGGAGATACTGCCACTTCCAATGAACAAGAAATTCTGTGTCTTCCACAGTCTATCTGTATTTCATCTTTTTGTAAGTGACAGGGACACTTTGGACAGGATTAAACCATGTTGGAATTTTATTGTGTTAGACTAGTGTGTAAATGGAAAAAAAATTCACTTTTGCCCTGTGACTCACTTAAATAACCATTGTGTATGGCTGTAGCTATTTAATCCTCTGAGTTTGCCATGATACAGAACTGAGCTGTGTGTTGAGGAGTCCTGGATCCCAGTGTCACAGATTTCAGACCTTTTACATTTGCTTTTTAAATAAATCAAACAATAAAATAAAAAGAGCTTCCATGTGCCCTTCCTGTTCAGTCTGTCAGTAAATAAGGATGGGTGAACTTCTCTTTTCAGAAAGAGAGCCCTTTGAAGATGTTTAGAAAAGAAATGGGGAGGCTAAGATCAAAGGACCCCAGAACCTGTTCTGTGTAGTCAGTGAGTATTGTACTTGCACATCTGGGTCAGTTCAGAGTGTTTTTTTAGAGGCAGAAAATCTTCTCCCTAAAGGCAATGGGAACTCTCTATACACTACATTCTCTTGAATTTATTATGTGAATTCAATGTTATATTGAAGTTAATTGGTAGTGACCCTAAATATACACAATCCTAGACAAAAACTATGCTAAGCTCCAGTTAAGGTCACAAGATGTAGCTATAATTTGGAGTAATAAAGATATCCAAAGAGCATGCAGAACAAATACAAGAAACACAGAGCCATGTAAGAAACCTAAATGAGTCTGATGAAGAAAATGCATGAGAGACATTCAAGCCTCCTCCCTCCCCACCCTCCATACTCCATAGTGATGCCATGTGGCAATAATTTGATTTTTTTCATAACAGTCCAAGTATGAATAATTTCTTTTAAAGAAATGCACTTCTGTTAGTGGTTCCATCCAGCAGATCTGAATCACCCAAAATCACCCAAAGGTTTTTCCACTAGTAGTCCATTGCCAATGAACACTAGACCTTCTCTTTTCACCTTCTCTCTAAAAAAAAACCCCAACTTTGACAGTTTCATGTTTTCGTGAAGGAAAGAAACAAACAACGTAAAGCATGTCCATGTAAAGCACCTGAAGCAAATGAGCTTTACTGAACAACAAACCTCCTTTATTTGAGACCTTCTTCACCTGTCCAGAAGGAAGACACTGTAGGACTTTCTGAAGGTCCATAGTCACTATACTGGAGCAACAACTGGGTCTACTCCATGCCTGAGAGCCTCTGCCAACCAACAAACCCACCCACCCTTCTGTTCCAGTTAAATCATGCACATCCAGCCTCTCTGCTTCATTCTGGCCCAAATAAATTTGATTTGCCCTTGTTTGCAAAGTTAAAGATCAGTTGACTGATCAGGCAAGCAGAAAAATCTCTGTGAAGCAATTTTGGACTGTTATTACCCACCTGCTTTCCCAAAGTCATACTAGTCTGGATATTTACTGTAATGCTACAGCTGCCTTTTGTACCCACTGTTTTGAGACAGGTTAGTGAAGAAAACCCTATGTAAGGGGTAAATATGATAATTTTGATGGGAAAGAGGTGATTTTATTTGTTGAGGATGGAGGCGCTCTTCCCAGTGCAGTGAATGTTTCCCTTGATTTCTGGAAATGCTTGTCATTCCAGGGCCACCTTTCAAGAGCTTTAGCACTGAACTTTGCTGAGGCTCAAGAAGCACCTGGATTCAGTTTAGATCAATTATTTGGGTAGAACAGTCCCTGCATTTTCCAAATTGATGTATATGATACCAAATAATAGTACATCTATAAAGTAGATGTAAAAGAAGAGAAGTCAGTGTTTCTTGCCACATTCCCAGGTCAAATTCCCCAAGCCAGGAATTTCAGCTGAGTGTTCAAACTTCTAAGAATTAGATTTGTGACATTGACTTGAATGGGAAATTGTGTTACAACTGCAGGATTTGTTCCTATAGCTGGTGATTCTCCAGGAAAGTAAGAATTTTGCAATCTCTTAGACATCAAGTTACGTTTCTGAACTTTCTACATTTGCTCCATCATTAACTCTTCTTCAGAGAGTTTCTACTTCTCTGATGTTACGTTTTAAGATGAATGGATTTTTTATAAAGTTATGAATCTTCTGTGCAAGCCTTTATTTTCCTGTTCTAGTCCCATACCTCCCTCTCTCCCCCAAACTCTGCTTTTTACAGCTCTGTAAAACATGCCTTGTCTTTCTAACCTTAAACAGTAGAGGGCAACGTGAGAATGACTATCCTAACAGTTCCTACAGCCTGAGATGCTGTAAATCTGGTGGTTTAAAAGTTTTTACCAGCTATTGGTATGTTAAATACATGTTAAATAATTACAGTATTCAATATTGAATGTGGATGCACTACACTTGTTATATTTCTCAGGGCAAACTGAACTTTTCATTCTATGTCAATTGACTATGAGACCTCAATAAAAGAGTCACACCATACTCAGCATTCCCATGCTCCGCATAGCCTGTCATTTGCAAAATAAATTTTGCAAATAGATGGAAGAAATGTGTAAACATGCATGGGGAAATGGCACCATGGAAAGAATAAACTCTTATGGAAATATCCTAGAATTAAACAAGGAAAAAACTAGTCCAATTTATGGAACTATTATAGATTTTTATAGACATTTCTTGGTCATGGCATATAATTCTCTGTTTATCTCTACAGGCTTTAGTACAAATTCTGTATTACTTTTTATGTGAAGTTCTTGAAACAACGCACTCAATTTAAGCAAGTTGTACAGTCTTTGTCTAAACTTAGCTGAAAATGTTATTATGCTATATTAAATCTGGTGGAAGAAGTAAGAATCTACTTAAGAGACAGTGAGACATCAGAAGACATGAAATGAGAGCCTGAGAGAAAAGAACCTGTATAATATTAAATATCATGAGTGCTTGGCAGCAGTGATTGCCTTGTTGCTCATGGCCTGATCCAAATACTGCAGCAAATTTATTTGTTAAAAGCCATCCTTTAGATCTTTGGAAATCATCTTCCTGTCACTATATAGCAGAGCTTTTTTATATTCAGCCGTGTTTCACTGCATTTCTTTAAACAAAATTTTGGATTTTCAAACACAAGGTCCAATAATATGTGCAAAGAACATTTGCTGCTACTGTTTCCCTGTGGAGCCTTCATGCCTTCCTCCCAAGTTTCTTTGAGGTTTCAAGGGACTCATCCCTTAATCCTACTTCTGTTTTCCCCTCCTGTGGATCTTATTTACAAACAGAACTCCAGCTATCATCTGTATGCCAATGACTCACAGGTTTAGTCCTCCACTCAAAGTTAAATTCAAATTCTTTTCCAGTCTTCTCAGTGCTATTCAATATCAGGGCAAGCTCAGAATGCTTGAAACACAATTATTAATCATCCCCCTTCAGTTTTCTTTGTTATCTTTGCACGATATCACCACTCTCAACTTTGAAACATTCCATTTACATCCATTTAAGATGATGCCGTTATGCAGAACTTGGTCCCTAATACATTTTACACCCTCATATTGCACAGCCTCCCTTTCTCCTGGTTATAAAACAGAAACTGTCTGTCTTCTATTGCAGGGTGCTTTCTTGCAACCCTTACTATCTCTTCCATGATTCTGAGCTTCTAAACTCATGTCTTTTCTGCCAGTCTCTCCCCTCATCAACTCATTGTTACATTTTTTCAACCAAGTATTTTTATGCCATTTGCTATAAATATTAGAAGGAACCTACCCATTGAGAATCATTTGTTGTGGCTAATGCTAATGAAAATTTGGGAGGAAATATTAAGCCTTACACTTCACATTTTAATCCTGTCTTTTCCCAGTTTTTTTTTTTCAAAGCATGAACAATATGACAAAATTAACTTAGATCAGAATTGGCTTTGTCATAAAAGTCAAGGCATTATAACCAAGTAATCTGTTCTGAGTGAGGTGTTGGTAGAACATGGGCAAGAGTTGGATGAAGCCCTTCCATTCCTCTGCCTTGCTTCAGAGGCTGAGCCTTTAGGGTTTCAAGGGATCTGTATCTCCCAAGCATTGCCATTCAGCCTGGCTACAGCCCAAGCCCCATGTTTTTCATGGAGAAATTGAAATTCTGGGATTTGCTCTGCATCAAAATTATGTAGCATTTTCATTCTTTGCTGATTTGCATTGCCTCTCTTTGCATATTTCCGAGAACACTATAACTGCCTATGTGTAACTGTCTTTGTTTCTCTGGAAAAGCAGTTAACATACTAACTTTCAACCAATTCTAAATTAGTATGCAGTTATGCAGACTACAAGACAGTAAAGGAAAGAAAAAAAAGCAATGAATTCACTAGATAACGTTTACTGACCTGGCTAGTCTCATGAGCTCAGTATCATCACCCACTTTTTTTCTTCCTTTACTTCTCCTTTTCTGTATGTTCATGCATCTTTGTTGTTTTGTAGGATCTAGACTGCTAGGGCTTCATGATAAGGACAGTGTGAGATTATGGGAGTATATTTGGGTAACTGAAAGCAAATAATGATAATATATATCCATTATTTCACAGGACAAAGAGTGAGCCTCTTTGTCATATGAAATATGAATGTATTCCAGAGGTCTAGTTCTAAGTTTGTTTTCTTTTTTATCCAGTGGTATGAGACACTGGACAGACATCACTTTTCATAAAAGTCTACTAAATGTTTGCATTTCTTAGATGTCCTTCTTAATATAATATTGGCAAAACCTATCGACATTCTGTGAAAATATTGGCAAGGCTTCCATTGGCACAAGTGTTAAAACAATATTACTTAGAGAGCAAAACTGAGTGAGGGATTAACGTGAGAGATTAAAATAACTTTTTGCTTTCATTTATTGAAGGTGCAGTCATTATGACCACCAAGAATTTTTCCACCCCCTTTAAAATTGTGTTAAAAATGAGCTATTCCAGGGCTTTTTGGCATAAAGCTACAAAGCATCATGGATTTTGAGTTGTTGTAAACTAGCAAAGCTGGTCTGACCACAGCTAATCTGTTGTTGTGCCACTGTGTTTATTCTAGCAGAGGTTCTGGCACTCTTGTCTATATCGTGTATTACTGTCACCAAACAAATTTCTGATGGGAAATTACTAACTGGTATGTCCAGTTGACTTTGATACAATTTATCTAGCTTCAGTCTGCCTTACCTGCTGTCAGCTGCAGGTACAAGACTCAGTTTTACACACGCAAACCTTTTTGTGCTCTATTTCTGAGCCGTATGCCTTGGTGGTGACTGGCCTTGAACTGCCTTCTGCTGCGGTGGGAAGAAACACCATCATATGTAATAACTGTTTGCAAGATCAGTTTCTGCTCCTTACCACTACCCCAAAAAAAACAGGGTCAACAGGGATCTGGCAGGCTGCCCCTTTCCCCAGGAAACACAGTTGCTCCATCTGTCTTGCCCTGAATATCCAGGGGGGCTACACTAGCTGCAGTCCTGAGGGCCATGACCGACGGCGCGGGTGCGTAGCTCCTCTGGGATCCGACCCGGAGCCTAGGGCTGCTCAAACTGTACCGCTCTGCTCGCACTGCAGTTATGCCCTTACCTTCTAAAACTCCTGTCTCCAGGCTTAATATTTGTAACCCCACAGTTATTAAACAGCTATTTTGTAATTAAGTCTCATTATTCTTCAAGATGTGTTTTGGAAGAAAAAGCCAAAGTATTTTCAGTACATGTTTTCAGTTTTACAGGCATTTAAGAGTGGAAATTTTAAAAAAGCAATGAATGTAGCCTTATGTCAGAGAGACGAAGGGTATTGTTAAAGAGCAACCTGGATGGATGATGAATTGTACTCTTATTCAGAATGACCATGTTTTGGCCAGTTGAAGAAAAGGTTATTTATTTTTACAGGACAGGAAAACCACCAAGTTTTTAAATGAAATTCTGTGTAGAGCCTTAATTCACTGGCACCTTCTTATAAATATTTAGTTTTCTAAGAATATTACAATATAAAAATTTAATAAAATACAATAATAGAAACAGGCTAATGCCAACACTGAGGTTGAATAATTTCTTTCTGAAATTCTAGTAGTTTAGAATATATTAAAGATACTCTTTCCTTCTATATTTATACATTCATATAGCAAAATGTTCCAATATTTTTTTCTTAATATATAAATATGTTCAGGGCACAGATACAATGTGGGTGGGCATAATGTGATCACTGACTTATTGCTTGCTACTTGCAACTGTGCCTCGCTCACAGCTTGGGAGGCTAGACTCTTATGGGCTCAAGGGGCAGTTCAGTTTTTATGCTTATTTAGTCCTGCATCTTTTATTGGCTACAACTGTTTATCACAGTCTGTCATGCATCCACTTGTTCAATAGAAGCTGAGCTAACAGCATTGATTTATGGCCTCAGTTCAAACCTGGCTGCAGAGAGGGTTGAGTGGTCAGTGTAGAGCACTCAGTACCAACCAGTCAGTTGAACAGAAGGCAACAAGAGTAAACACGAACCATAAAGTAACCTTTTACCATCAGCTTACAATGTCAGAAAAGAAGTTGGCATGTTGTAGCATAGATTTATGATGATCAAAAGAGAGACTGTAAATGTATTTGTTTGTGCTTATTATGTCTTCCGTTTTGTAGCTTTTCTGGAATGATAGATTTCAGTTTTTCTATGGGCTCTGGACTATGGGTTGTTAAAATGCTACAGAAACACTAGTTTTATTTTGCCTGATGTTTCACAAAACTTTCTTGTACAGTCAACAAGTGAAAAGCTCTTGCAGATGGGAGAGACAATCATATATCACTAGACCTAAGCCTCAGGGTCTTGGAGCACTTCCACACACCACACTCTTGTTGGACCCAGGTGTATGCTGTACACCTTGTCTGCCCCCTACACCCTTGTTTCCACAGCGGGAAGCTCACGTTGCTCGTTGGAAAGAAGATGCAATTTCCTCTGACCAGATCCTTGGTATGGATTTTAAGGGTCCACAACCCTTGTGCACCTGCCATCTAGTCTAGACACACTTCTCATAACTTTATCTAGTCACAGTCCACATGTAGGTAACAACCTACCTTTACTACCTACTGGAGGATCAGTGGTGAGGTGGGCCACAGTATCCACAAAAAATTTCAGACAGTCCTTCACCAAGAACTCATATTCATGGTATAGCAGTACGTCAACAGAAAATAGTCCAATGTGGTATATCTGTTCTGCATATATGAATGACTATTTATAGTATCCACTATCCACTCCTGTGATCTTTGGTTATATTTCATGGGATGGGTCTGGAACTGAAAACTTCATTAGATCGGTGCATTGCTTAACCTTTCTTTTTTCAGGTCCTTGGGGCTCTACAGGCTTCATTAGGTCTGAGAGGTTTACTGTAAACAACTAAGAGTAACTAGTCTATCATCATTAGGATGATTGTCTAGTTATGTCTACACATCTCTACTGAAAATTTTTCACGTGATGTCCCAAATAAAATGAAAAAAAAAAAGGTTAAATGCCATTTGACTAGCTAAAATTGTATGCTTTGCACTCTTTTCTCTTACTGCCGCATAGCAGGGTGGCATCAACACGTTGCTGTTTATCATCAAAGTCATGTACAAAGTTGAGCAAGTGCCCAATTTGTGCATGTGCATCATCTCTTCTATGTGTGTTATAGTCATTCCTCCAACTTAAGAAACCAGCTATCTAAATCATCTCTTCTTTGTTTCATTACTACAGAGCAAAACCTTGCAGATCTAACACTCACTTGGCACTATTGAAGTCTTCACACTGATTGGTATCAATGTACCCACTTGCAAGAAAATGTGAATGTTGAACAAGAGCTAAACTTACCCACATCAATGGAACCATCTTCCACTTTCCCACTTGCCTGAAGCAGAGGGTCGTCTTTCTGATGATTTCAAGGGGTATGGAAACAGAACTGCAGTGGCTTATAATCTTCAATTTAGTAAGACAGGTTTAACTAGCCAGCTCTGAGCTCTCTCTATATGATACACAGTAAGACCATGAGACAATTAAGTCAGTTAGAATGTTATCAAATTCTGTTAGAAAGAAAATTACATTGATTTCATTGTCTGTGGCTAAGGTCTTTCTACTCATTTTCATAGTCTACTTAACATAAAATCTTGGCAGAATAGAAACAATTCTTTTAATTAGCAGTGTTCTTACTGATCAAGTCTAGATGATGGTGATGGTGATGATGAAGATGACTATTATTATTATTATTATTTACATTGATTTGTTATTTTTAGCTAACTGAATTTCTTGCATTGCATTTTGAGATAAAAGCTGTAAACTTCCCACTGTACATAATAAGGACATAATTTCAGGTCGAAGTGGCACAGTGGGCTTCTGCACTGTTCTTTGATGTCTGGAGAGTTGAATTCACATTCTGGCTTTGATCTGAAGTGAAAATGAGTTTGGTGGGTCTTGTTTTAGCCTCTGTTCTCCACAGTGTAAGTGCTCCCACAGTTAAGTACAATTGGCATTCTCTGTGTAAGAGAGGCCCTAGGCATGGGGTGTTGTGGGGTCAGTGCTGACATTTGCTGGCAAAGCTGAATGGGGACGCTTGCATAACAGCTTCTGTGATGCCTGGTTTATATTTAGCACTGCAGTACAAAATACATTTACATTATTAATATAAAACAATATAGTTCCAAAGCAGCTGACAGATAGACATGTCTTGGCTCATCCATATGAAATATTTTATTGTATTATCTGATTTTAAAGACTTTTTTCTCTTCACTTGACATACAGGTTTTTAAATGAACATTTAAAATCTCTCCATCATATGCCCCATCTAACAGTAACCCTCTGGTAAACCCATCAAAGTCTGCCAAGACCACACACACTGCATAGTTCTACCTAAAGACAAATGCAATGAATCATGATTAATTCTGAATGTTCAGTCATTTTTTAGCTTTGCATTTACCCCATTTTTTTCAATCAATGCTCTGTCATAGCCCAGTTTCTGAAACTAGTTATTCTTCAGTTGGTCGCTGAAGATGTGGTACACGGCCAAGCATCAACTCCCCAGGTTTAGGAATGGAGAGTCTTGTTTTATTGTGCACCTGTATAAAAGCACCTAGTATAATTTGACCCTCCTGTTAGGTGCTATTGTGGTATGTAATGTAAAAAAAATATTGACAAATAAAATATATATGTGAAATAATACACTACAGTTAAAAAGTAGAGATACCTTGAAACTCTCATTGTAGAGTTTACTCAGCAATAAAGAGACTTAAATACAGGTAGGAGTTTTGTGAGTGCATATTTCACAGTTGATTTTGATATTTGGTGTGATTCAAAGGAATTTAACAAAAAGAAAGTAAAGAAGTAATAATGAAGACCTACATGCCCTCATTATTGTTTAATAGGCCAAAATTGATCTTGACTCCAAACTGTGGTAGATCTGTATGACTTCTCTGTCATAAAAGAAAGTCTGCATGTCACTGTTACCCTTGTTCAAAAAATGTGAAATACTTCATCATGTGACATGAAATTAAGGCATTAACCCCAACTCCAAGCTACGCCTCTTCCAATGTACTGCAGAGATTCTTGTGATGCCATTTCCTTTTCTTTTAAACTGAGTAAGTAGATAAAACTGAGTAACTTCCAGAATAAATCTAAAGTCTATCTTCCCCAGTTTCCTGTTTTTAATAGTTACATGATAGTGGATGCTTACACAGGATAAGAAATAGAGGGTAAGGTATAGGGTGAATATGTTCAGGCAATTAGCAGCTGGAGACTTCTTGAGCTAGAAGTTGCATAGGAATGGTCATGTTAATGGCTACTTAAAGACCTATCTTGAGTTCTGCCTGAAGTCACTCCCCACAGCATCATGCTGTTGACTGAGCTGCTTTGGAGGAGAAAACACTGAGGGCTTTTTGTAACTTTGAGGACATTGTTTCCACTATGGACACAGCAGGATTCCAAGAACAGGGAGTAGGCGTTTTGCTAACCTCACAAGGTCAGGAAGCAGCTCCCAGCTAGCTTTTCTCAGGACCATGATACCAGTACATTGGTGTCCGATACCTTTTTCTCCCACCCTCAGTGGGGACTTCTTGCCTTACTTTTGTAGACACATTAATCTTCACAAAAGACCGTCCAATGATACTTCCAAACTCACCCATCCATCCCTCATGTTACCTGTGCTTTGTGTTATGAGCTTTTCTTTTGGTGGGGTGTCACCTATTTTTTTCAGGTCTCTAGTTCCAGGTGGCACCACAGCTGTTTCTCCCACGGACAGATGAAATGCAAATGAAAATCAGTGATTTTATTAATGATAGTCAACGAATTTTAACCCAAACCTGTAGTATTGTGAACAGCGTATTTGCCACTTGTTGTGGTTAAAAAATTATTTGCTTGCATGTAGTAAAGCAGCGACCTGTCAGAAAACAGGAAATTAAACAGCCATGCCTCATCCCTTCATCTTTAACACACAAGTAGCAGGTTAAATGGAGATAGAAGTCTGAGGGATTAACTCTGTCAGTAACAGTTTCTGTAAAACTCTTGCCAGGCAGGAACTTTTCCATTCATTGTAAACATCTGCTAAGGAAACCACACTCATTTCCTAACGAATAAGATGTGCAAGCATTCACCTTTTACACTTACTAATGAATGCATAGCTTTCAACCAAAAGGCTATTTATATTCATAAAAGGTTTTTTTAAATTAATCATAAAACCAGGTATCATGCTCGTTTCCTAACACTTGATTAGAGCAATGTAAATGTTTAAGTATTTTAATTAAACCCATTAAACCTTTTCAAATCATGTAGCTACATATTAGCAGTTAATTATAAAACACTGTGTGCTTTTATAATGTCATTATAACTAATTTTAGAGAGTTATTCTTGTAGAACAGGGAAAGCATCCATCCAGGTTTAAAGGGTAATCAGCTGTTTGGCATATTTTGTGACAGAATGGATAATCCTTTTAGAAAAACAGGAAGGGTCTTTCTCTGAATATCTGGGATCAGGAAATGTATCAACAAATAGTCACTAAACCAACACTTGGACTCCAAATAACTGCTTATGCTTCAAAGTGTTTTGAGTTTAAACATTTCTCACCTTTGTTGTGTAGACATGCCTGAAGTCTCTGTACACATTATTGTTGACACAGTCCGTGCATCTTGGTATTCATTTATTTCTGAGCATCTAAATCTTCACTTGGCCATAGAGAAGAGTGAGAGACAGTCTGAGAGACCCTTTGTCTCTCTCACGGACTACTGGCTTCATGAATCCCAGTGTGAGTGGCAGGAAGGAAGCATGGCTGAGCCTTCTCTTCCCCTCACTTTTTGGGAAGTGCAACAGGTCTGTCGGTCCTGAACCGTCACATCCCTGCAGTTCTGCAGGGCACCAGCCGGCTGGACTGACACAAAGGGGTGACTAGCCCATGAAAAGGTGTTTACTGGTAGGTGTGAGTAAATGCAGGAAAGTTTTACCCACATACCAAGTCAGACACAAGCCAACCATTTCAGGAGGCATGTAGCTGTGCTAGCATCACACCACATTTTGGAGCTAACAAGCTCCAATCAGAAGATGGACATACATGTTTGTTGAACTATCACATCTGTTCAGCTTCTAAACCAGAGCTGTCTCATCTGATGGACCATTTATATCAATCTTGGAACATGGAGACAGCTGAGGGCTATGGTATGAGTTAGTCCTCAATTCCCTGCTCTTTCCTCAGAGCAGATAACAGGCTGATAACAGGATATGAGTGTGAGGTTTGGGAATGGTCTGTTCATTTATCAGTTGCATTTCTTTTAAAACTGAACAAACTACTTCTTTTTTTAAAAAATTGTGAGTTTGGCCAGCTTTGAAATTTACCTGAATGCCTCCTGTCTGAGGGGTTTTAGCTGTGGAGTTGACATCCCATCATGTTGATGAGTGTTGATACTTCTAGAGTGTCTGAATTCAGCAAGGAGGATTATGGTGCCAGGGAAGAAAAGACTAGGAAACAAAGAAGAACCTTCCAGCCTGCTGGAAGGAGGCTCTGCTAATCCTCTTCTGGGAATATCTATACTGCTTTTCAAATAACTTGTTTGCAGTAGGAGTGATTTTGTTAAGGAAAATACATAAGGCAATTTCTCATAAACAGTGAGTCCGATGAGACTCACTGAGACTATGGAGACATAGGAACTAGCCAAATAAACATTAAGGAAGGAGCACCAGCTAGACAAAGCTGAGAGATAATGTAGAGGACAGATGACCTGGTAGCTTTAGTGTTGGACTAAACTTCCAAAAGTCACGTCACTTCCCTGCTCTGACAAAAATTTCCTGTGTGACCACATGCAAACTGCCGAAGTCAAGTATTACAAGGTGATTACGGTTTACAGCTTAACCTTAGGCAAACACAATCTGTCTGTGAATTTTGGAAGAAATTAAGAGCAGTTGTCTAAATAGCTTTGTGAACATTGCCTCCAGCATCTTTGTGCCCTACTGCTGAATGCCTCTCAGAGGTATTGTAGGAATGAAGACCTTAAAGAGTAGGCTGGTGGGGAAACATGTTTTGGGCACACCTATGTCAAGATCAAATGATGTGCTAGAAGTGCTTATTTTTCTCCATGGTCTATAATGGGAGACTGTAGATGTCACACTTCCATATCTATAATACACATGCCCAAGTTAGGGCACATAAATCGTGTTTTATGTGGTTAAATAATTCCTAGAGGTTAGTATGAAGTCTCTGTGACATTACTGTCAGAAAATGAGTAGTGAATAAAACCTAGTGGTATATACCCACTGAAATAATCTCTATGGAGTCTATGGACATAGTTTACAGAAGTCACACAGAAGCCTGTAGGGCATCCATATTTTAATAGAATTTAATCCCCCTTTTATGTTGATTGAGCATTAACCCTGAGCAAATGCAATTGCTTGAGCAGAATCCTACCTGGCTTTTTCTGTCATCATAAGTTGGGTCCTTTTTATTGCCTGTCCTTGCAAGCAGTGGGTGGGGAAATGTGCAGGCTGCAGTCTCAGTCGAAGTGATGATGTGACTGAGCTGTGGCTTTACCCCATTCTTTTGTTAGTTTCTCACGTGGAGTTAGTCTTGTTTTCTGTATGCTATGTACTAAATTAAAATAAAATGCATGTAGTTCACTTCATGATGAGCCTGACAAGTTAAATTAAGATGGGAGTGTGTGGCTGTGCCAAGGCTGTTATTAGAACATTTGTGTTGCCAGAGTATAATCTTGTTCGAACTTAATACCCAGCAGACCTGGCTCTGACAGACTCAATTTTACTAGTGTTTTACGTTGGTTTGTACAGTTGTCCTCATCATCGTGCCTGGTCATAGTTCATTGAGACGAATGTACACAAAGTTTTTATAAAAAAGTCACTCATTATGGATGAAGGGGATGTGAAGAGCCAGAACAATGGAACAAATGTTATTTTATATACAACAATATTTCAACATCTTCTTTGTGGATCTACATGTTTTTAAGTTACCTAGTGGACATACACTTGTCCGTTAGTCATGGGTACTTATACCCTGACAGGCACATGTTTAGGTTGTGTGTGTGCATCTATATGAAAAAAGGTACTTTAAACCTGCATACTTACTGTTTCCCACTTTAATGGCCACTCACAACTTTCTTAGGAGAACAGTGAATGCCTAGCTAGCTGACTGCCAGGCTTGTAAATTCAGCCCAGGCTTTGGTAATGAAAGTAAGCTCTGCCTAACCCACGTTAACAAGTTCGACATTTCAGATTGCCAGTACTTCCTCGGAGATGCATCAAATACGGAAGATCTGCTAACAGCTCTGGCACTATAATTACTTACATCTCTGGGGCTTATAGACTCATGTCTGTCAAAAATAAGCATATGGAAAGGCCTAATTCAGAAACGGAAAAGATTTGTTAAACAATTAGATGCTGTTTTACCATTAAGTCCAAACCACAATGGCACTTCTAAATGAACAGTTTACTTCTTTGAAATTTGGGCTCAAAATCCTAGAGCCTTAAGGTGTTTTGACTATCCCAAGGATGGTTTATCTTTCTATATTCTGTTCTGAGCATTACAATATAATAAATATTTACATTTGGATACCAAAGCCATTGTTAAGGTATATTTGTGGTAATAGTTGGAGTGTATCAGATTTGTCTCCTTCAAATAATTAAAAATGTAATTTGGGACAGACCATTCTGTGCTTGTTGAAAGAAATGAGCAGCTACTTTAACACCTTGAACTTTTTGCATTCTTAGATGTAAAACTGAACATAGAGTCAATCACCTGCTGAAAGGTTTTGCAGAGTGGTAAAATTAAAGAAGGAAAGGTATAGAAAGGCAAGGATAAAGACTGAACTTGCTTAAGTAAAATGTACAAAGGATTTTACTTTAGAAAAGCAATATCACTGCTCTAAAATGCCCACCCAAAAGATGTAAAAAACAAAGTTATCATATAGTTTTTCAACAATTTTATAACCACAGAGCAGCATTAATTTCAGATAAACATAATAATGTTCAGGTACTCTACAAGTAAACGTGGACTCTGCATCTGGGGCAATGTAAAGTATCTGAGTCCTAACTATTTCTACTTATTTTTAGCCAGATTTGTGTTTTACTTTTTACAAAGTAAGTCCTTCTGCTGCCAGACAAAAAAGAAAAAAGTGTACCTTGAACTAAGAATCAGGACATATTTACAAAAAATTCAGGTCTATGAGGCATAAGCAGTTATAAGAGAATTCATTATACTTTCTATTCCCTTGTAAACCTTTGTGGTCAGAGAGGATCTCTGTAGGAACCAGAAGAATTTTACAAAAAACAGACACTTCTATTTCCCTGATGTCCCACTCTTCATCATGCCAAGAGGTTTTAAAAAAATATATATACTCTTTGCTTAAAATAACACTCTGTTTATTTCACCCTGACAAAAATGTGCCAACTGTTTTCTCCTCTAAAAAGATTAGTGAAATCTGTAAGTTGGAATCAGTAGAGAGATCTGTAGCAATTTGCTTAGATGAAAAACTGTGCAGTTTTCCTCTTACTTTCTCCACCCTCCCTCTTTCAGAAAGGTAGTCCTGCACATAAGCTTTACTAAGAAATATCTCTATATTAGCAGAGGTAAGAGGTAGTTACTGTAAAGTGTGTTTTTACTGATTGTGCTATTGATATATACACTATCAGTGTATTTTGACTAATGATCTAAGCTGTACCACAGCTGGAACCCTTCAGATCCTGGACACTTTCCACATTGTAGTAACATTATATACACTTGTATACAAAATACATGTACATACACATGCACATACATGCATATATTCTCATATATATGTACACTGAAATGAGGGCCAGGGTTCATACATACTATAAGGTCTTTTTACAGATCATAAATCAATTTATTATGAGCCTTTCTGCTTCAATGTTATGAAATGGAGCCAAAAAATTTTTAACATAATATGATGTGACTTAAGCCAAACATGAAAAAGCATAAAAAGAATGTTCAGCTGGGGGAGAATTCATGAAGACCAAACAAGAAGAGCTTTCATAAATCTACTTGCATATGTTAGGATGAAGGCAACAAATTAAAGGTCTGTTCATGTGTAACAAGACAATATTTTGCACATGTAAACATGACCTATCTTCATTGTAAAATGATGATATTAAGGGGAAGAAGTAAACAGTACCAAAAATAAACATATCCCAGAGATGATGAATGTAACCACAGCGAGCTAGAAACAATCATGGGATAATGCTTGTGTGCTGGCCTCTATCGTGAAATGTATTGTGCTTGCTTCAGTCTGCTGCAGGAAGCTGGAAAGGGAAGGGTTAGTGAGGGCTCTACAATAAGCAGAGAGAGATGAAGAGCAGTAGCAGTGAGGTGCCAAGTGTGAGCATAACAAGCCACCCTTTCCTGCAATACCAAAACCATTTGCCTCAAAACAAGGACCATGATAGATAAGCACTTTAAATGTTCAATGAAAAAAAAAAAAGAAGTTTAAAGAACTGAAGTGATTTCCTCAAGTCTGCCAATAAATCAGGTGGTAGAATCTGGAGCTCCTTATTGCTGAACTTACATTTAAACTTACACTCAAAGTGACCACAAAGCTCAGGTTATTCAATGTCAGATTTAAAAGGTTTGATTTTTCAGGTGAACTGATCACTGCTTTTTTTTATGTACATGTGTCTGAAGCTGGACATGCGAAAATAACTCACAAAGCTATTAATTCTTCTCTTCTTTGCATTTACTCAACTTTTAACAGAGAAAATATTTATCAACTTTCAGAGAAAAGTTTCTGATATGTGGAAAGCAGATTAAAGTACATTTTCAGTGAGGGCAGTAGATATAAAGTGGAAAATACTGCATGAAACCTTGAAAACTTCTTCAGGAAAAATCCGAACAAAGCAGGGGCAAATGGTTGTAGAACATTTTCCAGAGATTCTTTTTCATGGTGTGAAATGCAAAAAGTTGCTGAGATCTATTTATTAATCTATTTATTTTACTGACAGTTTATGACTTGGAGGAAAATGTTAAGAGTAATAAAAAATAGCAAGTTTGTTTAGAGACAACAGTGAGTGAAAGAGCATGGTACTTAAGGAGGAATGGCTGTCTTTAGATCAGTGCCTTCTCTTGCCTTTTGAACATAAACATCCACTCTGTAACTCTCAGTAAGATGCAGAAAGATCTTTCGCATCTTATTTACCTCTTGCAATAAGTGCAGCCTGCTCGTGTGCCTGCTGTCACCGTGCATTGGTACAGGAAAAGTAGCTGGAATGGGGAGTATACCTGTGTGCTGAAATATGTTAGTCACCATTGCTTTAGGCCATCCTAGCTACAAGACACTGTTTCAAGACATAATGCAGAATTTTGGAAATACTTGTAGGGGAAGACATCTTATTGATAAAGTGAAGATAATGAAGAAAAGGGGGAGCAACTCACATGAAAGCTTTTAAAAGTACATTAAAAGATTAAGGTCCAGAAAATGGGTTGTTATAACAACTAGAAGTTTGAGAATGTTTGACTGTCTTGGATTGTGTAGATTATATTTGCCTGTATGACTTTTAATGTTTACTTTAAGTTAAAAAAAAGTTAAATAATTTGTCATTTTTTAGTGATTGAGAGTCTACTGATTGCAATAAATCAAAAACACTGGTTTTAGGATAAACATGTACAGCATGTCTTATTTATGGGCAGAAGATTAAGACCCAAAGCTTTTAAATGATTTAACTCAGACTTAAGGAGTAGTTGCAGAATTATTTCTAAGTGTTTTCAGGTTTAGAAGGCAGATAGTCTCTTTTTATTTCTAAGTGTTTTCAGGTTTAGAAGGCAGATAGTCTCTTTTTACGTGTGCTTATGTCAAAGTCCTCTCAGCTTCCTTAGTTCTCAAGATAGATCTGGCTGCAGAGAAAATGAAAGGATAGTTCTGCAAAATGGCAGAAGAGCACTCACGAGTTTTTATGTTTCAAAGTAATATCCCTAATGACTACTGACAGGTTTTTGTGGTTGTGTGCAATAGTAACATGATTAATTTACCAAACAAGACCTTGTGATGAATTTGGTCAACATTTCTTCAAGTCATAGTCTTTCCAGTGTTCTAGGTTTAGTTGTGGTTCCATAGATTTTGAAAAAATCGTGTCTACCACAGCAAACTGGAGGAGAGTACAAATAAACTGCATTTTGTCCCTTCTGGTTCTAGAAAAGAAGTTTTGGGAATGAGTAAAAATACACTCCCTGTCTCCTCTGCTTCCGTGTTCAAGACTCCTATCTACATTCTCACACATGTTATCAATCACTCCACATCCATCTTAATAGAGTCAAACTTCACTCTCTTGCCTTTCAGCACCATGCATACTCTACATATTCCTGTAGGTCATCAACTTTCCGAACTATCTTGTGGCTTAAAACCTTCAGCTGAAATACACTTAATCAAACAATGGCCCTAACAACCAAAACCAGGCACAATCTGTTAATGTGTTTCTCTTTTTAGTAGAAAACAGTAAATGATATTGGGGTTGCATGTATTTTTTGAACCAATCAGTAGAGATGATACCTTCCTAGGTCCAGAGGAGCTTTCTAACAGTAGTTTTCTTGCCCCTTTCTTCAATGTGTCTGAACTGATTTAAATATAACATTGTACCTGAAACATTTCAGAAACCTAAGGCCTCTTGTGTAAACTGGTATTCTTTTTTGCATTGTTCACATCATGCCATCACAAGCAACAGTGACTGATGCCATGCTTGAAAGGCAAACCTTTTTAAAAAGAGGTTTGAGAGAGGCCAAACATTTGAGAATGTAATTATTATTTTTTGTTTAAATTTGAGGTGCTGTCAGAATATCTCCATGATCCTGCAAATGTTCTGCTGTTTAAGTTACAAAAGGAAGTGCATCTTCTAGTGCATCTTTTTTGGTATTATTCCTTGGATGAACTAGTTCCAGGCAGACTTGGTTTTGGATGAGTGAATCGCCCTTTTAACAAATAGTGTCAGATGTGCAGGCACCAGCTTGATCAAGATCTTACTTGCTGTAATCTCAAGATTCTACTTGCCTCAAAAATAAAACCTAAGACCAGAAAAAACACTTTGCTTTATAAAAGCAGCAGCTGTCTCTTTGTTCACACCTTCCATGGGCTGTTTGGGCCACCCAGATGAAACAGTCACAAATCAAAATGGAACTCCCATCATGCTGTTAAACACTCCCCCAAGATAAGAGCAACAGGCCTGTAACATTGATTATCTCACCAGTAAAAGACAGCAATAGGGTTTCACAGTATCTTGTTCTTCTGACAGTTTGTGTTAAAATAAAACAGGTTATGGGGCAAAGAAATTAAAATGTTAAAAAATGGTCAAATCTGTGTGGCAGTTGTGTATAAAAACAGTGTAGATGTGACTATAGCAAACTCGAAATGAATGCATTCTAAGACTGGTTAATGACATGGCAAATGCATTTAGCTTTGGTGATGGGCTCCTACTTCAATAGTTGGGAAAATCACTGAGCTGTTGTTGAGGAGATTTAGGCTACACATGAATTTGTTTTGTGTTCCCAGGACTGCTTTTGGAAAAGAAAAATACCTCTAGTCTTTCCCCATGAATTAGAAGTACCTCCCCAGTCCTTTCCTCTGGAATGTTGTAAATTAAATCAATCAATTTAATTTACCTGAGACCCAAGCAGGAATGTCAAGAAAAGAGCTTAAATGGGTGGGCTAATTAGCACATCTTGCCCATCCTTTCATTAGGCCAAGGTTGGATTCACGAGGCACTAATATATGTGGAAACTCCTTTCTGCATCACCTCCAAAAAAGGATCCATTTAGCCCTTCTCCCTGCCACCTACCTGCTTCTTCTCTTGCTATGCATCAGGACCAATATTACAGAACTCAGTATGAGTCTCAGCTGGGGGTCTAAATTGCAGTCATCTTGTGTTTCTCCGATTAATGGGCTGGATATTGGCAAAGGTTTCCTGAAGCTGCTGTGAACAACATACACTGCTTTATTTAAAAGCATTTAAAGACAGAAAGTACACCAAAGTGAGGGAATACTCTATGGGTCTGCCTTTTTTTTTTTTCCTGTCATGTGTACTGCATGCATTGTCAAATGTGCTGAGAACTGACATATTCACTGTGTTGGTAGTATTGTTCTACCAAAGCCTGCATTGTTCTTGTAGGACATGATAAGTAAATTTCAGATTATTTGTGCAGTGATGTACCTAAACTGACTGACTTCTCTATGCATTTATACATACAGTGGTGTTAATGGTATTTCTTATTTTCTGTGAGAATCAGCCAAGAAAATAGTGGGTATTGCTACTTTTTTACTATGTTTTATAGTCTTTCTTTCAGTAGCAACATTGCTATCTGCTAGTAATAGAAGTATCCAACAGTATCCCGTAGTGTACAGCAGGATTAGCGACAGCTAATACTGGGTATGAAAGAAGTAATAAATTCACCAGCGTTGCAAGAAAAATAGTTAAGACACTAATCTTTTCCTTCCTGCTTGTTCCAGATCAGTGTAAAGTCATGATGAAGAAAGGTTAGAAAATCAGTACTGCATGTTATATTTTAGCTTTTCTTTAACAAAAAAAAAGTCCAAACAAATGAAGCAAAAGTAATTTCTAGCTTTTCTCATCATGTGGAAGAACTAGAAAATAGTATTTTTGATGTGCCTAAGGTTCAGAAAACAAAGCAAATAAAAAGAAACCAAACATTTTCATTAAAGGAAGGATTCCTGACTGGGAATTTTTTGAATTCTCAACATTGCTAGTGATGCTTCAAAATAGTAATTGACACCAAAACACTCCTTTTAACTGCAATTTGAAAAATGTATTGTACGTGACCTAATGTCTAAATTACAAGGTTCTGTCATACCTGGAATAGTTTGCTTTTATCTGTCTTCAGTTTACCAGGGTGCAAGGTCCTTTGCGTGATAATTTCATATAATGACTTAAGTTAATCTATTAATAAAAGAATAATAATGATGCCAAATGGAATGTGACATTTTTTTAGAAGCAGTGTTCATTCTTCACATTTTCTTCTTTAACATCTGAAAGATTTTCATCTCAAATAATTATTTGTTGCCAGTTGTGACTGTGGCTGTAAGTGACAACTTTGGCTGGTCTCTGGCTTCATTCATAGTCTTTTCTAACTGGTACGCTTTCCCTTTCGACTCTTGTATAGCACTAGTAACATTTCTTTTAAAAGAAGACAACTTGACACTGTAGATCTGGCTAGAGGCCTGCTGCACAGCCTTTCTATGCATTTGTTCTCACTTGTCAGAGTGATTCTTACCATCCACATTTAAAGTCTCAGCAATCTACATGGCCTCCTATGTCACAGGTTGGTGTTCCCAGGCATGGCTATAAGAATCATACATAAAGAACAACCTCCCCTAACTTTTATGAAATAATATGATAGCAGCACAATCTTTTTCTTTCTTTTTTTTTTTTTTTTTTTTTCCCCCAGGGAGGATTTAATAAACTTCCTATCAGTGTTTCTAAGTCTGCATAACACTAGACAGCCGTGTGGCTCTCCACTTTCAATGTGATTTTGAAGGCAGGCTCTGGAAAGTTGATAACATATTTCACGACCTTCGTGTCTGGAAGCAGTTTCCCCTGATTGAAGTCATACAAGTTCAGCTAAGTTGGAGTGTGTTGTAAATATTTATCTGGCAGTCTGACATATAAAGTTGTTCTGAAATTACAAAGTACATTCCTGTCTTTCATGTATTATTACGACTTTTTTCAATACACTTGTGAGTGATATTATTTAGAGAACCTTCTATAAGTGACTTATCATTGCTTGTTAAAGTTCTCACACTCTGTTGTATGGTCATTTTTTTAGGGTGGTAGCTCTTGAGTTGTATCACTTCCCTATCTTTTAAAACATAAATGTGAGATTATTTCAGAAGTGCAACAAGAATTTATGCAATGAGGTAAGCATGGATGGCACATTTGATTTTAAAATCTGGGTTTGTGGCACTTCTTTCCACATAGGGCTCCAGATGCTTTCTATTGCTGGCAAATCTATGGTGTTGACAACTTCTCTAATCATTAGGTCATTTGTCATTACCTATCAAATAATTATATATAAAGTAATGCTTCTGGGTAGAAATTCTTTCCCAGAGACAGAATTAATTCAGCTCCAACTTCTCCTGTATTTCCTTGTTGTTTTCACTTATATTCTAAAATGAATTTTGTGCTATACACGGTGCTGCATCTGAAATGTACATCTTTTTCTTTACAGAGATGTAAGACAGGTTCAATAGAGTCAGTGTTAGGATGAACTGTGCACTGCTGCTGAGCTCTCAGCTGGAGTCCTTTCAAGTCCAAACACAGTTTTGTTTCTAAGTGTATTTTGCAAGGCTTCTTAGTGTGCTTCAATGTGAGCTGTTTCTGAGTTTGTGAATAGCTTTCATGGGAAGAGGGAGGAAGGGAACTGAGGTGACAAATCAGTTAATTTCAGCGAACATTTCTAATTTGTACCTGTTTCAGTTGACACAAACAGTGATGGATTGAAATAGCTACAGAACAGCTTCCCTGACACCTTGTTTTCCAAGGTCAGAAGCCATTCCAGTCCCTCAAACTTCCCATTACGAAAGCTTTGTCACTGAGAGCTGTTAGGATGCAGTTACTGGTTGTGATGTGCAGTTCCTCTGAATGTTGTAACTGGGGATAGTTTACCCTTGTAATAATTAATGCCAGGAGCAAACCTCTGGCTTACATATATATGAAAAATGTTGGCTCATAATAATGGGTTAAGGTTTTGTTCTAGTTTTGGTATTGGGTTTTTTTTTTCCTTGTTGATTTTTAAAAATAATTATGTAAATGTCATAAAAGCCAGTAATTATTCTTAGAAGCCTACCTCAGGCTGAACTGAAAACACTGCTTCTCCTTCAATCCTGTCTGGCAGCAAAATATAAACTACTCTGGAAACATTAAGAGACAGTATTAACATGTAAAATACCTGTCACTTACTTTAAAGCATAAAATTTAGTCATTAATGCAGATGCACACTAAAGAAACATGATGCACAAGGAAAAAATTCATGAATAATTTGCAAAAAACCCCAACTCAACAATAATTCTGTATAACTAGAGCATAAATTCTCACATTACAAGTTAAAAACTAATTAAAATGTGGTCAAATAGCTCTAAGACAGTTTAAGGAGAAAACAAACTAATTGATTGTTCTATGGTAACTGTGTGCAGAAAAGTGAGGACCTTCCTTTGGTCCTTTGCTTTTTGGCTGAGAGGGAACTGAATAGCTGTAGAAATAAGCTAGTTTGCTAACAACTATTTGGACCAACCAAAGAGAAAATTGCTTTCTGCAGCTCATGATAGTTGGGCAGACTGGTGACTGATCCCAAAACCTACAGAGACTATGAAAACAGTTTGGGGGGGAGGGGGGGATTAAATTCTTTCCCTGTTCTATTTAACAGCAGCAAAACAGGCACTTCTGATATAGTATCATGATATTCAATATTCTAGACTGATGTATAATAGTGTCATTTGATGTTTTACACTCTATATTGCAGGGCTTTGTTATTCTGGATTCTTTGGCATGCAAAAAAACCCTTAAGAAAACCACCTGCTGATACATATGTAAATAGATCATTTTTGACCCTTTAAGAGAGGTTGCCTTTGAGAGGATGCAACATTCAATAAAGAATCTGGCTGTCTTCTTGGTTTACTGCAGTATGTTGGGAAATTTACAAGAAAATCATGTTTTGATTAAAAACCCATATTCTTCTAACTATTTATGTATTTATTTTCTAAAACTGCAATGAAAAAAGCTGCTTTTCCAACATTGGTACTAATTATATCTTTTTTATATTTTGGATCCAAGTTCAGTAAAGCACTTGAGTCTTTGCAGAAACATTTCTTCAGGAATATCACTGCTAAAAACCTTGAACTCTTGAACAGAAAACACTATGTGTAATGATCTGTTGCTATGGCTTTATAAAAAGTTGTACATTGTTAGGATGGTAACTCACCCATGTCTGATTCTGCGAAGGGAATCCCAGTAGTGACCTGGTTCTCCATCCAGGTTTTTTGTGCTTCTGTGGGGTAGAATATACTTGGAACAACTTATTTGCATTGGAAGAAACACTGTGTGTGTGTGTGGAACAGACTGCCATTTGATCCAACCAAGGACAAACCACCAGTATGACCCAACTAAACCTGTGGTCTCCTGTGAATAAGAGTTGAAAATTTACCCTCTAATATATATCTGAAAGGAATTCAACATGATCTTGATTCAGTATGTTGTGGTAGTTTCACTTTTCATGAAGTTATCATTCAATGACATGAATATAATCACATTAGCAAGACCACAAACTGCTTAAATCGGAATGATTTGTATTGACTTTATACCCAACAGAGAAGTGATATAGTTAAAGGTATGTGTAAGGAAGACTTCTCAGGAAGTAGTTAAATGTAAAAACTGAAGATTTAAAACTAGGAGTTTGGTGTTCTGTTCTTGGCACTGTCACAGTGTTGATATGGGATGTTTGGCCAGTCACTAAACCTCCCTATGCTTTTCTTGCGCCTTTCATTACCAAGTTAGAGTGAGGTTTTATTTTCTCTCTTATCATGTTTATAAAGTGCTTTGCAACTCTCAAGAGGGAAAATGAGCATTGCAAGTGTAAAGTTATAAGGTTATTGCTGTTTTTATGTAATTCTACCCATTTATTTCAATCAATGAAAAGTCTTACACCATGGCACTATATATTTTTAGCTGAGCTAGTAGATACCATATGACAGGCAGAGTATGCTTGTTTCTGTGTTTCATATCTATTTCACTGAAAATATCTGATGCTGTTTTTTGTCAAAAGCAGATTACGGACAAGATAGAGACAGTTTTATCCAAATGGTTGATTTCTGTGTTCCAAAACCTGAGCTTTTCATACAGTGGTAGGGAAGACTAATGCAATAGATGGCTTGCTTGACTGCTGTTATGCCACCACTACAGTATTTCAGTTTAATCACTTTGCAGAATTGTAACACAGAAGGTACATCCAACAAATACACATGTTGTTTGCTTTGGGATGTATTAGCACTGCTATGAAATTATTTTATTTGCTTCAAGTAGTCATTGAAGTACACATATTTTTCCCAGGCAGAGTAAGATTTTTGTGTGATTCATTACAGGAGGGGTGTTTAACAGGAAAACATCTTTGTTTCCATCACTTGGGTCTCTGCACTTTGTCTGGTGCTAAGATTTCAAGTCTTTGGGATCCTATTTGATGTAAGTGTAATCCTTTCTGGATCACTCCTTCAAAATTCGGTTATTCACTGGTTTATACAGGTATTCTACTGTTTAACAAGAATTTTATCATTTTTACTTCTACTAGTCTTTTAGTTAAATAATTATACTGTTAAAGCTAAGGTTATGGGCAACACTTAAACAAAGGTATCAGGCTGAGTGCTCAAGAAAGCAATCAAGGTAATATTTTATCTACATTTCACATGTGACAAATATGTAAGTATCCATCTCTCTATTCCAAGAGAGTTTGAGTTCTCGTAGTATTACAGAGATATAGAAATACATCTTTTCTTACTCTGTGCTCCTCCTATATTGCCGTTTGCTATCGCTGCTTTTACTCTTGTAGTTACTGCATTAGGATGTCCTGGTTAAACACTCTTGTCACACATTAGTGATGGTAATGTACTCCATTCTTGTTGCATGCAGCACAGAATTGCCTTATTCTTAAAGCAGAAAAGAAAAAAAAAAGAAAGAAACAGACTCAATAGTTTATTAAATTTAAATGTTGAAACAGCTTTACATTAGTAACAGGAGAGGTCAAAACTTACCTCAGAGATTAGGGCTCTGTTTTTATGTGTGTGATCTAGTGGTTCCTTATGTCAATAGCACTCCTGTAAACTACAGGCTCCACTTGCCCTGAGCAAACTTCTTTCATCTTGCATGACAAATGCAGCTGGCATTAAGTACAGCAATATATTTGTATTACTCCATTGGAAAGAAGGATACTGTTCTTATCACTTTATTTCTGTTTATATTCTGGGCTACCCGTTATTTCTATTCCAATAAAAAATTCCTGATACAAAATGTTCTTCACAGAGATTTAGTAGAACTAGATTAACACCTTCAAGATTTTATGTAAATTCAGTAATATTTTATTTACATCTCTGGTCCTCAGCACTAGAGGGGTAACCAGTTAAGAAGAGGGACTGTATGGTGTTCCTCAGTTCTCTTAACCATTTCAAAACATATTCCACCTTAATATCAATGGTATTCTTACATTTTGAAATGTCAGAGATCTGAGATTTGTAGCAATGTAGGTGGGAACTCAATTTCAGTAGAATAAAACATAATCTATCTTTCCTCTGCATGTTCTGAGAACCTGTCCCAGCTGGATCTTGGCAGCATTAAAGACATCCATCACTACTACTATGCTTGTCTTGAAACAACACACTGATCTGCCTATTTTAGAAGCCTTGATTTAAACATTTCCTCTTCATCACCACACATGAGTGTCCATACATGGAGTCACATATGTAGTCCCAGAGATGCCCTTTGTAATCTGATTAGTGCTGCAGGCTGATGGAGGTGGACATGTCTGTGTGCCTCTCCACGATCATCTCAGTGGGGCTGGCCTGAGCAGGTTTTGCCAGATACAAGGAATGTTGCTGTGAACTTCACAATTATTACTCAAAAAAATTACAGACTCTGGCTGTCACCCAAAATATAGCAATTTACTTCTGATGACTGATGTTCTGGTAGCAAACTGCACATACTCTGTTTTGATTTACTGTGATTATGGTATGTGCCCTCCCATGCCTTTTTCCTCATTTTCAAGGAGCGTACAGGTATGCTTCTCCCTAGACCCCAGAAGTGCAGCTGTGAGCTGGAGAGACATATGCATGTGATTAATCAGTGGATGATGACAAATCAGTGCTCCATTTTCATTATTTTATGGTGATTAAAATTTCCTAGTTATTCATGCTAAGAACAGCTTTGAGGTGTGTAGAAAATTCAACATTTGCATAGCAATGGGGATAGCTGAGTGGGTATGAGGTTTTTTAGGGGAACTTTTTTTTTAAATCTTCGTTCTACAGAAAATGAAAACTGGGGCTATCCTTTATAACAATAGAGGGCTGTGGGATCACAATGGCTGGTTCTATTGGTTCTGCCAAAAATAACTTTGAGGGCTAAAATAATTAAAATGTTAACTTACCCAGAGAAAGAAAAATAATCTGCTGTTTCTATAAACAGCACTTCACTGTCTCTCTGCAGCTGCCTCAGCAATACTCAGTAGGATAAGAAATAGGTTTTCATTGCTACTAAAGACCATATGAAAATATATGGGAGAGTCTCCTCTGAAATAGGAGGCTGATTGATTTTATTTTGTTTTACAAACAGAGATGAATTACGCATTACTGCACAGCTTCTGAAGGATTTAATGGTTCTTCTTACAGGTATTTAGAATTATATGGCAAATGTATGAGATGCATAAATAATTATTTTCTTTTGAAATGTTTAAAGCTGGAGATGAAGGTTTAAGTGCCAAATGCTGAGGTGCTTCCCATTTACTAGAACATAATGATCTATGTATTTTAGTGCTACTGTGTTAGTGATATTTGAACAAGAATAAATATATGGGTTTCTTCTTTGTGTGAGATGCATGTTATTTATTTTCAGCATGTGTTTGTACATATACTCTTAGAGGTATGAATGAATGGAACTTGGAACCTGGCATGAAGTGAGGAAGATATATAGCATAAGCTAAACCTGCAATTAGCAGTGTTTATTGTTTCTGTCTACTGCTACTCTCCTGTAATAGAGATAGGTAATGGTTGGATGAAATGCATGGACATGATTAACCTGTTTTCAGATAGAGAGCAATGAGATCGCTGGAATTTAGCAAATGTTAGTTCAAATGGTTGTTGTGTTTTATTTCTTAAAGTTTAACTGTCTTACTGAAATAAATATATGATACACTGTGACACTCCATCTGTGAATCTGTCTGTGTCTGGAGTCTTTCCCAGGACCTCCTTGAAAGAAGATTTTTTTATGTCAAGGGATTCCTTCTCATTACATAGCTCTAAATATTGGAAATATATTCACCAAATGGCCATATGTCATGATATCTCATCGTTACTATCTAACAGATGGTTTAGTGAAAATCTGGCTCATTGCTTTCCATCAAATCAAGTTATAAGCAACAGCTAATGAAAATTATGTCCTGAGAGGTCTCAGGAGTGTATGCTTTTCTAATTAGATTGATGTTTAGTTAAATTTAATGCTGAGGTGACTGAGTATTTTGATTGGGGGCTTACACAACTGCTGCACTGAAGTTAGGAGCTTGATTCGCTCTCTTGCTCTCTGACTGGAGCAGTGGAACCTCTTTAACCTGTACTGGAGACAGAGACATTTGTAGGACTGTATTTTTGTGTTTGGGAAGTATGGCAGACTATCCCAGGAATGCTGCAATACAGAAACAGTGTTGAACCCTGCTACTGGAGAGAAACTGAAAGGAATGGGCAAGACCTGGGGGGCAGTAAGTTCAGGAGGAAAAAGGGGAGCACTGATGGCAGTAGTCAACAAGTGATGCTTTTTGCCTAGTACTGAGTAGAAAAAAATAAGGTGTAGGCATAGAAGATGACATAATACAGGATGCCATCTCTACAAAGCCTGTTCCTATCATGGCAGTGGAGTCTCTGTATTGCTGTAAATAATAACCTAGACCTGGTATGAAAAGCTTCTACAAACATACAAAAAGAAGCAGCAAGGATATTTTCATAATTCTGCACTCCCTGATTTGTAAGCAGGTCTGCACTGATCCCTCTCCCTGTGGATCAGGATTTGCTGCAGTGTGATAGATATACTTTTACTAGCTTGTTCAAAGTATTCCACAATCTGCATTTTCTTCCCATGAAGATCTGTTGTAATAGCTACTCGATTGTTTCACGCACACAAATCACCAGTGTCTCGTATCCATATAGGCAGCTTTTATCCCATGGTGAATCTATAGATTAAGAAGGCACAAGAACATTTCTCTACTGCTGTTAAGCCCTATTTTTAGATATCTCTAGTGTTTTAAACTGCATTTGGACCCACATCATACTTGAGCTATTCCTGCTCTTTAAAAAATCCTGCAGAGTGGACAATCTTTAAAGGTTTTAACCTACTAGATGTGGCTGGCTTCCAGGAAATTATGGCAAGGCATACTTTAGAGCATGAAAAATGTCTTCTGAGGTGGAAGTAAGTACTCCAGGGGAAAAAAAGTGTCACTACCCTGTAAAGGAGTCATCATTCTTTCCCAGACTTTCTAAGGGACTCTGGAAAACAGGATATTGTTTCTAGACTGCTGCACTCAGAATCGGCACAATTTGCAGCAGGGTTTATGGCACCAGTGAGGCAGATGTGGCATGGAAGCCTTCATTCAAAGCGTAGCTCAGGACACCAAGTTTAAATGATTCTTCTCAGGACTGTGACTGGGTAAATAAATGATAAATGTGCATCTTTATGAGTACAGAAAAGAAAGGACGAACTTACAGCACTCCAACTTTATTGGCAGAATGGGAAAAAAAAGTATTGGGAGCTGGTGCAGCTCACCAGCCTTACCTTCAAAGCCATGATCCTTACTGTAGTGGGCATAGTCTTAGAACCAGCTGAGTTCAGTGTTTCTGCTACAGCTGAGCATGCAGTTGTCTCATATGGGGGTCTGAGAATATTTTTCCCCCAAATTCTCACACCCTAAGGCAAATTATGCATCCCAGCATTGCAGTTACAGTTAAAAAAAAATAATAGAGCGGGCTACTTTAAGGAAAAATTATTTTTCAAATGCAACACCTGTACTGTATTTTAACTTCAGCTCATGAGGTCTGAAGGTGGACAATAGATACACTGTTTTCCCAAATATGTGCAAAAAACAGAACCTGGGAAAGTGTTTCAAATAAAAGACTGTTTTAATTATTAAAAAAGTTACTTTCATACTTGTTTCCATTGAAGTTTTTGCACTATTATTACATTTTAAATTAAAATATTGGAATAATTATATAAATGTTAACAAACCTCAAATTTCTATAAATTCAATTTCCCAACAATACAAGGCTTTGCTTTTAAAAATTTACAGTTTAAAATTAAATATATTTTTTATTCTTAAAATAAAAACCCCACTAATCTGATTTTTTTCCCTTTTTTATTTCCATTTTTTAACAAGCAAGTACAGTAATCCCAGACACCAGTCCAATCATAAAACTACTGGATTAAAACACCCATTATGCACTTCAAACCCATATACTGCATCTCCAGCTATCTAGATTTTAAAGAAACAAAATTAAAATTCCACTTATGTTGAAGAAGTGGGCTTGTATTTTTCCAATCAGGGTAGGAAACACTCCTGAGGACAGGTGGGATGTCAGACCTTGGCAGTTTGCACTTCCTGGGTACAGCTGCACCTGTACAGCTGTACATAAATTTCATGACAGATGCTTAATGTTCATACAGAAAAAAAATCTTCACAGTTAACTACATACGAAGTTTCCAGAAGATTTAATTAACATGCACAATGTTCCTGCAAAGGCTTTTAGTCTGTAAAACATTCTTGTATTTTACAGTTAGTTCTCTATGTTTCAGCTAACATATCCAGTTTTCCAGAGTTGGTTCATTTCACTCTCATTCAGTCTGCTTCTCATGTGCTTTATCTAAAAGTACTTTGCAAATAATAGCAATAAATCCCAAAGGAATTATATTTATTGAACTTGCATTTCTGTAGCAGACATATGTTTGAAATACACTGTAGACTGAAATAGTAGGTATCTAAATTGATATCTACAAAGACAATATCTCCTTGGTTATGGTTCACAGACTGCTGAAGAAAATACTACATTCTCACAGTGCAGCCTAAAAAATGTCTTGGTGCTTGCAAAGAGAATTGGAAAAAGACAGGAAAGTCCATTACTAGAGGGTTTGACATTTGCTTCTATTTGAATTTGAAATGAAAATTAAAAATTACTAAGGTCTCCATGGAAAAAAGAATCCATTATGAATTCAATTTCAAACTAACTACAATATTTAGTTTAAAAAAATCATAAATTAAATTTAGAATCACTGTAAGAATGCAAATTTTTATATTTTTGAACTATTTTAATATGTTAAAATGATTTTATTTTGCTATTATTATTATGTATGCACATTGTGATTTATATTAGTTTTTATTTTAAATTTATTCACTTATTTACATTCATTTTTTCAACTTTTTTGAATCTTATTGTAAAGAACAGCTGCTTCTGACACAGAGCTTATGTTATTTTTCTCTTCAGAGTGCCTTCATAGAAAACTCTGAAACTTTGAACTAGAAAATAAGATGAGCCCTCAGCACAATTTAGATAGATGCCTGTTTTTAATATCTGGATTTCAGTTTGGTTGCATTTTGCTGAAGTAATAAAAAAGCTGCTACTCAAACGTGTATTGAGTGAGGCACCTTACTTTCTCGTTCCAAGTATTTCTTCCCTTATTTGATGTTATAATGGAGCAGTATTACACATTGATTCAGGGTGTCAGATTGCTTTATTACAACAGAGGAGATACTTTCAAAGAAGAAATTAAAATGAAACATTTAACATGTTGTTCAAAGCTTAAAAACAGATACATTTACAAATGTACAAAATAAAATGCGTGGGAGCTGTGATTTAGAAACTGCTGAAACCCAGAGGAACTCATTCCTGGAGCAGTGTGAAGCATATTAAGGGCTATGAACTGTGAAGGCCCAGCTGTGTTGGAGAGCTGGGATTTCTGTGGCACCCAGTTTCCCAAGGAGGTGGCTCATGATTCCTGAAAGTCAGGCAGCCCAGATGGTTCAGGAGCTGGGACAATTGCAGAAAAGGCCTATAAACTGACAGAAAAAAGGGTTTCTCTCATTTCCAATGGGAAGATATTGAAATAGATGCATTCCTACAGTATATGTCATTCTTCTAACAATTCAGTATTTTTTCATGGGAAAACATTGCATTCCCTAACCAGCTCTCCTAGGGAGGTAGCTGCCTAATCTCTCTGTAATGCACAACAAACTTGCTTCTCCACTCACTTCAGTGTAAAGATCACTCATAACTTCTATATGCTCATACTATGATTTAATGTGCTTCTCTGTTTACAGCTCATTACTGCGGACCATTGCTAAGACTGAAGTTTATACCATTGGCTAGCCCACAACACAGCAAGATTGATTTAAAAAAAAAATATTCCTGTTTAAACCTGGTTTCCAAATTATTTTCCCCAGGGTGAAGCTATACTATCATTCCTCTGTAAAAAATGAAAAGATCCTCTGTGAGGCTTAGTCTAAAATTTTTTAGCTTGTAGAAATCATAATAGCTCCATGGTGCTCACTGAACAAAGATTTCTGATATGTAATGTAAAATATCTACTTTTCAACTGAAATTTAATGACCAGCTTCAATACATTGCTCTCGAGCTCCAGTGAGTTCAACTGTTTCCTTTCAGATGCAAATCAGTTACAGCTCTGACTTTCAGAGTTCAGCTCTTTAGGTCAGGAGTATGCTATTATAAATCTGGAGATCACTTTGGGCTCTAGGTGTCAACTGGCATTGCAATTGTCACATAAATATTAAAAAAACATTCAGTTTCACTTCACTTACTGTTAGGACTTAGTATTAACCACGTCTAAATATCGCTATTGTGGTTTCCAGCTCTTAGAAAACTTGCTGGTTTTATATAAGACAGTATTAATACGTAGCCAAAAGGTTAGTCATTGTAGGCAAAATGCACTGCTGGTTTTATCACTACATTAGCAAATAACAGACTACCAATTATCAATGTGGCAACAAAAATAATAAATAATTTGACCAGAAGCCTCATATTCCTGATTTTTTGATGCCCTGATTCTTCAAAACAAGACAGTTCTCTAAGATGTGACTAGGATAAGTCTCCTGAAACAAGACATTTTTAGGAGAAAATAAATGTTAGCCTTTAAAAATTTGGAGGAGGGAGATAGAGTAACTTAATTGGAGAGAATGATTGCATATAAAAAGAAGTTTTACTCCTAAATTACTTTTAATGAGAGGTTGAGAGAGCAATGCAATCACAAAAGAATATCTGCATTAAAATCTTAAGTGTTGTGACACTTCAGGGAAATGAATAACATACTTTCTTCCCAACAGTCAGCCAGTTCTCCAGGCAGTCATATATAATGCAGCAGAACTCAGCTATGACAAGAGGAAAGTAATATGATTTCATTAAAAATTAGTGAATGAGACAGGTTTGGTCCCTATAAATAAAGATGCTCTTTAAAATGTCATATATATAGGAATAGAAAAAATAATGTACATATTATTTACAATGTGTTATGCTAGTACTGTGAAGCTGACTTCAACTATGCTGGGGACGCCCTTGTACTGGATGGACACTAGGACAAAATACTGAGATGTCCTGTGACCTATCTAAATAATGTTTTAAACCTTCTGTGCTTGAAGATCTGCCTCTTTTCAGCCAGAGATGGCAAGCACACACTGCTTGTTTAATTTAGGTGCAAATCTTACAGCTATCATCCACACCTTTTCATGCCAAAGTTGAACTACTACCCTATGCTTTACTTCCATTTAGTACTCAATAATTTGCTAAACAAACTAAACAAACTTTAACTTGCTAATTAAGTTAAGATTTTTTTTCTATAAGTGAACTCAACCATTACTATGTGATCTTAGGTTATCTTGTTTTCAAGACTGATACTAAGGTGGCAGTCCTGGACTATAAATGGGGGGATCCAATCTAGAATCACAGAATCACAGAATGGTTGAGGTTGGAAGGGACCTCAGGAGGTCATCTGGTCCAACCCCCCTGCTCAGGCAGGGACACCTAGACACAGTTGCTCAGGACCATGTCCAGAATTTTGGATATCTCCAAGGCGGGAGACTCCACAGCCTCTCTGGGCAACCTGGGACAGTGCTCAGTCACCCTCACAGTGAAGAGGTGTCTTCTGATGTTCAGAGGGAACCTCCTGTGTTTCAGTTTGTGCCCATTGCCTCTGGTCCTGTCACTGGGCACAACTGAAAAGAGCCTGGCTCCATCCTCTTTGCACCCTCCCTTCAGTTACATTGATGAGGTCCCCCTTAAGCCTTCTCCAGGCTGAACAGTCCCAGCTCTTTCAGCCTTTCCTCATGAGAGAGATGCCCTAGTCACTTAATCACCTTTGTGGTCCTTGTTGAACTTCATGAGATTCTTGTCAGCCCATGTCTCCAGCATGTTGAGGTCATCCTGGATGGTAGGAGAACCCTCTGGCATATCAACCACTCTTCCCAGTTATGTGTCGTCAGCAAACTTGCTGAGGGTACACTCTGCCCCTTCATCCTGATAGTTAATGAAGGTGTTAAACAGGACTGGACACAGTATTAACCCCTGGGGCACACCACTAGTTACTGGGCTCCAACTAGACATCACTGACGACCATCTTCTGGGCCTGGTCATTCATCCAGTTTTCAGGTCACCTCACTCTGCCCCTCCAGCCCATTCTTCTCTATGAGCCTGTAGTTCTCTGGGTCCTCCTTCTTGCCCTTCTTGATGATAGGAATGCCATTTGCTTTCCTCCAGTCCTCATGTATTTCTAATCACAATTGTTTGAAGATTATTGAGAGTGGCCTTACAATGACATATGCCAGCTCCCTCATTACCTGTGGGTGCTTCTCATCAGGGTCTATGGACTTATGTATGTCCAATTTGCTTAAGTGTTTCCTGTCCTGATCCTCTTCCACCATGGGTACATCCTCCTTGCTCCAGGCTTCCCCCCATGTTTCTTGGACCTGGAATTCCTTAAGACTGGTTTTACTAGTAAAGACTGAATTGAAGAAGGCATTCAGTACCTCAGCCTTTTCCATGTCCTGTGTCACTGGGTCTCCCCACCTTCTTCAACAGCAGGCCCAAATTTTCCCTAGTCTTCCTTTTGTCACCTACACACTTTTAGAAGCCCTTTTGGCTGCCTTTGACATCCCTTGCCAGATTCAATTCCATTTGGGCTTTGGCTTTCCTACATGCTCAGACAGTGCCTCTGTATTCCTCCCAAGCCCTACATACCTCACAAAACCTGTATTTATGTTGCTAAATACATAACAGTGAGACCAATAGATGAACAGCCAGCCATCTATATTCCTTAGTTGTTACCATGCTTCTAGGTACCGTCTAGTCACTGATGCTGACTAATTTTCCCTGAGACAAAGCGTAGGCATGGTTTTGTGGATAGCATGCACCCAGGACTATCCCCAATAGGCAGCATGGTCAAGACTGCAGCAGATGTTGAATATTTACCCATATTTTCTTGTGTATTCCAACAAGATTTGCCATCTCAAATGCACTCATATACCTTCCCAGCATACCCCTTGGCATGTAACACACTTGCACTATGATACTATGAAAAAAACCCCACTCTAGTAGGCCTCAACATTGCTTGCTGACACTTTGAATAAAAAACAACACATAAACCATAACATCATATGCTACTCAGAAACAGCAGAGGATTGAGAGGAGACATAGGGCCAAGTGCTAGGAGATGTGGATGTGGGTGGTCTGTGCTACTTGGCCTCAAATCGGGAAAGAAATTTCATAGACTGGAGGTATTTAACCATCTAAGTGTAGCCCAAAAGATGTCAAGTCCCCCTGTGACATATTTTGGTCAGCAGAGATGACTGAATTGAAATTCCTTCTGTAACAAGACATAGATTCCCTGACAGGTCATTCTCCATTTGGTCTTCACACTTTTTGCCTCAATGGGTCTGTAAACCCCTCAGGTTTTCTACTGTCAGAACGTTTTACAAGATCATCTCTTCTATTTAGTTCACCAGCAAACAGTTGTCTGCTAACATTGGGCAGTGTAGGGTATTACTCTGATGAAGACCATATGGACAGGTAGGTTATTTTTCATTAAATTTATTCTGACTTAATCTGGAATTGTGGCAGATATATTTACCATTAACATTACATGAAAATACCTCTGTTCTCTTCTAATCAACCACTCAAGGGATGCCTAACACAGGTGACCTCTTCCAAAGACTGGAATGGAATTACTTGATATATTTGGAGATATTTTGGCATATTTTCCTAAAATAGAGAGGCTGCCAATAAAAAAGTAGTATCAGACAGAGGTTTTGTTATATTGATTTCAGTTCTTATCATAAATATCTTCTTTGAAGATTAGCGTTGTAAAAATGATGTTGTGAATTTCTCCTTTTTTGTCTTCCTGTGTTTCACATAAAAGATGTTTCCTCTTCCCTAAAGAAAAGCTGCCAGCCCTGCACATACAGCACTAGATTAGAAAGTAGATCTCAATTCTACCCATCACATCTTCCTATTTTAACAGCTTGTGTCAAAGGCCCAAATCTCCATGTTCCCCATTTGCTACATATGAGCCTTTGCTTCTGACAGGGGCATGTGTCAAAAGCTCCATGAAGAAGACTGGGCACCAGTTGACCAGTCTACATTATTGCACATAACTGAGAAGTACATTATGACTGACATGGCTGACTGCCTTTACCAGCAATGAGTAGAGGGAAGGAAATTATGAGGTAATGTCAGCTGATGGACTTCTGGACTTCCGTGCTTTTGGACTGTCAGAATGTCAAAGGTCATTTCCTACTGGTCTGACTGAACCCAGGAAAGAGTGATGTAATACTGACCAGAAAAGGGAAATCCTTTGAATATCTGGTCAAAGAAATTGCTTCCACCTTCCATTGAAGAAATACAGCTGTCATTCATCAAAACGGTGCAAAGCCTCAGGGCTCTGTTTGACTCTTTGCCAACACTGGATAAGCAGGTAACATCAGTTTCCAGAAATGCCTTTGTTCCTCTCCAGCTGGCTGGGAAAATTAATTCCCTTCTCTCTGATGAGAATTTTACTGCAGTAGTCTGCAGTTTTTCCTGAGTCCCGTAAAGGCTACTTTAAACGTGTGTTTAGAAACTGAATGTGACTGTCATGAGCAGGCTCCAGCTGGTACAAAATGTACCTTCTTTCTGGTTCTGGCCACTGAAAAAAAGAGAAGTTTGTGCAGAAGTCCATCATGGTAAGTGACTTTCTCTTCCAGTTTAAGGACTTCTTTCTGATCTTGAAGATCTTGAAGGCAATTACCAGACAGAACAGGATTTGGCTTGGCAAATTCTACAACCACCCAGAAAATCATAGAATGATAAAAAGGATATGAAAATACCAAGTTAAAGTTAAAGTTGGGAACAAGAATTATTTACCAAAGAAGCCAATGCTAAAATGAGGCTCTGAAGACATGAAGTGGGTGTCAAGTCTGTCTGTCCTTAGGAAATGGTTAACAGCTTTCCTTTTCTCGACACCTTCTCCAATACATGTAACCTCACAAAATAATTTTGTTTCCAGGCTCCTTACCTTCATTTTCTCTTTCTTCCTATTCCCCCAAACAAATCTTATTTCAAGAAGCATTGGACCAGGAGGAAATATTAAGGTCTTTTAGAAGTTCACTAGTTTCTGCATTACTGACATTGATTTTATGGGGAAGGTGAGCAGATGCTGGGATAAATGAAAGTAGAAAATATTTGGTAGATAGAAATACAGCTGTAGATGAGAAGGATTTTGGTAAGTCACCTAGAGGACTGTGAAAATTTCAGAGTTACATAACAAGGTGGAGTAAATGAAGTCAGTGCTATTGCAGTTGGATTTCAGTGCTGATAAATATAAAACAATACTATAGGGGAAAACTGAAGTACTTTAGAAGAGTCTAAAATTAAGAGCACCAGCTCAGTTTTGGGGATCTAGCTATCACTGCAGATATGTTAGTGAGGTCCTATGTTCAAGAGAGTTAGATAGGAATCAGATGAAGGACAATCTAAGTCATTAGGGTTTGCAAGAACTGGGAAATTTTATTTAAAAATATTATTACCATTACACAGTTCATTGATACGTCTGTCTGGAATACTTTATGTGAAATTGGCCACCCTGTCTTAAAAGTAAAAAAGAATAATGCAGAACACAGAGTGAACCAGAATCGTGTGATGAAATTACCAAACCTATAGCTATAAAAAATGTTTATATAAAGAGAAATTCAAAAGCTATTTTGCTTACCATAGAAGACAGCCTGTCATGGCACTAGAGAAAAGAATCTAAAGAATGAAACGGAAACTACATGTTTGTAGCTTCTGTTCTCATAGCTCTTAAATTTGCCTGTGAGACATTTAAAGAAACTTGAGTGTATGAAATCTAAAATGCATGAAAGGTAGTACTTTTCTACATAGCACATTGCAAAACTTTTTGACAAAGGATGCTCCTAGCACCGTCACAGGAAAAGGAAAGGGAAAGACCAGAGAAAGGAAATAAGACATTTGTATTAGAAGGATTTAATGGATTTGAAACAGTTTCAGAATAAGTAATAAACATCATGCCTTAGTGGTTATGGCTGTTTCTAGTACTAGACTCACTTCTCTTTACTCATATGTTTTTTTGAATATTAATGTGAAGCACCTGACACGGTCACTGTTGGAAATATATCTGATATAATATTGAAATGCCTGTGTTGTATATCACTGATTAGAAATCAGTAAATAATTATTGCTACAGATGGCAAATAGAAATAAAAATAAGAGCTTGCTTTGATGCTGGGTCAAATGCTTCTCAATGCAAGTCCAGCTGCTAGATGCATCTTAACGATGGACATGCAGTTGATAGGCAAAAGAAAGTGGACAAAATTTACACAGTAGGTTAATTTGATTATTTAGTACAATATTCATAATTTTACCACCTCTTTTGCATTTTACACATCAATTTTATCTTGCTGTAAATGAGACTGCAGGCACACTGGGATGTCTTCATACATCACCTAGCACAATAATTGATCCTGATTGCCAAAATATAAACAAGCGTAGTGAATTACTTTAGTTCTATTTGGAGAACTGAAGCATATCTGAATAACAATATTGACTTTGTCTCACGTTATTGTATGTTAAAAGCAAACCTGAACTTTATCTATTACTAATACCATGATCAGATAAGGAATTTCCCCAGGTCCCTCAGCCATATCTGCAGATCCCATTGAGAGGCAAGAAGAAAAATACCTCTAAACTATTTCTCACTGTTTAATAAAACTGTGATCCAAATCTACTCATGTAGGTTTCCAGGGGATACAAGGCTGCCAAATCTTTTTACTTAAGTAAATTGCTCTGAAATGGTGGGTCTGTAAATAATCAAAGTGATGCTGTACTCCTGTCAGTCACTCTCAGTGAAGCAAATGGGGTATTTTAATTACTACGCATAACATTTTTGTAACAACAAATCCCCTCATCCCTGCCTACTCTGAGTTGTTTTCAGACCAGTTCAAATGAAAAACAAGATTTCCTACAGTACTTCATTTTAAAGAAATAAGGGATATCAATCCAATAAACCCTTTATGCTGCATTCCAGATGTGTAGCATTTAAGGAACAATGGGATTGTATAATGCAATTAAGGGAATTTGATCAAGAGACCAAACAAAACATTCAGCAGTAATGACTTGACAGTGTACTCTTCCCTCCAAGTCCTGTGAAATTCCCTCCCTTTAAAGGAGCCAGCTAAGTGGGTACCCAAGGATAACTATCCCAGGAATGCAGTGTTGAGAAGTTCAAAACCTTTCTTGATCAAGAAAAGAAAACTCTCTAGTTTTGGGTTTGTTTTAGTGGTGTTTGCTCCAGAATAAAAAAAAAAAAAAAAAAAAAAAGAAAAAAGGAAAAAAACCCCTATAGCCATGAAATAGTCTTCTGAAGAAACCTAAGCAGCATCACTTAGTGTTTACATGTAAGAAGTTGTTGTGTCAATGTTCATCCTGTTACCACAAGAAAAGAGCATGAATCCAATCTAAGAAAATACTTTATCTTGTTTCTCAGTTCAGTGTTTAATTTTTTAATTTCTTAGTCTGTTGAACTTTTCCTAGAACAGGACAAATGATGGTAGCATATAGAACAGAATTTTCTGAGGTGGTTCTATATTTTGGTCATAAGTGAATTGAAAAATGAAGTTCAATCTTCACACAAAAACCATATTTCTACCTAATGGTTATAAAAATGACCACTGTGCCATTGAGGCCAAATTCCATTCAAATTGCTCAGACCATTAACTTTTCTGAAGTCGTTTGAGCTAAAAGTGTAGGTGAGGTGGCTGGGATTTGGTGACTTTATTACCTCAGTGATGCAGTCAATTATTACTTTGAAGAAGAGAGAGAACATAGCTTTTTTAAACTCCCCTGGGTAGAAATAAAAGACACTATTTATTGTAGGAGACACTAATGGCTATCTGTGGGACAATTAATCTTTTTTATGGAAGGATAACACTAAAGTCAAACTAATGACAAGACCTAAACACAATGTAACTTACAGCCATTCAAAATGTTTGTTAAGATTTGAAGAGACAGTCTGAAATCAAGAAAGTAAAATACAGTAAAAAAGGTGTGAAGTGTTTGTGAAGAAAAAGCATAATACATGTTATTTCTTATGGCAGAAATTTGCCTATTAAAATGGATGACAAACTAAGCATAACATAAGTTTATGAGGCTGCAAAAAAGAACCGAACAAGTCTCATTCCAGGATGAAGGCTGTGTCTTTCATTCAGGAAGTAAATAGTAAGTTTTTTCAGGAAATGTAAAGTTTCACCTGGATGGCTGTGCCCAACTGTATGCCATACTTCTAGGAAGATACAGACCAACAGGAATTAATTTAGAGGAGAGAAACAAGCATTAAAAGAGGTTTTGAAAGCATGAACTGCTAGAATAGGTTGAAAGAGTTGAGTTTGTTTAATCTAGGAAACAAAAGATTGAGGGACGGGGACATAAGAGTCTTCCAGTAGACAAAAGGCTGTAAAAAGAACAATGGTCAATTTGTTCTTCTGGGTCACAAGAACTGGACAAATAGAAATAGGCGTTCAATTCTAGAAAACGAGATTTAGGATGAAACACTGTGCAATCTTTTATTGGAGATTTGCAAGATCAGCTCATGCAAACACCTACTGGGAATGGTTTAGGTATCTGTGAGTTTGTCCAAGTCATGTGGGGGAAACAGATAATTTTTAATGTCTTCTCTTTTTAACAGTAATTTACAATATGATTATGTAATAAAAAGGACTATTGATACTGTCTCGTATGCAAGAACATGCTGAAAAGCACAAAATTGAAATTTTAAAAACTCAAGCCAGTGCACATTTCTGGGGATACCACTCTCTGAAATGCAAGAAAGTGTTTGTTTTTTTAAATTTCTATTCTCTTTAAAAGTTTAAGTCCAAAAATTTAACCACTTGCCTACTGATTGGCATTACATTCTTAATAATGAATTTTGCTTTCAACTGGTATTTCAAATAGGTATACTCTTTCTAGGTTCATCTTTTTAATAATTTCTTCATTTGTATTTTTGAATATGATTCTGGTTTTCAACTTAGAACAATGAAAGTCACTTGATATGATAAATTTATCTGGCTCTCTTTAAAAACTTAATTTTCATAGCTGTATAGCAAAGGTAAGCCCACAAATCTTTCAGTTTTCTTAAGAAGATATGTAACTTTCTCCAACATAGAAGACATTCAGAAGTTGTAAACCTAACTGATTGAGGATATAATCTTCCAAACAAAATTTTCAACTCCATGTAAAGTGAAGTCATTAGTCATCTCACTTCAAATGTTGCTGCCCTCACGCTTGATGAGTTCACTCACTGTTAATATTTTCTAAATATTTATGATCATCCATAAGTCTTACAGGCTGTTATGTTCCAAACATCCTAAATGTCTGTCCAGTTGTGTAAAACTGATGTTCTATACTATGTAAATCTTGTTGTCTTTTTAGAATCTTCTGCTTGATTCTGTTTTGAATCTTTTTACTGTCTATTTTTTCTGAATGGAATTTCAAAGGAGATTTAATGTTCTGTGGAAATGGATGTTTGCTGTCTATATAGGAAGACAGAATACTGGGAACTGCAAGCTGGTCTATTAGCATTGAAAAAAAATCAGTCTTCATGTATGAAATTTCTTATCTTAATTTCAGTGTTAAAATATTTTCTTTTAAGGAATGAATTTTAAAAGAGATACTATCTGAAGTGTTTTTCAGTTCACACTAAGGGTTTTGTTATATTTTTTACAATTTCTCTTTCTTGAAAATTATTATGCACATGTAACTTAGTGGCGTTAAGTCTTATTTATGATAAAATTCTGAACATATAGGGATTTGTATTTGGCGATGTTTGAAAGTTACTAATGAAAGATAATTTTGATGTTGGCTCACAGATTAGTTAGTTATATTGTGATAAAACTGATTCTTCATACTTTGAAATAATCGGTCTGTTTATTATTGTGTAGCTGATAGCTGGCCTTAGTATATTTTTGCATTTGAGAAAGGCTAATGCCTCTCTGCTGTAGGAGAGATGAATTGCTGTCAGAGGAATAATACTGCATTGTCAGAGGAAACTGAGCTTTTCAGCTGAAAGTTCCTCCTGTGACTGGGTTGGGAATGTGGAAGAAAACAAGGTCTCATAAATCACTGCACTCAGGTGGTGAGCATGAGAGCAGTGCAGAGACTTGTCTATGCAAAACTGAATGGTGTCTCTTCTCAGCAGAGTCTCTCCATTGCCTCCACATCCAGTACTGCAGTGAGTTTTGGTGGCTTTAATTTTTCAAAACTAACAGCAGACTAAGACTCTGTTAAAACAGAGATTGAAAACTCATATACAACTCAGCAATGCCTTGGTACTCTGCTTGTGTAATTCAACTGCAAAATGCAAGGGACTGTATGTGAAATCTGCAGTATATTTGGACAAATGAGCGAAGGCTGTGTAATGAGCTCCCAAAGGAAGACCAGACTGATTCATGAAGCAAGGGCCTAGTGAGAGTATATTTGCATTAGGAAAATGTTTTCATAGCTATCAGTGACCAGGAAGAGGGGGAAAAATGCTAAAAATATGAGGTTAAATCTCAGCTCCTAGAACTGATGCTGTTCCACCATGTATAACATCATATTTAATACCAGTGAAGGTCTGCCTCCATAGTATGAAAAATCTCTTTCTGTCTCTACATATTGCTGTAGTTCTGCTCCACAGAAGGCAGAATAATAAAGAAGTTCTGTGTAAAGCACCAAAAACCAAGATCCATTTTCATTTGTGACAATGAATGCTAACAAAATTTTTATTATTTTGTCTTTATTTGCTGATTTATTTTCTCTTTGTCTTCATCTGGCAATTTTAAAGTTAACATAACTTCTCTGGGTCAATTTCAGTATTAAAAGAAAGGGTTTTACAGGGAAGTTGTCTGCTAAACTATGGAGATTTTAGTACAAATAGAAAAATATTAATGTCAGCACAGGCACTTTGTAATTAGCCAGCAGTGATCCCTGGATAGATCAGCACGGAGAAAAGAAATAATATGTCCTTTAATTAATTCTTCTGCTCCATTTCCAGCATGAATTTAAAATTCCGTCATGGATTTGAGATAGAGAGGACTTTAAACTGTTATGGAAAGTGATTTAGATAAACTTCCAAATTTTTGAATGTTTGTTGGAAGCTTGTTTGGCCTGCTCCATTTTGAGAAATCATGCTGGTAATCTTGCAACTACAGTTAATCTCCTGGGACATTTGATTAAGCCAGAAACAGTCTGTCTTTGTTTCTCTGGCTCTTCGGCTTCTAATCCCAACTAGAATCGGAGAGAGGAGATAGTCTGAAAAGAAACATAAGTCTTTTTTAGTTCAGCTGGGTGAGGACACTAGAGTCAGATCTGTTCATACTTTATCTTCAGTCATCTGCTCATCTGTTTTGACCCTTCTGAGAAACGAAAAGGAATTTCTTTTGTGGTAAGCTTGTGGCCACTGAAGTGAGTAAAAGAAAACTCTTTAGAAAGAAATGGACTGTTGCAGTTTCAGACAGGTCCCTATAAGGATCCCTTTCTCTCTCACTTTTGACAGTGCTTGCATTGTCTGTCATATCAATAACGGCTGTTTGAATCAATCTGAACTGTTGCCAAGGAAAGCTGTTGCAAAATAATGTGAAGTCTCCATGTGGACAAGCCTAAACAAGCTCCTTCCCAAAGTGGACGAAGCTGAACTGCACAAAGGAGCTCTTGTGAGGAATAAGATTTTCCGTATTTTTTAGTTCCCAGCTATTTCCCTGCGGTCTGCCTGGATGGCTTGCCCTTGCTACTTTCACTTCCACAGGGCTGAATCATCCCTGGCTAAATCTGGCTGTCCCTCATAGCTGCCCTGTACAATATTTGCAGATTTTTGAAAAGATATATTTATTTTCCATCCAAATATACAAATATTAATGACTTCTGCCCACCATTATTAGGCTGCCCTGAGGATTTTAAGGTGGATTCCTAAATTAACTCCTTGAGATATCCCTCAACTATACATGTACATTGAGCAAGTGGTTAATTAGGCATCTTCTTGCAATGGCCTGTAGAGCTCCAAACTTATGGTGCTGTAAAACTGGAGTCTCATACACTTGTTCCTTTCAGATTTTCTAATAATTAACCAAAGACTACAATTTTTATGTAACAACTGACAAACTTGCTCGCATTTCTGGATTCTTCAAGTAGGAAAGAAAAAAGGTTTTAGCAGCTACAACTTTGGGGGCCAACTTGCTGGAAAGCAGCCTGGCAGAAAAGGATCTGAGGGACCTGGTGGACACCAAGCTAAACATGAGCCAGCAACGTGCCATTACAGCAAAGAAGGCTAAAGGTATCCTGGACTGCATAAGGAGAAGCATTGCCAGCAGGTTGAGGGAGGTGATCCTTCCTTTCAGCCCTGCTGAGGCCACATCTGGAGCAGTGTGTCCAGTTCTGGGGGCCCCAGGACAAGAGACACTTGGAGCCACCGGAGAGAGCCCAGCGAAGTGCCACAAGGATGATTAAGGGCCTGGAGCTTCTCTCCTATGAGGAAAGACAGAGAGAGCTGGGACCGTTCTGCCTGGAGAAGAGAAGGGTCAGGGAAGATCCCATCAATGTGTGTAAATATGTGAAGGGAGGGTGCAAAGAGGATGGAGCCAGGCTCTTTTCAGTTGTGCCCAGTGACAGGACCAGAGGCAATGGGCACAAACTGAAACACAGGAGGTTCCCTCTGAACATCAGAAGACACCTCTTCACTGTGAGGGTGACTGAGCACTGTCCCAGGTTGCCCAGAGAGGCTGTGGAGTCTCCCGCCTTGGAGATATCCAAAATTCTGGACGTGGTCCTGAGCAACTGTGTCTAGGTGTCCCTGCCTGAGCAGGGGGGTTGGACCAGATGACCTCCTGAGGTCCCTTCCAACCTCAACCATTCTGTGATTCTGTGATACATATGAGAAGTGTAACTTGGAATGGAGTTGTGTAGGATCACACAGGTCATGATGCAAAGCTTAAACTTGATTTAGAGAAGTAGAAGTTAGTGTTTTGAGTATCTTGAGCATTGCCAATACAGGGTTTTTTGTATATAGGATTGGATACCTTGTAAAATTTTATTTGAACCAATAATGTGATAAGAACCTTCTCTTCACACAGTTTGTTAGAATTCCTGTCTGAAAAATAGGAGCCAGATACCTGAAAAGAGAATAAAATGAAATTTATAATAGTTGGCTCAGCTTAGTTTTAGAAGGTTCAGGTTTGCTCTGGAACTCACTCTATTGCCTGTCCATGCTTCACAGCATATGAAAATGATAACATACCATATGGTAGAACTTTATTTTATAACTATTGTTGACCTTTCTTTCAACTCCCAGTGTTTGCTGCAGGACAATCCCACCGCTCTTCACCAAGACAGCAAGTACTGCAAATTGGACCTGCATATTGCACTATGGTTGGTTCACCTTAGAGCGTATAAACTATTTACAGTATGTTTATATAGAGATTATGGAAGCTTTGTGATATAGACCATTCACACATTATGAGCAGATTCCGATGCGTTTCAACCCCAGCAGTTCCTTGGTAGAAACAATCTCACTGAAATCAGTGGGGTTCCTCCTAGAGTGGTTAAGTATGACTCAACATGAGGAAAGGCATTGGGAGCTGGCCTTGTGTTTTCTACACTGCAGCTAAACATTATCTTTACAGATACTTTTGGTCATTTTTGGGAACTGATAGTGATCTCAGTACAACCACAATGGCAATATATTACACAAGTACTACAAGTACAGCAAAGGTCATTTTCTTCCTGATACTGCCCTTCTACCACCCCCAACACAGGGGAAGTGGCTCCTATTTATTTCAGTGGAAAAATTTCCATCACTTCAACAGAAGCAGATAATTCCTTGGGGGATCAAAATTTTAATTACCCTCACAATCATATATGCTGTACTTTGGTGAAAGTTTTAACAAGAAAAAGAATTTATTAATCAATCACATCATTTCACTTCCCCTTTATATCAGTGTCTTAGAAAATTATTTTCCTTCCTTTCAATTCAGTTCTGAACGGATCGGTTAATGCTTTAGCTATGGTCAGAACTATTTGATGTTGTGTCTTTCCTTCTGAATGTTTATTTCATTAACCTTTCTGTCAAAAATTCATGACTACTTATACCTACAACTATAGTAATGTCCATGATGTGCTCTCAGTCTTCAGGGGGATTTGAGGAGGTATATAACCTGGAGGGCTTCCCACTCTAAAGCATGCTCATTTATCATTCTGCTGTCTCACATGGACAGAGATTTTGCACATTATCCAATTTAAACATCCATTTAGAACCAATCTAATTTTTATGCCTTGCTAACCTCAGTACAGACATTGTGGTTAACTCCAGCAAGATGGCTGAAACCTAGAAAGGGTATTCAACAGGAAAGAGCCAAAAACTTAACTAGATACCATTGTAGAAATGACCATAGCAAATTTCAAACACAAAACAAATGTACTGCTTTTTGTTGTCATGACACAAAGTTTTGTTGTAATGTGTTAAGGATGTCAATATTGCCTTTTAATGGAGTTTGGGGAATTCAAACAAAATGAAAGGCTAAAGGCTATTTTGTGATTTTAATTTGCCAATAGGAATAACTATTTGGCAAACAAATGTACTATAAAATGAAAAATAGTCATATTAGGACAAATATCACATTGCAAAGCCAGACCAATGTTGTTTTGCCATCACATTAAGATAAATGCTGTACTTCAATGTCTAACATTTTGTCATTTGCTGTAAGTTGAAAAGGCAACTAACTTTGATGTGAAAGTAACACACTGTTCTCATCAAGGAAAAGTACAATATTGTCACTGCCATACTGAAATTCTTGTGGGAATAAAGCTAGAATGACCATTAAATCTGTTGTGTCTTTCAAATATACAACACTCTTGAAAGGATGTGCTTTATTCTGAAATAACTTTATGGTAACTACTATGGAGAAATTGAGTATAAAAGTGCTTTTTGTATCAGTCTGGGACTTTGTTTCTCTGCGGTTTTTGTGAGGGGGGAGTTGGACCTTAGTGGTTAATTACTTCCCATTTTACATGTTGAATCACATGAGCAGGAATGTCATTTGCAAAAAGACCAAAGACACTTTTAGTAGTCATTTAGAGATCTTGGCATCCTGATCTCAGCAGGTCTAGACAAAACAATTTTAACTTTCAGTCAATATCTGAAATTCTTCGTGTATCCAAAAGCCAGACTTCATAGAACTTTCTGTAAATATATTTCTAGTGAAAAAACATTTGCGAGAATTTTTTTAACTAATCCCTTTTTTTCCATTGAATTGTCCATTTAAAAGCAGAACCTCCCAAATCACTAAAAAAGTGCTGCAGACTTATTTTATTTCCTCAATGTTTAGTCTGTCTTCAGTTTCTGAAGTTATCTCTATAGGAACCTGAAACTTCCAGGTTTCCCTTTCATTGAGATAAGCCTGCAATAACTTATATCCATACTCAAGCACACACATTGTGAGGCATTGCATTTATTAATCACATTGATTTTGAAGGCATTAATCTTGTCAGATAAAGCTCAGAACAAGTGCAAGTCTCTACAGGATTGTGACCACAGTGGTCTTTGTACTGATTTCCTATTCGTTGTGGGTCAGTACTATTATACCTTCCTTTTGACAAATGCACCACTCTTGCTAACTCTCCTTAAGGCTGAATAAATTGAGCCTGCTAACAGAGGTATCTAAAAGAAGCTTATATTATTTATGAGAAATTTATACTGGTGTCTATTAATGAGAAAATGTAAACTGTTATATGCCATCCCTGCTTGCAAAAGTGTTTCTAGTTTAAGGCAAAGAAATAGAAAATAGAAATAGATGTGTCCACGCAACAAGTGATAGTGCCATACAAAGGAATTCAAAATATTGGTGAAGCAGCTCTGAATTCCTCTTTCTCTTTTTTTTGAAAAATCCACGGAAGAGGCCAGAAGAGTGAAGATCTCATCTCTCAGTTTGAAAGATAGATACAATGTTTAAATATCAACAATAGTCTGTGTTGCAAAGATTTATGTTTTACTTGTTCTTTAGTGTTAAGCAAGATGATAGAAACTGGGTACTGAAAATGAAGCAAGTTAGACCCTTTATTAGGATTTTATATTCTAATTTCAGGCAGTCAGATGTAAAAACTTTTTAAATGGGTGTCTCATTTACATATTCTATGAGTGTGTATAGACACAGGTGGCTTTAAATTTGAAAAGTAGACAAAAATTTGTTTAACACATCAAAAATACTCATAAGTATGACATAACTGGTAGAACCACGGTTATTAGTCTCCAAGGACAGTAAACCAATACAAAACATAAAAATACATATAATTATAGACATTTTAAAATTTTGTGTTCTTAAAGAACACATTACGTTAAGGAAAATAAAAGAATTCAGCAAATTTTGATATTTGAGAGAACTTGTACTTTCTAATGGTCATGAGTTTTAACACACTGCAGGTTTTGTTTTGTTTTCAATATTCACTCATAAACAAGGAAAAAAATGACACATACATACATATAGCAAGACTAAAGCAGCTTCACCTTAAGGGGATACTAGAGTTTCCTCAGTTGTATGAATTGTGTATGTTAATGACATTTTTTAGACAGGGTTATACATTAAGTAATAGTGAACTCTAACTTTCCAGAGTTAAGTGGAATTTAATCACCCAACCTCTGGATTTTGGGGGAGTTGAGCAATTAAATTCTATGAACCTCTGAAAATTTAGGGTTAAAAGGGTCTGGAAAACATAAAAACAAGGAAATTCATAATGATGGGTGACCCCAAAAGACTTGGAATTTGGGTAAGCTATGGACAAGTGTCTAAAAGTTCAGATGTTTATCTGATCCTCTGGAGCCTACAGAGTTGGGCTGGAAGTCTTGCAGGAGGATGGTTACTTTTAAGATTTCTAGCACTTCTGTTTCTGGTCATAGCTGAATATAACCCCTGAATAGTCTTTGTTTTTTGGTATATTCTTCCTATTTGTTTCTGGAAAAGTGATTTGAAGGGAATGTATTTTACAGTAATAGTCATTTTTCCCATTTAATCAGTCATTTCTCATGTAAAACTACAGAAAAAGGACTTTAATAAGTAATTTTAAGTCATTAATTAAGCCAAGGAAAATGAGAAATAGTATAAAATTAGTACATTGTATGCTGACTTGCCAAAGAGCAGTCTTCAAAGTATCATGCTGAAAGGGGACTTTGGTTGAGCTTTGAAGGACTGGCTTGGGATTAATCACATTAAATATTTCAGTTATTATCCTGAACACAGTGGGTAGAAATTTCCTAGCGTAAATTGCTCATGTCACAAAACTGGCATTACTGGTATGATGAAGAATGAAGGGAGAAAATATCTCTGTGATCTGAAGTGATATGTTGAGAGGGAATATAATTTATATCCACAAATCCAATGTGGTATTTAAACTAAAGGACAATGTTGGAACAAGCCAAAATTAGTATATGGATAAATTTGAGCTGGAAATGAGAAAAATGTTCTTAAACATCAGAGCAACAAGGTCTTGTAACAACTCTCCCACAGGAATAGTGGGGCAAGAAATATAACTGCTTTCAAGATGGAGCTAGAATAAATATTTTAGGGCACTGCAATCGTGACTGCCTGTGATTACAAACAGGAATCAGTGACCAGAAAATGGAGTTTCTTTCAACTTTTAAAAAATATTCCTGTCTATTAATGAAATGTACATATATGTTTTAAAATTTAAAAGCTGTTGCTATAGTTCAGATGTAGTGGTGTCATGGTTTAACCCCAGCTGGCAACTAAGCATCACGCAGCCACTTGCTCACTTCCACCGTCCCCCCAGTGGGATAGGGGAAAGAATCAGAAAAAAAAACCTCATGGGCTGAGATAAAGACACCTTCATAGGACAGAAAAGGAAGGTGAAAAAAAAATATAGAATATACAAAACAAGTTATGTACAACACAATTGCTCACCACCTGTTGACCGATGCCCAGCCAACCCCCAAGCTGTGGTGTGCCCCAGCCAACTCCCCCCAGTTTATATACTGGGCATGACGTCACATGGTCTGGAATACCCCTTTGGCCAGTTTGGGTCAGCTGCCCTGGCTGTGTCCCCTCCCAACTTCTTGTGCACCCCCAGCCTCTGCTGGCTCGGCAGTATGAGAAGCTGAGAAGTCCTTGAGTTGGTATAGACACTGCTTAGCAACAACTAAAACATCAGTGTATTATCAACATTCTTCTCATCCTAAAGCCAAAACACAGCACTATACCAGCTACTAGAAAGAAAGTTAAGTTTATTCCAGATGAAACAAGGACAAGTGGACAGATGGAAGTGGACAATCAAACAAATAATTTAAACACACTGACTTCTCCCTGATGTTTCTCGTAACACGGAAAGAAAATGTTACTGGCATTAACTGTAATATAAGTAATTGTACCAAAAATTCATTAATAATTAATTAGAAATATAATCTGCCTCAGCTTAAATGCCCTCTGCTTTTCTCATCTGACAATTGCTAAAATTTTTCAAATGTCCTGTGGGACTTGATTTTCCTCCTCAGATGTCCAGCCCTCAGAAATGCAGAATACAACAGACATGATCTAGGAGAGCATTTAAACTCAGTTTTCAAAACATGAATTTATCCCAACAAATCACACTGAACCTGACACGAAGCTTGTGCATTAGGCCTACATGATAATCAAGTCTATACATTTCTATGGCACGGGGCAAGAGAACATTGTGATTTTTTTTTTCCGTTTTTGTTCTACTTTTTTTTCCAGTAGATATGTTTTATAGCATTAACATTGCAGCATAGGATCTGAGGATTGGCATGACAGTCAGTTCAAAGCATTGTCACACAGTTTCAGGTAGGATTACTATCCTTCTGTGAATATTTGCATCTGTTACTTAAAGATAAATTTTCTCTCTTTGCTATCTGAATAAGCTATAAGTAAAGACATAATAATCAAGTGTGATTTTATTTATAGTATTGTTGCCTGATAGAAGAAAAATATAAGGAGGCAAAAGTTTCAAAAGGTACTGAAATTCTGTCTGTATTAATTAATACTATCACCTCAAGAGAAGATATACTAGAGAAAACAGATTTAAAATTTTCAATTCTTAGTACTTTGAATCAGCCACACCCACACAGAAAACATTGATTTGTGACAAGAAGTGGAAGATTCTCTGTTTTTTCTGCATATCTTGCTTATTCTTATCCTTTGGGATAAAAATGCACTATCAGCTTCACAGCACTCTCTGACTTTGATATACTAGGGCTCCTTGAAAAGCAGCAACCATACATACTGTCTGTTGATGTTACAACTTTGTGATATGAAATAGTACTTTAATTCTTAAGGCAAATCCAGCTAATTATACATATCTTTATTTGTTTACACTGTCCTTTTAAGGAATTCATCACCCTTAGGAGCTCTGAGTTCCTACATTAGAAACAGAATGTCTTTCTGTTGGGACTATAGCATACACATATAGATGGGAGTTCTTGAAAATGCCACTTTAAAAGTAGCTTGGTAGGAGCCTGATCCCTTTCTCTCATTTCTTTTCTACATTGTGCATTGCTTCTACAAAGTATTAAGTGGTCTCACTTCTCAAGGTTTTTTAGATTTTGACCTTAAGTGCTTGTATCCCTATAGAGACACTTTTGGCTGGGAGAATGTTAGTGACTTTTAGAGCTGGTGAGCTAAATCCTGAGGTAAGGCAAATTAATTTAGTAGAACACTGTTGATTTATATTTGTCCCCTTGTGTTTCATGCAATTATTTTTCAGTGAGCTGGATTAGTATGCAGAACGGGAAATAAGATGGAGAAAGCAAAAGTGTTATTGAAGTAGAAATTTGACAATACAAAAGACAATTGGAATATTTTCCTGATTATTTGCAGAATATAGTTTTTTTACATAGTTCAAGCATTTGATTTAATAGGTTTTATATTAAAGTATAAATGAGTATTATGCAACAGTTACATTGCTGACATGTAGCATGACTTAGGTTTTGACTGCATCCCTCCCCACAATGAGAAGTATACGTAGACAAAGCTATCTTGAAATAGTGTTCAAAACTTTGAAACATTTTATTTTGATGAGTGTTTTAGGGTGAAATTTATTTATCATTTTTAATTAATTGATAAACATAGCCTTTCAAGAACAGATGAATATTTGAAAATGGTAGTAACTTTCATTAGAGGCAAAATAATGTATGACTTCTAATGCATCATTTCTGATAGAAAGCAAATGCCATTTTACTCTAAATGAATGATAAATATAAAATTTTCAAAATTAATGTAATATAATTTATAGTCACTAAGACCAAGAATTGGAAATCTTAACTAAGAATATCAGTTATAAACAAGATATGTCAAGACAAAAATACTATTTAGAGAAATACTTTGATTTCAGATCATTTTTTAGTGATGGTTTAGTATTGCTGTTATTGTAATTGTTGTTATTCTCTGTCAGTTTTTAACACATGTGGAAGAAATACCATTATTTTTTATCTGAGGTAGGAATGGGTAAACCAGCTATTAGATTTGAATATTTGCTTAAAATTAGAATTGCTTTTATTTTTCAGCAACAAATAGCACAATCTTAAAAAAAATGTACATGGGTCTCCTTTTACTCTTTTTCTCCCTGTATACAGCTTTATCTATATGACTTACTATTAGGAGGAAGATTGAATATTGTAAGGTTATCTGAAAACTGAGCAAGTGTTAGAAAACTCAAAAGAAAACCCATCTTGTTCTCATCAGAGTTTTAAGCACATTTCTGGGTCACCAGCACCCAGATGAGCCTTACAAATGCAAACTCTTTGCCTGCAAGAACCCCTGGGATGCTTTTTGCATTTCACTTGTGAATAACCTGTACAAGAGACCATAGAATATAGTTTTTGGTAGTTGATAGAACTTGAGTGAATAGAGTTCATTTTTGAGGCTGTCAGAAATCTGCCTTATCCATATGGGCTTTACATTCTGGAAGACGGAGAAAACAGAATCTCTTGGCAAACTTTTGTTGCAGTTGTGCCAGACATGATATTTACATTAAATTGATGTTTATCTGTTTTTGTACAGGAAGATTCCTTCTTTTGTGTTAAAGCACTCTCTCTCAGACACCAATCTGGAAAGGTTTAAACACATGACTAAGTTTATGCATTTTTGCATAGTCACATTGAATCAATGGGATAACTTGCTGGGTGCCAAATTACATCTTGACCTAAGTCTTTACAACTTCGTGGCATTTTATACAGCTTTAGTCATACTATGTATCAAAATCTTTCAATTTTAGAAGAAAAAACAAGCAAAAAAGGCAAAATTCCACACAGAAATACCAGGGAAAAGTGTTTTTCTGTGTGCTAATGAATTTCTTATGTGTTAGCAAGTTACATAAAATTAGTCTCAAGATGATCAAATATAATGTCTTATTCAGGCTTTTCCCTTATAAACTGTATTTTTGCCCTCAGATACAAGAATATGATTTACTTTTACACACTTTTATGGTGGTTGTAGGTCGCAATCACTCAGTTGCCTGACACGACTGAAAATTTGCTCATGATTATCTTGGAATCTGCCACTTGAACAAAGAAGAAGTCATTTAAAGAACTATTGAACTGCCTCTTTTTCTGATGTCTTTAATATTTTGGCACATTAAAACCGGAACTGAATGAGGTACAATTTGCATAACATATGCCCAGTCTGTGGAATCGAACTTTATCTCTGTTCACCTCTGTAGTGTTTACTGTGGTGACATCTTCCTCAGCCAGATGGAGGTGTTACAAAACTATTCTATTCTCAGAATAATGACAGTACAATGAAATTTTAGTTTCTTAAGTGTACTGGAGGGAACAAGAGACATTCAAGTCCATCACTTCATTTATCATTTTATTTGATTAATCTCGAGTGAACAAAGCATAATTATATTTATAATTGCAAAAACTCAATAAGCTAAAACTCTGCAAACTATAATTCCACCTTTTACATCCCTCTCTATTATGCTATTAGGAATGCTTACAATGAGACATGTTAGGTGGAGATTCACTTAGTTGTTTCAACTCCTTTCATGGTGGAAAGCCAGTGTTTTTAACTGGCTTGCACAATGGCTTATTTAGTTCAGATCCACTCCATTACCAGATTTCTGATATTTTTTTCAATTCCTTCTTGGCAAAATAAATGCAAAATATTAATTAGGCTTCATGAACAGAATGGATTAGAAGACAAGGGTTCTCTGTCCCCCTAGGTGTTTATATTCTTAATTTTGTCTACACTCAACACCTGAATTTAAACAAAACTCTTTCAATGCTTTGTAAAAAAAAATATTAATTTAGTCAGAATATGTGCTTTTTCATCAAATGTACGATTTTTATTATCTCTCTCACGCTGTTTGGAAAAAAACCAATGTACTCTGGACTTCAGAAACATTTCTATCAAATATTATCAACAGTGATGCAATTTAACAAAATATTTCAGTTTTGACAAAACGATATATTCTAAGGAAAGCACATTTTGTCATGTTATACCACCAGCTTTGCTAGTGAAAAACATCAGTTTACAAATAATATCACCTCCTTCCAAAGGTGGGGTTTTTTCAGATTTGCAGCTAGAATGATGTAGAAATAAATAGCTTGTGTTACAAAGGTGGCCCTTGTTGCAGTATATCAGTCTTGGAGCAGGAATCGCTAGAAATATTGTGAGATAGACAATTCTCAAGATTGCCAGCTCAATTTTGCAGGCCTGAGGGGGATCTTATTGTTTAGATAAGCTATTTAAGGTTTGTCCAGAACCAGTCTTGGGTCACTTAAGAGTTCAGGAAAAAACTTCTGTTACATGAGCAATTATTGTTGTACTCCTGCAATCTTATCTTCTGCACAGAGATTTGGCTAAAGTGCTCAAAGGTTTAAAAAAATATTCTAATGATAAAATTTGTACCACAGCTCTGTGAAGTGTCTACCCTACAGTTAAAGCACCCATTCAAAAAACCCCTGTGAGCCTACAGGGCAGGAAGGGGCTAAAATTTGCTGCTAGATGAGAGATGAACAAAATCAGTCATTACAAAAGCCGAGCTGTTAATTTGCTTTCACATGGATCTGTGGAACACCTGATAGATCCTCTTATTTATGCAGATACTTCTTTTCTATGTTGCATGCTTTAGGGCAATGTGGCTGACCCTTTAAGGCAGAAAGTAGGCATTAGCAAAATACACTTTCTTTATCTTTTGAGAAACATGGAGGGGAGATTAGGAAGTACCTCTGGAATGGCTTATATTTTGATCAGGTGCATTTGCAGACACATCTCTTATCCCTCCCCAAAATTACAGAAGGATTTACAAGTCTTACTGTGAAAGTGGTGTCAAAGACATCTCTAAGTCAAGAAAGACATTCTTCAGAGCTTCAATCCATCTGTTGAGAGCTTTCTTGGCAGGCAGCTCTCATCACAACAAGGTGTTCAAAGAGAGGGATTTGCTCTGAACTGGCAAGTTGTAATGATGCTTCACAGGCATCATATGAATTGTATTAAAGTATCTTGGGATTTAAGTGATACTCCATTACTCTTCCCTGTAACTGGCAAATTTAGGGAATATGCTGCTGTTGAAATACATCAATATAAATGTCCACAGAAGAGACTTTTGTGCACTGTAGTGAATATAATAAGTATTTGAATGAAGTCAAGCTTGCTGAAGAACAGCTTATTTCAACCTACCTGTTTGCTTTGTCATTTTATCATGATGATTTGGTTTCATTATGTCAAGGTATTCATAGTTAGAACATGTATATAACAGCTTTTTTGCTGCTACTACTATGTAATGGAGAAGTGTGAGAAATAGAAGAATTGGATTAGTCAGAGTGTATGTTCATCTCTGTGCTTTCTTCTTGTGGTGGATATTGGAGGGGAAACGTCTGTGAGATTTATAATGGGAATTGTCACAGTGCTCCACCTAATTTCTACAAAATGCAGGAATCCTGCTGTCTTCAGTACTTGATGCTTTTGACAGAGGTGGAAAAAAGCCAGTCGTATCTGGGTAAATTACCTCCCTTTTAGTTTCAGCAGTTGATTTAGTCCTAAACTCTCACAGGCCTCCATCCTGCAAGAACTATTGAGATGCAAAAAGTAAAGGATACTTAAAAGTCATGCTAGGCAGGGGCCGGTGTGAGTAATGTATATCATCAATGAGTCAGAATTGTCCAGGCCTCATCAAACTCCTGCCATAGGTTTGATGTTACTCCCTTGGGTTTTTGCAACTCGCCCCTCGTACAAAACGGAGGGCATGCTTGCCAGAAAGGGAACTGCCATTCCCAGCACAGTGGTGAGGATATTTGCACTGATGGCAAAGAGAAGGGGTCAGCCTGCCAGCAGACAATAGGTCCAAATTTTGATGGAGGCTACAAAAAAGTGGCATTCACTGGAGGTGAACAGTGGTAACAGATGCCTTGAATTATTGCCACTACTCCCCAGACTTTTCAAGACATTTTTGCATAATTCAGGAGGACTATATTTCACCACCTACAGCTATTGCACACATTCAGAAATTTTTGCGTTAGCTCTTTACATTACTCCCTGGGACACTGATTTTTTATGAACTGTATACGTGGTGAATTTTACTGATGTATCTAGTCACACCAACTGCAGGGCTGTTTTTCACTTGCCTAACATACAGCAGAAATCATTTTGTCATAATCATGGTGGTCTAAAGATATAAAGAAATAAAAATGGTAGAGGGAGAGTGCTAGCTGGAAAAATAGGTGGATTTTCAGACCGGCTTTGTCCTTCAGTCTCTGAAGTTAGACATATACACTGAAGTTCTGCAGAGCTGGAGTAGGATTCATGGAAATTTTGAAAATATTAAAGGTGATGTCATTTGGATGATTTTCAGAATTCTTCTGAGACAGCAATTTTTTCAAAAATTTTTTTTGCAATTTTAACACCTAAGGCCAACTAAAATAGTTTAGTGAGTAACTATGGATTAAGGAAGTAGATTTTTTAATAGAAATATTAACAAGGTTAAATGTAATTATTTTTATTTGTCAGTGCAAAACACTTTTTAATAGAACTTCTCAGTTACACTTATGTGTTTCCTTTGAATTTATTTAGGTTGCATTTATACTAACATTATATCAATTGAACAGACCAGAATTTATTCCTGACAGATGAAAATCATGGAGGTAGTCAAATTACTTTAAGGTACATTTTTATATAATTTACATAATAAGATTTCTTATCTTGCCCCTCTCAAAATAACTCTTTTCCCTCTGCTGGCATGCCATGACAAAGAGCATTCAGCAAAGCAGAAATGTTTTACAGTAAAATACTATGTCTGGTTCCAGTGAACAAAAACCCCAAACCACTGTACAGAGATGAGGCTGTGCCTCTTTATTTTAGCTTAATTGTTGATGGGAAGGTATTGGGAAGGATGAGTTGGTCAGAAAATCTTTAGAAAGAGTTTTTTTCATTAAAAAAGCTATGCTATTGAATCCAAAACATATTGAAGAATGTATTAATTTAAAAAAGTTTCAACAGGGGTAGTTCTTTAGGTCTAACTTTTTGCTGGAAGGATAAAAGTTTAAAAATGTTTATTTACATACTAAGTCACTGCTTGCAAAAGTGTCTGAAAGGTTTTATTTTCATACAAGTGCAAATCAAAAATATATTTCACAGCCTTGAAGTTTATCATGAAAGGCTTAAATTTTTGTCCACCTATAAGAGAAAGCTCACCTTACGGGTATCTACAAACAGGACTGTCTCCAAATTCCTTATCTCTTTCTTGAAAATACTAGAATTCCTTACCTTTTTAGTAAATATTTTATTAACAGTGTAGAAACAAATTGAAGGCTTGCACCTATCTGTGAAAAATGATTGATTAGATGGGTGACAAATGACATGAAGAGCAAGAGTCCAATTCAAAACCCACAGCCTCTCTGTTGCTGAAGAACACTGATAATTTTTTTCTACTGTTCCCCTAAAAAGTGCACAGCCAAAATTTTTTTTTTAATAGTTACAGTTCTATGATATGCAGTGTGATTATACAGTGCTATGATATATGCTGTCATTATAGTGCTATGGTAATTCCCTCTCTTCTGCATAACATGCAAGGTTTTTTTTTTTATAGCTTTTTGAATTTCTATGCTGGTAAGCCAATTAGGTTTCATTTTTTTCTTCGTAAACTGCAGTAGCGCAATTTTTAAGACTACATGTATTCTTCTGTACTGACAGGTACATTCCAGTTAACAGCTTTTCACATCCTTGAGAAAATGCTCAAACTTATCATGCTTTGGTATTCTGGCTACTTTTTCAGTAAAATTCCTTGATTTGTTCAATTGTAGGTCATTGCTCTGTGTTTCATCCATACTCTTTTCCATAGCTCTCTGTCTTTAATTAGCATACTTTTTTAACAGTGTTAATCTTAGTTTACGCGTTTTACCTTTTTTTTCGTTTCCAAGCAGTTTGTTTACTTATGTAAGGGGAGAAGTAGAATCCAGTTTTCAGCTTTAAAAATGAAAAGAAACTTACAAGTCCAGTGGAGGTCTAAAGTCACATAAACTAGGTTATAAAGAACTTTCTCCCAGCTGGGGAATCTGTTTTCTCTGTTCTTAGTTTTCACCACACCTGTAAGCTGACAGCTTGTGACTATTACCAGACACAGTATCTATCTATCAATCACTGTTTGCTTTTGTTAATTAAGAGCAGATGGCAAGTGTTTAAAAAAAAAAAAAAGTATGTGGCTGTTGATGAAGTGGAAAGAAAAAAACCCCACCTTGAACAAGTTACGTACTTCATGTACACACAAATGTGTGGACTAGAGCTTATTCGAAAATACCCTGTTTTATATTCTAAGAGTTAATGAAATTGTTATCTGTCCACAGAACATTTGGTTTTACATTAAAAAAGGCAAAAAATATATTACTTTTGGCTGAAACTGAAAAGACTTCATTAGGTCAAATAAAAAAACCCCAACATTTTGCTTTAAGTTAAGCCTAAATTGGGCTCTGTAAGGTGAATCAGCCCAGGTTAACACTGAACAGAGTCCACCTGTACCAGGTCAGGCTTCCCGGTCAGATAAAACCTATCACTTTCTCCATTTGCTCTCCTGACTGTAGTACGCAAGTCAGGGACTTGCAATGCATTTTGCTGATAATGTCTGATCTTTCAGTTAGTAAGGGGTTTTCTGCAACAATTTTCAGATGACCTTGGACATTATCAGTACAAAATATTCAAATTGCAGATTTCTTCACTGTGGTCAAAACCCTGGACTAGGAGAGACAATTCCCTCATCTGCAGTGACATTACTTCTACAAGCAAGGTTGCATGTCCCTGATTGCATTGGGAAATAACAGGATTTATTTTCATATGAAAAGAACAGAATACACAGTTCTGCAGGAAAGAAAAATCTCACCAGAAAGAGCAGTGGATCTGCAGCAATACAAATCCCTTCTCTGAGTTTGTAAACATTGAGAGCTCAAGATCTAGCACCCTTCCAACAGCCAGACTAGGAGTCATATTGGAGTTGGCCCTGCTCAAAGCAGCAGTCAGCATCGACATCCAAAGCTATGCAAAATGGCTTTGCTCAAACTAGACTCTCAATCACATAGGTCAAACATTATCTTAACTTTCAGATCACATCCGTCTTCTTTTCTGCTCTGCTTTGAGCTTGAAATGCCTTTGGAAGGTTCGCTTGCACAAGCAACTGGAAATTCTGGTTTTCAGCTAGAATCAGACTCCAGTATCTGCATTTCAAAAAGTCTACTCTCAAGAGAGTTTCTCCAAGTTTTGAAGTTAAAAGTAATTCAGAGTGTTTGTATGAAAGATTGGTAATTAGCTAAAACCTTTAGCTCCTTTTCTTACTTGAATCCAAGCTCTAAAAACATGGTAATTGCTATTATGCAAATGTAATTGCATGAACAACACTGGCTTAGTTTTTAATAGCTTTGTTTCAAAAGGCTATTTTCAGATTTGTGTACTGTACTGGTTTGTTATCCTGATTTAAAAATAAAAGTTTGTAACAACAATCTATACGATAGGAAACCAGAAGTTCATAAAGCATGAAAACTTTTCTAGGAATGTCGTCATCATATTATACTATTTTTAAAGCCTAAGTACGTTAATGTAAGATAGAAAAGAAAAGATTATGAAGATTAAGGAACACAGGATAGAATTTCAGCAACAAGAGGGAAGGTAGGAAGAACAGTCCCTTTGCCTAATCTTATTTAGTTTATGTTATTCCTAAGTGAAATCTGAAAAACTATGCTGATATTTAAACTGCCTTAAAGGAATGAGAATGGATCTTAAATAGATGAACATGTTGAGCATAAGATGAGCTTAACATTATGGTCACATTTTACATATGACTGGTGAGCCTGGGACACTGTAATAACTTCTTTTATCTTCTGCCTAATGCAGAAAGTATACATGAAGATATATTGAAAAAAATGCAGAACTCAAACTCTTCTTTGAGAGTAGTATCTCTTACTCGAAACTTCAGCCACCTAGAATAATTCAGATCTTTCATTTACATAAATTGTTGTCCCTACAGTAGTTCTTGCAAGGCAAAAAGTAAAACAAAACCAAAAAAGCAATCAGTTTTTTCTTTCTCTATGCAGTTGCTTTGAGCACAGACGAAATACAGATATATCTGCTGCCCAGCTGTGAGGAACTGGCTGCTCCACCTGCTAATTCAAGCCCAAAGGGGCCAAGTATCCATTTTGTTTCTCTTGTGCACAGACTCACACAGGCTTAGCACATATACACACACGTGCACTTTATTTGTCTGTTTGCTAGTTGTCCTTTTTAATGAAATAAGTAATTCAGATTGAAAAATTTATCTTCTTCTCTCAGTGTGGGAAAACTGAAGAAACCCTTGCAAAACATCTCTGAAATGCTGGCAGCCATGGATATAAGCCAGAATAGGCAGCTGGGCTTTATTTTTGCTTTGAAGGGCCCAAAGATGTATACAAACTCATGCACTCCCTCTTTCTCATGCATGTACTGAGTCCCATGGAGGTCTGGGCTGTATCTGAACTGTCTTGCTGACTCTTCCCCTCAGTCCCTAGATTGGTGCTCTGAGTAGCGCTGTGATTATAGCGCTTGATATTACTTTCCAAAGAAGGAGTGGGAGTACAGCTGAATTTTGAATCAAGCCCTTTTTCCTCCAAGATGTTGATGTGCAGATACCAGCAAGCTTTCTGGGAAGAAGTACATCGGCTCTGACAGAGAGCACTCAAGATGAGGTTGGAGTTTTTCCCCACGGGGCAGCCTGTGAGGTTGCCCCAGAGCAGGCTGGCCCTGCACGAAGCCATCACGGTTCAGAGCCTGTGTCTGAAGCTGCCACACATGCACAACCAAATGCCAAGAACATTGGGATCAGCAGCTTTTTGGTTTTCTCCCCAATGCTATTGCAAGTTTCTTGGTTTCTTCCCAAAGGAGAGCAAAAAGCATTTATGAAACCTCAAACTTCTGCGGGATGAGAAAAGTATTTCTCCCCTTATTGCAGGCTGAAGGTCTTCACGTGGCTTCCTAAAGCACACCTTAAGGAACTGTGTACTTTGAGGGTTGGGTTTGAAGTCATGCATTTATTGCTGCAGAAGACTAGTGCCTGAGCTCTCTCTGCAGTTATTTGGTCATTGTGGAGTGTATAACAATGGATCACAGTAATAAAATGTTAAATAGTATTTAAAAATATTTAGGTATAAACAATAAGTAGAAGGTACTTTAAGACAAACTTATTTCAATTTATTTCCTATGTGATATGAGATGAATGCTCTGCTCTATGTGCAGAACTCAAAGTTTGCCTCCGAGACAAAAAAGTTCTTTAAGCTGTCCTGCATCTACAAGGGGGAAAAAAAAATCTAGTTCTCTTTCAACATGAATCTCATGCTTCAGTTCACGCCCTATGGGAATACATGCTCAACATTTCAGACTCGAGTCCTCCAAGTCCACGACTGCTTCAGGAATGTAAAAAGTATCTATAACTCAAATGCTGATTGGATTTTGTTCATGTGAAAAGCAGTTAGTCAAAAAGCTACTCTTTTCCAGTTTCTCAAAACCCGTGTGCTAAGGTGCTTGCGAATAACACTTTTTCTCCTTATAAAAACTCTGTAGACTGAAATCACTCAGGGCCCGCAGGGAGTGAAAGTTTCTGCACATAATGTGATTTCACAGCACATTAATCCATGTACGACACATTTTTCCTTAGGAATTGTTCGTTTGTCTATGCTTGTTCACTTCCACTTTCAAACAACAACCAGGAAGGCTTGTCTCCAATATCTTATAGAGGCACAAGGGGTATGGAAGTGGATTATTAACCTTAGGCTGGAATCCTAGCAGGCTTATTGGCAATTAAATATAAGGTTTGAAAAGAAAGATATGGTGTCATACCTCCAAGCTGAAACTCGATCTTTTTAAGGCAGGTCCGCATAGGCATCACCTCAGATTGACAACTTCGAGACTTATTTCCTATAATGAAGGAAAAGAGCAGGTATTTTTATCACTTCTGTGGAAACATGAAACAGTGGAGCTATGTGAAAGCCACAGACACTGGAAAAGAATATGTGAAAATCTGCTTCATATTATGGATATATGTTAAACTGGGCACTAATTCTCTTATAACATAGGTGACACTCAGTTGTTTTTTCTTCTACTTGCAGGAAAAATTGATGTGGGATTTGTTGCTGATTTAGCTAGAATTTTACCGTTCCAATATATTGTTTTCAGCAAACCAAGCATATAAAAATGAACATTTATTTCTGGAAGGTTAAGGTGTTGTTTTCTACTAGTGGTTCTTTTGGCACTGTTAGATGATCACATTTTTACTCCTCTTATTACTGTACTTGACCCAAGCATCCTTTTGCTATGGAAAACACTGTCTACTCAGACATTTGGTTGAAAGAAGCATCTGTGAAAGACTGCTTCACCGAGGCCCGTGACTCAGAGGAAAGCATGACTCTGTAAGGTTGCCTGAAAAGGACGAACCAGGATGCCAACTCTTAATTTCTGTCCAAGGTTGAAAGTGGATGTTTCTAGGAACACGTTCTTTGTATCAGAGCTGTCGAAGAATAGCCAAACTTACACTGAATTACTAAGAGGTGGCTCAGAAGCCACAGGTCTATGAGACACTTGGGGTTTTGAACTGGTAAACAAACCCCTCTGCCTCACAGGGTTCAGTGCGAGGTGGTCTCAGCTCAACAAATCCTCCTGATTCCGCTGCTCAGTGGGAAATGCTGTGGGAGACGTTGGCCGCGATCTTTGTCAGCAGCACAGAGGCACCTGCCAAATTCACAGCATTGTTCACTTCACTGGGCTGCAGGCAAATGTATGCTTTTTATCGGGCTAACATGTACACCCTGCTGGTGGTGACATTTAATGTCTTCAGCGCTTTAAAAGTTTTGTGTAGTTTGCAATGCACATGGCTTTTATGAGAGGAGATCTCTGATTATTTTCCATTGCCCACAGACTGAGGCATACCCACACTTCTGTTTATAATTATGCCTCTAGTAGAGCTGTTCACTCCTGGCAAGATTTACCTGTGCAAGAGGACCTTTTGCTGACAGTAGGCTGTGCAGTATTTAATAGCAGTGGTGAATCCTTTGTGCCAGGATATTCCATGGCTCACTTTATATTAGCATTTGTCAAATACTTCTGGATTTATTCAGCCCTGAAGTAAACACTATTCCCATTGTAAGGTATTTCACATATATAAGGCATTTCAAAGGGATTTATCTGTACAGGGGAGAACAGGAGTCTTGGAATTGGAGAGATTTTCAATATGTAGCATCTTTATTAGCATTAGGTATGGAAAGCAAGTTTCTGGCTGTAGCTGCATACATTTTACGCAGAATTTTGGGAAGCCATCTGCATGCTGGCTGTATAATATTTCTGCACAAGAGGCTGAATGTGGTAGCAAAATAGCTGCCCTTCATTTAGTGTGAACATCATGTAGCAGCTGAGCTCTTGTTTCAGGAAAAAGTAGCTGAAATAACAGGAGCCACTTGGAAGATACAAGCCGTATTGAAGGTGGACTTGTCGAGTAAGTAGTACAAAGGATCTCCAGAAGGTGCATTAGAAAAGCAGAGGCTACTCAGTTGGGACAGACAATCCCTCCAGCAGTCAGGCTGTGCCCATTCAGGCTCAGCAGAAAGGAGAATAAAATAAGCAGCAGATGAAGCATGGCCACAGGATCCTTCCTTCCCTTCTCCCCAAAATGAGATAGTTGACTAAAAATAAAAGAATGCAACATCACTCTTTTGTAGGCTGCAAATAACTTTATTAATTTTTCCTTTTTAGGTTCTTGGACATGTTTTCGTTGTCATTGGTGAGACAAACAAAGCTAAGTCTGTTTTAATTCTTTCTCCACTGTCCATCAGTCATTTTAATTGATTTTTGATCTTAATCCTGACTGTGGCTCCATTTCATGTGTGCATGTGCACTGGTCGAAATGAGTATGCAAAGAAGACCAGGCCTGACATCACCTTTACCTGGGGTTAGGACAAGGGCCTGAGAGCATGGACCTGAAAAGAAAGCTGCCTAGCCCAGAGCAGGGGCTTTGTAGACTTTACAAGATATGTCTACAGAAGGAAAAGTCTGAAGCATCACATTACTGCAGCTCTCAGCACTTAATTCCACTGTACTATTTTCATTCATCTGTTCCAGCCATCTTTGCCTGAAATTCAACTCTTTCTACTACATATATACCAGGCACTTTATTTCTGCCACTTGAAATACATGTTGTTCAGGATATTAAAAATAAATATTATTTTAGAAAATGTAAAGATTTCCAGGACCTCATTGCAAACCACAGTCATTTGTGACTATGCATGGTTTGGGTGATTGATTATACTTGCCTATAGTAAGTCAGAAATCAACAATTTTTAAGTAAGAAATACTGAGTTGTATTCATTTAAAAATAAATATAAGTTTTAGCAAATTTAATAATTTGTATATTTTAAAAATAAATATTCAGTGCTTTTAACCAAGATGCTAAAATGTCATCTTGGAAGTTTTTGTAAAGACAAACTTTTTATGACAAGATAGTGGCTGATCTTTGTTTTTTAAGGCAGAATAAACATCACCAATGCTACTAAATGATATAAAATGATATGGTAAATAGAGTGTGAAAATCAATTAATGGAGAGAACAAACACTTGCTCAGCTTTTAAACCCTTCTAACATCAATCCAATAAGGCACTTAGGAAAACATTTGCTGAAGTGATGAATTTGCTTAAAATTCACAAAACCATTCAGTTGACCTTATTATATGAGAAACAAGCAGATGAATAAAATGATAAGTTTGGTTTATAAGCCATAAAAAAAAAATCTGCCGTGAAAACGGTGAAAAGCCCAACATTACAAACAATCTAGGGAACAGGACAATCCTGAAGGCTGCAGCTGTGTGTGTTTGAGTCAAGGCAGCCTTGACTGTATAGAGCAGTTTGTGGGAAGGACTTCGTCCAGACACACATTCTGCTGTGCAAGTTACAGCTTTTCAAGAGTTGAGACCAGAGGACAATAACAATATTTTCTGGCCTAGAAATACTAGTGTCCTTTTCTCATGGATAGAGATGCAGGGAGGGGGGAGGAAAGAAGCAGCTATAGGTAAGAAAACACAGTGAGGTTTCCAAGGTTGGACTGAAATCAAAGCAGCCTTTAACAGACACAAAAATGTATAAATGTCGTTTATCAGACAAATATGTATGCAGAGGCCTGACTTAGAGCATGCATTTTCTGAAGTCTTGGTCTTAGTGTTCTATTCACTCATGTTTAAAGCCTTCAATTTAATATATCTTTGACTCCTTTGCAGACTAATATACCTCCCTGTGAGAAGGCTTTGAGATACTCAACCTAAACCTTTCATTCTTAGTTTTACGTTCAGAGTCCCTAAACAGTTCCTTTTTCACTGTTCATGCCCTTACCTGTCAAGTATATGTGGACTGTTACCAGGGCTCATCCCTACTTGCTCCTTCTCCAAGATAAATACTTTTAGGCCTATTATTTTAACTTATATGTGGGTCATGTTTATTTTTCTTTTCAGCAACCTCTAGTTGCCATAAAGTTCCAGAAGATTTACTGCAGCCCAGCTGCCTACAGAAGGCCCATCTCATCTTTGGTACCTCTTCACAGGTACAGACCAAAGAATGTCTGTTCATTCATTCACCACCTTCAGAAGTATTGCATAGTACTTTGTAGGATTATGTCTGTGTTGTTGTCAAAAATACTTCTACGGTGCACTAATTTTCCTAGATTTCTTCCTTCCTCTGTGTTTTCCCCTAAGATTTACAGTTATTCAGACAAAAAAATTTGCTTCCCTTAGCCCTTTACTTTCCAGCTAGCACTAACACCTCTTCCAATTCAGTGCTGTCTCAGAATTTCATCCATGCTCTCTGTACTACAACTTCTAGATGGAGACATTCAGTAAGGCCAATTGCCAGTCTCATTGGCTCTCTTCCAATGTGATATTTCTTCTTTATTATAATCCTTTATTTGCTCCTTTAGCCACTTCTAAATCTACATTTATATCTTTAATATTTCAGATTGTATTGGGTAAATATGTCAAGCTAGATTTTGTGACATAGAATATCAAATGCTTTATTAAAATTTAATTCTAACACACTACATTCATATAATTCTGTGGTCTTTTAATATCTGAAAATCAGTTTATGAGGCAAAGGGTTTTTTTCCCTCATAGCTGATTATTTGTCACCCATTGTCTTTTATAGTGGTTTTTTTCCTCTCACAAACTGTTACATTATTTTACTTCATTTCAGTTTATTAGTTGATAAGAATTGCTGTCCTTTCCTGTTGGAAATCAGTACTTACTTTTCTCAGTATTTTTGGAACCTACTTAGTTTGCAATATCCCTTGAAAAATGGAGTTATTGCTAGTTCAGTTGTTTGTTTATGTGGCTTTCGAAACAACATAGAAAATAAATCAGCAATAAGTGCATCTTATAAAGTTATATGAGAGTTGTATATATATTAATATTCAGTAATACTTTATTAAAAGGAGGCACACTGGAGGTGTGAGAGAGAAGGGAAGGAGACAGTGGCTATGCCTGGTGGTGCAATGGAGACAAGATCCATGAGCTAGCAGTTATCCCATTTGCTACATCCAGGCCATGCAGAGATGCTATGTTTATCTTCAGAGCACTATAGCCAAAGTTAATGATCTCTGAGTTAAGATGTAGTGACAGGCTGAAGCATCTATACTGCTTCTGTTTTTAGAACAGACGTTGTCTCTATGTTTCATGGTCTTTGCAACATGATTGTTTGCATGGTGTCAGCATGCCCAAAATGTGATGTTTTTCATTACAGTTGTTTCCAAAGGTTTAAAAAAACCTGAGGACAAGAAAGTGAGGAAAGAGGGAATAGCACTTGAGAAGTATAGTATGACTCAAGAGTGTATTTGTTCAGGCATATTTACTTTTGCAGTATCTGAATCAACTTCTGGTTCTACCAGAAAGATTGAGACTTAAAATAGTCCTTTGAGCTTTTAACAGATTGAGATGCACTTGGCAGAACTACCCATTCTGAAAACACAAGACCTCATTATGTTCACTCATAAAAGTGTTTAATACTTTAATGCAAAAACCTGAAGGATAGGAGGGGAAAGAGAATGGAATGTATTAGGAAAACTTCTGCTTTAGCACAGTTGTCTAAATCAGGTCTGGGGTAGTAATCGGCTGAGACAGTTACCCAGTTACTGCCACTTAGAGCTGCCACGCAAAGTGTATTATGCTGACGGCCAGGACAATGAATGAATCCCCGCAAGCAAACGGTGCCAATGCAGCCAGCTAAAATCAGTTCAGCACTTCAGAGGCAGTCTGTGTGAAGAACACGTGCTTTCATGAGAGAAGATAATGATGGGAAACAATGGCCATTTAAGGGCTTGCAACTCTCTATGTACCTTTAAATATGTGGAGTCCTGCCTACTGTATCCCTGTAGGAATTAGTTAAAAGTTGCAGTGATGACTGTTTCACATTTCCATTCTTCTTCTAGACTGGAAGCATGCTTGTCCAGTAAAATCAAAGCAATAGAATTTTTCATGGGATAAAGAAAGTGTGACATGAATAACATCATAGTCATAAAAATAGTAGATACTGCATACAAAGCTGTCTGGAGGACAATCACTGTTTTTCAGTAAGTTTCAAGGTCTGAAATTTTGATTCTATTTTGGAACAAATCCCAAGCCTACTGAAAACTTTACAAAATAAAATGATGTAGAAATATTAGGTTTTGAGTCAAAACCAGAAATGGTTTCATATGAGAGGGTTCTTTTGACTTCACTGCATGTTCATATTTGTTTCTCTCTCGCGTGATCTGGGATAGATATTTTACTGTCTGAGTCAGACTAAGAATTTGAACCTGTGTCTTTGACATCCCAACATCTGAACCAATGAAATGTGAGGATTAATCTTGATCTTTCTCCTGTTTGCTGGTTGGAATACTCAGAAAGCCTTGGATCTGCAAAAATGCTGTTGAAACAGATACATTTCTGGAAGACATCTGCTTCAACAAAAATTTAACTTCTTCCAAAACATTTGTTCAGCTTTAATCATTGTCTCTTCCTTCTCCTCTATTACTATGGCTATCTGCCATTTTCTAAGAGATCTAAAGGAATTGTTCAATTGTTGTTACAATGTGGTGGGAGCTAATTATGTAAGTCCTGCAGAGTTTTAAAAATGTCAGGCTTTCTTTGTTTATGAACAGAGTTTTTAAAGAGGCCTCCACCTGATTATTTCCTGCTATGTGCCTACATTTTCATCTTGTGCATATAGCATGTCCTAATTATATTATTATTGTATTAATGCACACATAAAAAATACATTGATAGAGCCTGATTCCTGCAGGCAAAGCTATGCCCATACGAGCAAAGGATTGTTTTCAAACTGTGCCTTATATTTTCACCTACACCTGATGATTATGGTTCTTTGTTCTTTGTGTATGAAAGTTATTTCTATAACCGTTAACTATATAGAACAGAACAGAATAGCATAGACTAGACTAGAGAAAATAGAATAGAATAGAATAGCATAGCATAGCATAGCATAGCATAGAATAGAATAGAATATTTCAGTTGGAAGGAACCTATGATGATCATCTAGTCCAACTGCCTGAGCAATTCAGGGCTGACCAAAGGTTAAAGCATGTTGTTAAGGGCATCGTCCAAATGCCTCTTACATACTGACAGGCTTGGGGCATCGACCACCTCTATGGGAAGCCTGTTCCAGGGTTTGACCATCTTCTCGGTAAAGAAATGCTTCCTAATGCCCAGTCTGAACCTCCTCTGATGCAGCTTTGAACCATTCCCATGTGTCCTATCTCTGGATACCAGGCAGAAGTGATCAGCACCTCCCTCACCACTTCCCCAAGTGGAGTATGTCGCAAAGGAAGATTACCTTTACCACAAAGATTAGAGAAAGCTGGGTTTTTGGAGACAAGAGGGCTATTGACCTCACAGGAGGAAAAGCGGAGCAAAATGTAAAAGAATAATCCAATGAGCATACTTATCCCAAGAGCAACACTTGTCTTTGCTGTTATTTACCTTGACCTAGTGACCTGAATCAAGGAAAGACATGAGGAAAGAAAGGCCACTTCTGAGAGTTGGGAACAGAAAGCCGAGGGGCACCTGCTCACCTCCCCATGAGCTCAAAGTCTCTGGAAGGACTGGACTTTATTAGGACTGTCTTGGTGTCTTCTCAGCAGCCTCTTCTGATACATTTTGTACAGAGCCTTTAACTGAAAAAAACCACAAGGTTAGCATGGAGATGAGTCTATCAGGGTTGGTCCTTCTTTTTCGCTTGGGTAAAAGTGCAGAGGAACATGTCACTCCTGAATTTTGTTGGTATTTCACTGTCAACAAAAGTCAAATGTGTGAAAACAATTACGCATTTCAAAATGGAAATTTTGGATGGCCATGGAAGAGTAAAGAATAGCTTATGAAAACCAGTGATAAACACTTCAACTTGGCCCATTAAGTAGGAGCACAGGACGAGACTTTCATCACAAGGGTGACAGGTCAAGACTGACTTTGGCTTTTTGTTAATTCAGTGGCTTTCTTCAGTGCAAGAAAGAGCTGTATTCAGCTATTCTTGTCCAGAGAGAGGTTTATTTTGGACGAGGAATTTCATGAAATGAAATTTAAAAGAAAAACTGAGCTTTGGGTGAGAGTTTCTTGAAAACATAACTGGCTTAGGTCTTTGTAAGGCTGCTTTATAGAGAGGTTTACATGGCTTTCCTTACATACAGTTACAGAGTCACATAGTATGACATGGCATAATGCTTCAACTATACCTACACTTCTGAAAGCTCCCCAATATGCTGTGCATGATGTACAGTGTGACCTCTGAACTCACAGCTTTGCATAAAAATAGCTTAGAGAGAACTACTGAGAAGCACTAATGAATCCTCATGTATGCGAGGTTGTGACCAGTATCTTTTGAAGTCCTAGTGGGAGTCATTTTTCAGATGGGAGTAGCTCAATGGTTTTGTACCCACAGAGCTGCAAAAAATAACTTTTCTTCCCTTTAATGATATTAGTAATATCGCAAGACTTGTCAACATTAAGGTTAAAATTTTGTTTCCTTTATAAATCTCGTTTGTAGAGGTTTTCACATCTGGGTTATTTCAAATTACATCAAGCTTCAAGAAATCTGGTGTCTAAACTGTCAGCATGAGTGTGATTTTTTTTTTAAGCAAAGATGTTTAAATACATTAAAATATTAAAGTTATGGAGTGGGAAAGTATAGCATGTGTTCCCATGGGATCAATGGGAGTTTTGCCTTTGACTTCACTGAAAACAGGAAGTGGGCCATAACTTGTAATCAGTCTCAGAATTCCCCAGCCCCATCCCATGCTCCACACTTTAGCTAATATTTAAAAACGGATCCTGGGTGTGTATGTGCATGTGCCTTTTCCCTCTGCCAGCCTTTTAACAGGATTTTTGTGGTGTTTTAACCTGAACTCATGTCTGGTTATGGTGTCAGTACATCTCTACTGAAATAACACCTTACTGTCAGAGCAATAGCAAACAAGCCACACATAAATCTTCAGTGCCCTCAATGCGAGAGACTCGTATCTTGTTTCAAGTCCCCTGAAACGTGCAGTCACAGAATAAGAGTAACTAGAGATGGAAAGCTGAGTATTAGGTCGCGTGTTACTCTCCCCTGCCAGTCTAAAATTGTTCCCTGCAGTTAACAATCTAGTGTTAAATGAGCTGAGTATTAAGGGGCATCACCTTCTTTCCTTAGAGCATATACCAGTTTAACAGACCTTGCTTTAGGAAACATATCCAGATAAACACTAGATACTTCCTGAACTCAGTCTAAGAGTAACCTCTTTGACCACACAAAATAATCATGTCATCTTTGATTCCCACCCTCTTTCTGTTCTTGCAGATGATGATGTCTGTTTCTCCCCATCTCCTTCTGTCATGACTTTACCTAGCTATTCATATAGGCATCTTTTAATATTGTCTTATACTGCTGTCTATTTTATTTTGAGCATGAAGGTATTTCAGTTTGATTCCATTGTATTTTTAGCAACTGTAGATAGTACAGGTACTTTCAAAATATGTGTGTTACACATCACAGTACAGTAGAAAAATCCACAGCTGCTTGTTCTGAAATTGATAACATTTCACAGTCTACAAGTAGTTGTCTTCTGTTCTCTATTTGTTCTTGCACAAACACTGACTATAAAATTTACTATCCAAAAATATGCCCGACAGCTGAAATAACATTCAGCTTTCCCCGTATTCAGGAATGCTGCATTATATCATGTCAAGTTACATCATGCAGTATCTGATACAAGTTACCTGAAATAATGCAGCTCAAACCAAAAAAAGATTAAACAACAACAACAACAAAATCTGGAATTTGGACTGACTTTCATCTTCAGTGTAAGATAGCTCAACTGAGTATAGAATAAAATGACTTACCAGAAACATGTGGGTTTGAGTAAGCTTGTTGCTCATGACAGTGTACTGTTGTTTTTAATAATAAATAATATACTTATGATTTACATCCCAGCTCATCCATTCCCAGGTTGTACCACACTCAACAGTATATCTAAGAGTAAGTGAAGATTGGCAACAAAACATAAGTTGGTGCAGTGAACAATCCGGATTGATGTAATCCAAGGGAACTTTTTGGCTGTTTCCTTTATTATAGGATAGACTATTTCAGTTGGAAGGGACCTATGATGATCATGTAGTCCAACTGCCTGAGCAATTCAGGGCTGACCAAAGGTTAAAGCATGTTGTTAAGGGCATCGTCCAAATGCCTCTTACACACTGACAGGCTTGGGACATCGACCACCTCCATGGGAAGCCCATTCCAGGGTTTGACCACCTTCTCAGTAAAGAAATGCTTCCTAATGCCCAGTCTAAACTTCCCCTGGCGCAGCTTTGAACCATTCCCATGTGTCCTATCACTGGATACCAGGGAGAAGAGATCAGAAAGAGATCAGACTTAGTGGCATGAAACCATGGCCCCACTGTGATCAGTGAAATTTCTCCCTTGATGTCAATGAAATCAAGATTTCAAAATTTCAGTACAAAACCTGTATTTAGCCATTATTGTGAAAGATCAAAATATATCCAAAGGGCCTAAACTTATTTGCATTAAAGACAATGGCAAAACTCAAACTGATTTTAAAGAAACAGCTTCCAAAAATACCCTTAAAGGCAATACAGAAAACATATAATTTCTTGGGCCATGCAATATGAAATAGTTCAGGTTTTTTTTACAGTTCTTCCCACTCCTATTGGATTGACAGGTCAGAGATTACCCTGTGAACATCTTTATTTCCACAGCTCTGGTCCAAACTTATATGTTCTTCCAGCCCTCAGCATTCCAGACCTGTCACCAGTAAAGAGAGTAAACGAATATTAAATTAAAATGGGAGCTATGCATTTATCAGCTTTGCCTCTGTCATGAAGAGGTCTGATCTGGCACCTCTGGAAGCCTCCTCTTTTTATGTTATGAAAGCTGAAGTGGCCCATGTAACAAGCAGCCAAATTCTCAGTCTTTTAGTTACTTTTAAACTAAGTTTTAACAGGACTGTCAAGCACTGCATGCAGTATGTCAGTTAACACCGTGGAGTAAAATTGACAAAGAGCACTTTATGTACCTTCAGAGCAAGTATATCTTTACCAACACTTTCAAGCTATTTTAGGTTTGTAAGCTGCAAGTATCTCCTGCTCTCAGATTTGATAACAGTAAAACCAAGACTAGAGATGAGTAGCACCTGGCAATTAATAATCTGGCCAGTCTGTGGTCTTTAATAAGCAAAATGATAAAAGTTTAAAATGTCCTGATTCTGGCAATCCCTTCTCCAAATACTAAGAAGTATTTGTTTCACAATTGAAGGCAGGCTTGCCCCCACCTCCTTATTGCTACTTAAAGATCTCTTAGAAGCATGTGAAAAATCAGAGAAGGGTTAATCCTGAGACAAAATACATAAAAAGTAACAGAATTCTTTGTGTCAGTTGCCAAAAATTAAAATGCTCCTATAATTTTGTGAAAGTAAATGACTTTCAGAATGCTTTAATTGTTCCTTTCAACATCACTTTCTTCTCATCACGTCTCAGAACAGCAAAGCCTCTGCATATGCTGTGGTTAGCTTTTAAGAACCAGTCACTGAAATGAAAGTGAAATGAGAAAAGGGGCATTTTAAGAATTCTCTAGCTTTTCTTGTAGTGTTTCCATTTAATAACATCTGCTACTTATAAATCATGAAAGAAACCTCTAATAGCCTGTAATACCAATACATGGTAGAAAGCAAGAGTCTTTCACCTCTTGCAGGTAGGCAAATACTTTCATGTTAAAGTAATAAAAGCAGAATATTAATCTCTTCCTGACCATTTGCTAACACGGTCTGACCTCAGCGTTCCCTGCACCGGGGCCGTAAGGTGGCCCACCCTGCCTGCTGTGACGCTGACCTGCAGTCAGCACCACGTCCACGCTCTGTCTGCGTCACTTCATGTTCCAAACCTAATCTGTGCTCGCATTGCTCTGCCGCAGCGTGCAGACAAGCAGCTAGTGCCAGGACTGTTCTTGTTGCCTTAGGCTATGGCTTCTCCTCCTCAATCGTTCTCCACTGTGCATCAAAAAATTGTGCTCTTTTTTGGCAGCAGCACATGGGAAGTTCTGCCCATCACCTTTTGTCTGTGTCTGAGTGACTTTTCTGTGGTGGGTGGAAGATGATTTCATTTCACTGACCACCATGGTGATTCCAACAGTTCCTTATATATATATATGTATGTAAAGATAAAAATATAGCTGAACACTAAGAGATTTGTGAATTTTAGCCCCTATGTATAACCTTACAGAGACTCCAATAATCTATTAAGTAATAGATTCAGATGTAGACAGCCAAGCTTATGTCTCACCTTAAAACCACTATTAAGCTTTGGGGCATCATCAGAAATAAGTGTGTGAGGGGTTATAAAACACTAAAGGGAAGTCTTGTCCATGACAATCAAATTATGGCAAACTGTGACTGATGGAAGAAACAGATAAATAGGTCTTGCTGCGGGTAAATACAAACAGACAAAGTAATAGCAATGACTTGACTTTCCATGGTAGTGTCCTGGATAATTTTCCTGACATCTTTTTTTTACAAATGCACTGAGTTTCACACTCATTTCACTCAGATTTGACACATAAATTCAGGAGGAGCATTATTAAAAGCTCTGTGACTACAGCAGTAGTAGAGAGACCAGCCCTGGTGTCATGTGTAGGCAGGATGCACAGCGGCAGCTCAGGCACTGCTGGTTTCCAGCTGCCGCCCTGCGGTTTGCACCCCAGGAACCAATGTGTGGCCTTACCCCATTTTGGGTGCAAAACTGTCAGGGTGTAGCACGGGCCAGGGACTCCCTGGGGGGCCAGGGGCTGTGGGGGCTCTGCAATGGTGGCAGGGCAGAGTCTGGCAGCCTGGGACTGTCCCAACCCCAGCCAGGAGCAGGGCAGCCAGGGGGCATGGGGACAGTCCCAGCCCCGAGCATCGGGCACCTCTCTGGGAGCAGGGACAGGCTGAGGCTGGGACAGAACATCGGCCCATGCAGGTCAGCATCAGTGTCAAAACTTTATATTTGTCTTTCTCGAAGTTTCTAGTCCTCAAGTTCTCAGTACACTCTGGATTGAAACTCTGTTGTTTGGCGTATCATTCTGTACCCTTAATTTAATAAAGTCTGCAACATTGCTGCGGGTGCACTTTGACTCCTCATCTCATTGGTGAAGATACTGAACAATATCAGACTAAGCATCAGTTTCTGGAACACAGGACTCGGGACCAGCTGCAGACTGGATGTCAGGTTTGTTATCTTCTGAGCCCAATAGTTCCAATCAGTTTTCAACACCCCCAGCAGTATATCCATCCAGCCCATAATTCCTCAACTTCCAAATGAGAATGCTATGGGAGGGGGTGCCAAAGGTCATATTAAAGTCAAGATATGATACATCCACTGTTTTCCCTCTGTTTTCATATATGGTCATTTCATCACAAGAAGGTAGTTAAGCTGATCAAACGTGATTTGTCCCTGGTGGATGCACACGGACTGGTCCTAACAACTTTGTCATCCATGCTGACCTTGAATTACTAGGGGCTTTTTCCATCATCTTTCCAGGCAGAGATGAAGCTGACAGACACAGTCGTCTCAAGTTCTCTCTCTGGTCTTTCTTAACATGGGAGCAAGATTAAGCTTTTCCCAGTTATTAGTAATTTTTCTACATATGAATTTTATCGATGATTCAGAACAGACTTACAATTACATCAACCAACACATTTAGCATCTGGGTGAATCCTACTCATTTTAAGTTGATTGTATCTGGACCACACGATATTACTAGCAAAACCCATGCGACTCCAAGATTGGTATCAGCCAGGCCAGAGCACTGAAAGTTTTCATTTTGGATGGAGGTACCTCTCTGCATCATTTGGAGGCCCATTTGGGCTTCACTGCCTTTCATTTAAAGGTCACTGAGGCCACTGACTCTTGCACTGAAATTCCATTTTGACAGTAGTTTTGCTAACATCTGTTTCAGTATTTCCAATATGATTTTCCTTTTTGTTTACTACTTGTCTATATCATTTCAGACCTTCCTCTGAAATTTAATTTGATGAAGTGAAGAACTCTCTAGGACAGTTGAGATCTTTGAACTGCAAGAGATGCCTTTGTTAAGACCCCAGTAATCTTGGAAATAACACAAATCTACAAGATCAGTTTTCAGAAGGGCATGAAATTCCCATTGCTAGGATCCACAAATGCTAATTTATTCTAAGACACTGAGATTCATAAGTATGATGATCAACTTCATATTTTTATTAGAAATCTGATTGGCCAAAGTCCATTCTAGAAACTCTGACTTCACATTAGAGGAATACTTGTTTTATCACTTACACCACAAAGGGTTTAATTAAAGATAAGCTGGTTGATTTTATTGAAATTATCTTTTTGATAAAGTTCTAGTCTTTCAAAAGTGTTCCTGAATATTGTTCTTCTAGTTTTGCAATGAGATAACCGCTGCTTCTTTGTTCTAATAGTTGCATGAGTCAGAAGAGAATGTTTAAAAAGAGTTTGTTCAGCAAGAAAACTCAAAAAGATCAAAGGTTATTCTCCTTTCTTATGCCATGAGTAAATCTAAATCAGCCCTTGAAGAACCCTTTAGCCAAAATACTTGTGAAACATTCTGTTGATGAAGAAATAGTTGATTTTTATATCTTATGCAACCTTTTTCTTTGAGACTCTGAGATCTGTGTCCTTTTCTACCTGCATTCCTATAACACAATACTCCTCATCAATCTGCGTCCATTAGCAAATCATGTGCTGAGGTTTTCAATTCTGCAGGAATCCGTATAATACTATGTCATATGTTGCCAAGGGACATTGTAATACTGAAAATATTGGATGCAGAGATTGGCCTTGCAAAGGTTTTGGAGACAGAGCAGATAGAGTCGGTTTCATTGGCCATGGGGCCACATGGTGCTGAGTGCTAATCAGTGTGAGCTATAACCTTGCAACTCTTCTAACAGCTGAGGTTGCAAGGATGCAGTGCATCACCCCCTCTTTGATGGCAGCACTTCCTATCCTAGCAGCCAAGATTGTGATAATATAGAAGCACTATAAAGTTTTAAATTTCCTCTTCAAAAAGCTATTCTTTCTGTGCTGGCTACACAAGAATCCTCTGCATTAGTAAAATAAAGATGGTCGATGTGTGGACCTAAGCACAGGCATGTGATCGTTTATACTGTTTAGTTGTTGGCAAGTAGCAACTGCCATACTTCTGGCCTTGCCCTGGGCCTGATAACACCCTCTCAAAAAACCCTTGACTTTGATCCCTAACACAGGTCAGGAACCATTCCAGGGGGAAATTTGGACGCAACCACCCTGTTTTGAGGAGTAAGAGGGTTTGGCTGTAAGTATATAAACAGCTATATGAGATGGTCTCAGGGTCTTAGCTGATTGTCTTTACTAGCATATGATCATTCATAACCATTTTATTCAAAATAGGTTTATTGGACAAGTCTCCATCATGAAGATTGTCTTAGCTAGAGCTCTCATTGATGTCCATATTGAAGGGCACTGGCACTATACAGCACCTCCCAAACATGCCAGTCACTGCCACTGAGAACACACTTGAGCACTCCACCTATCTCACAGGTCATAGAAATATGACCAGCAAGGTCTTTTTTGCATTCCTCCTAGATGCATCTTGTCTGCACCCTAATTCAACCAGCCATCCTTTGCCATCCATACTGGTAGAGTTCATCAATGTGTAGCAACAGTTCGATATTTGTAATGGTCAAAACCAACCGATGGAATGGACTTTCTACATTGAAACATTTTTCATTCCTGCCAACTTGATGGAAGGTTGCAATAGTCTGCCACGTCTTGTCTCATATCAAAACCATTGGTGGCATCAAATTGTCCTCCAGATGTGGGCTGTTAACGTCCTGATGCTAAAAGAGCAATTCAAACTTTCAGGATTCCATTGGGGGTTTTTGATGAATTAAAACTTACTTTATTTTATGTGCAGATAGGAGCAAATCATCAGTTGGAGTGAATGTGCTTAATTCCCTTTAATTCAGTGAGCCTGTGCCAAATTATGCTCGCAAAGATTATAGCTGCAGGATAGGCAGAATAATTTTAAAACAATCATCTCCACAGTTATAATTTGTTTTAAAGAGGAAAACATTACTTCGTATTTGGTAGGGATCATTTATAGTTTAGGACATTACTAAATTTTAACAGTAATGTTTTTCACTGTGACAAGCAGAGATAATTAGAACTGTCTTAAATATCCAGCTTGAAATGTCTTCTTGTTTTCCTTCTATGGGAAAAAGAGTCCTTTTAGAAGAGAAGTAGATAAACAGTTCTACTTCTTTATAGGGACATAGAATGAAATAACCCTTTAAATAAATTAGTTAGATAATCTCGTAGAGCTTAATGGGAATATGGAAGCAACTATTATTCTTACAAGCCAAGTAATGTAAAACATATGACTTTCCTAATTAAAAACATAGAGCAATAGAGCTATGACTAAAAAAATTCAAGATAGAAAACTCAGTTTTTGTGGAACTGTACATGAAAACACTGTGTTAACTCACATAAAAATAGTGCTATAAATCATAAAATATAACTTATATAATATAAATAATGTTATAAGACTATTATAAATGCTTTGGTTTGTTATTGATAAATGGCATATTTTAAAATAAAAAAGTGTGATTTTTACTTGATTTTATAAATACTTTAGAGTTTCTTTGCAGTTTTTCGAGCATTACTGTTTTATCCCATTTCCATCTTTCTTTTTTTTTTTTAAGTCAAAATATTTCTTGTGCTTTGAAGACCAAGCATGCCATCACTGTGGTCTGTAAGCCTGTAAAGAATCTCTTTATTTGAAAAATAGCACAGTAGATAATCTATTATCTGCTGGAGGCAGAATTGCATTTTCATTTCACTAGACCTTAAAACTGCCTAAGAACACAAAAATGGCCATACTAGTTCTCATGAAAACTCCATCTAAGCCAGTATTCTGCCTCCAGCAATGCCCATAAGTGGACATCAGGGAAAAAGAAGATACATGAAAGCATAAATACTTCCCTCTAAAATTCTTCCAGCCTCTTCCTGCTTCCAGTTCAAGGAATTTCTTGGTTTGTCTATTTAGTTTATCTCTGCATGGACTGTTTTACTTCACTGGGGAACAGTAAGAACAATACTTCAGGTAAACCCTTTTCCTTTTTTTTTTTACCCTGTTGTTTTCTAGCATCAGTTTTTTGATTCTGTTAGGAGAATGATAGATTTAAAAACTGCTAGGTATGAATATATTCATGTGTGAAACTTTCTTCAACATATTCTGTGGAATATCTTTCCTCCTGTGTATCACACATAAATTTGAAGCCTTTACTAATTCATTGCGGTTTCATAGAAAGAAGGGAGATGAAAAATACTATATTTCCTAATTTGGGGAACAAACAGCATCAACCAAGCCAACCCAAACTTGATTTATATATCGGATAAACATATTTCCTTCCATCAGCAGGAAATGGTCAGAAAAAACACATGTAGGGTTACTGTCCTTGTACACGACTCAGGTAAACAGGGCATTGGCTATTTAAGAAATGAGCTCTTAAAAAAACAGAAATAAGAATTTTACAATCCACTGAGGCTTCTGTGCTAGTTTGTTACTAGAAATGCTTGTGATGCAAGAGAAGCCAGGTAAAGGAGAGGAACAGCATGTGTGAGTCATTGTTTCAAGACAGCTGAGATTTTCAGAGTTGCTGACTAGTGGACAGTAAAGACTTCAATCCTAATAAATTATCAGGTAAGCATATTTTCAAAAGCATATGTCTGATACTTCTGAAGTTTTGCATGAGTTTGTCAAGACAGTATCTGCCTGCCCTGCCTGTTAAATTCCTGTCATGTAGGCCTGTCGATATCTCTGAGTGGTGTGGTCCATAAAAACTTGAAACTCAGATTGCTCTTTGACAATGGAAATGGATGAGATAATGTGCAACACAGATAAAAGCGATACTATTTTCAAATTTTATTTACATATATGCTGTTGCATACCTCATTACACAGCAATATAATCACAATCTCAATTATATCACCCTCAGTATTTGTGCATTAGAATTGTGCTGAAGAAGGCAGGCCTTTCACAGTCATGATAAGAAATGTCATCCCTGAGAGATTAAAAAATTGCAGATTCCATTACTGTGTTTTCTGAGGTTGTGCTTTTCGAGGCATTTCACAGAATAAAACTTAACAAAAACATTGATAATCTCAGGAAGGGGGAGAAAAATACCAACATGGTGGGCCATATATTAAGATGCCAATACCCTTTCTTTAGAAGAAAGTAGGTAAATTTGAGACATTAACTCACTTCAGAGCTAGAAGAAGGTTAGATGACTTAATTTGTATCATCTTAAACTCTTATGTCAGCATGCCCCTCTATTTTCTTTACATTTGATTTCCACAAGCTGAAGTATAGCTGCACTCACAGTTGATGTGTAAGCATAAAGATGGATTACGGATTGCCTGAGTCTATAGAAGTAACAACATGCCTTCAGGGAATTTAAGTATAGGATTCATGACATCTGTTTAGGGCACTCAGCCTGCAAAGAACAGCAAATCTTAAAGCTAGGCAACAGGAAATACTAAACAGCTCCTAAACTCTGTTAAAGCCTAGAGTTTCACTTGGGATCCAGAAAGCAGAATCCTCTCCTAAGCATAAACCCTTGATGGAGCAAGAAGAGAGGAGCTTTTGGGGACAACTGGGAGAGGATGGCAACTCAAAGCCAGGGTGGAGCCTTGTCCTCACTTTTTTGACTGTCTTTGACGTGGGTTGTGCAGGTCCAAGTTGGCTGGCTGGGAACCAGCTTCTCAGACTCCATACTCACATAGTTGCTATTGCAGAAAATTACCCAGGTAGAAGAGTGACCACTTGTTTAGGCACAGCAGGCTGGGTTTGCCCTGGGGGCTGTGACTGATACTCTATAGGTATCAACACCAGTTCCTAAAGGGAATTAAGAGAGACAAGGAATAACAAAACAGTACAACGCATATACAGAAATGGCCAGTTATTTCAAGCTGATTGGACAGCAATTAAAAATATAGATGCTTTTTTATTCATATTGCTAAAGCTGGCTTAAATTTTTATAAGCTATTTTGCTCAGACACTGAACTGTCATTTTCACTAGAGCTTCATAAGATGATAAATTAAAATTACATCTTACAGTAAGGCCATTTGCTGAATCCTAGGATATATCAGGTTTAGAAAGCAAATTTCAAAAACTGTTTCTCATCAGGCTGCATCTGAACAAGTGTCATGAAGCAGACCTCATCTGGGTGTGGACTACAAGGAGACACGAGTGAAATAAATTTTAGATTTATTGATTTTCATCTGGACTAGCTCATTAACTTCAAGTGGAGCTGGATATAATTAGATATGACTCAAGAGAAAAGTCAGTCAAAAAAAAAAAGGAGGGATCTTTGAAGAGAAAATCCTGACAGCAGAATTTTTCCTTGAACACTGGGAAAACTGTACCTTGTGTGAGTTTGCTAACCTCAATTAACAAATATTCTGGACCAGCCCCTTTGAATATTCCTAGACACGAGTGCTGTTACCTATATCTCTACATTTTTGCTGTCAAAAGTCTTCAGGATGATAAGAGAAAGAGGAGGCAGGCACTTACCTTCTTTCATTCCAGTTCAGACAGAGGTATTATTAAGACAGTAAAACTGTGCCTAACAACATCGAGCTGCAAAACTGCACACTTTGTTGAAGGTTGCAATAATGAAGAATAAGAGAAGCATTCATAACACTGAACAGATTTTCACTCCTTTTTCTTCTTCCTCTCGTTCCACCTTCCACCCACAGAAGTACGCTGTTCTCCACTGAAATGTTGCCCCATGAGATAATGAAACCAGAAGCTGCTCTTAAAGGTGGAATAAGCCTGATATGGTCTGGTTTTCCCAGTCATATATAGTCAAGGCATTTAAACAAATATTTTAACTCTTAGTGCCGGACTCTTGGCACATTTCTATACAAAAATTACACTCAGTTCCTTCTTTGACTTCTGTAGAAATATTCCAGATTTACACTCAACAGATGCAAGATGAGAATCCGGCCTAGTATGTCAACACGTCAGGGAAAAGAAACATCTGGATTCAAAGCTGTTCTATAAGATCTTTTTCACAATGCCCAAGAAAGCAAGGAAACACTAGTAGCAGATACCCCCCTCCCTGCCAAGATTCTGCAAAAAATGATGGAGTATTTGTTTCTCAGTGAAAAAGATTATGCAGTGGCTATAGTGCAAAGTACATGTTTTTCTATCTAAATATGCATTTTCACATTAAAAAAAGGAGCATGTGAAAACTGGTGTGCTTTATCTTGCAGAGGAACAGATTGCTGTTTTGGCTGACTGCAAACTTAGCATTACAAATTACATTAAAAGCAAATTCATTATCACTTAATTTGGGTACATAAATATGAGAGCACCCATACTTTGCTGTAGGCATTTTTTACATCTTCTAAAGCAGAAACAATCATGGATATGGCTGCATACCTTCATTTTCTAGGTTGAAATTTAGCAATTGCAAACTTTTTTGTTCCTTTAAGACAAAACAGGAGACCTCCTGAAGCTCTCTTTTTGACAAAAGCCAGAACAAACAGCAATATGTCTGGATAAAGCACTTAGTCATTCGTAAAATTAGAGCCGATTGAAAATTTTCACTCAATAATTGTTAAAAGAACATTGAGTTCTTGAAGATGTGATTTTGCAGTGTTCCTTGCAGGTCAACAGAACTGAGTTAGCTGCAATTCAGAGAAAAGCCAGTCTAAAAAAGGAGGCATCTTTGCAGAGAAAATGCTGGCAGCAGAATTTTTCCTAAGCGCTGGTGAAATACTTCATACCTTGGATGAAATTGCTAACCTTGATTAGCAGACATGTCAAATACCTGCATCACATTCTCTTAGGACTTTATGTAACCAAATTAGGGATGATCAAATGTTTTCTATCAAATTTGTTTTTAGCAGAAAATTGAATTTTCTAAGAAATATTTTCGTACTGCAAGTGTGTGCTTTCCATGGAAAACCTGATCTTTTGCCAAAACCCCCAAACCAAAACCTTTGCTGCCAACCCCCAATACTTCTTTTTTCAGTCGATAGCTTACTGAGTTTTAAGTTTTGTCAAAAAGCTGACATTTTCCAGAGATGCATTTGTTTTTGTGTTATGAGACTGAGACTATATTACATTAATTCCATTTCATGTTTTTATCATGTCTCATCTTATCTGCCTCTTTTCTAAAGTAAACAACTCCAAACTCTTCAGTCTCCCTTCACACAAGTTTTTCATGGTCCCGGTCTTTCTCAGAGCTGTGCACTTCTGCAATATCTTCTTGGTGATGGTGTGATCTGTTCAGCACACCTCATCGGCAAGGTAAACCAGCCAATTTTGGCATTCTCCAGTGTTGTCTTTTTAACATTTTATCATCTTAGCTGTATGTATAACTTCTCCACATTGACAGAGGTACCTCCTGTATACCTATATTCATCTCCTGAATTAACATACTTTATTCAGTAACCTGTAGTTAGTTCAAGTATTTTTTCTTCAGTATGCATTATGCTGCACCTGTCAGCACCAAGTTGTCATACCTGTCAACATGTGCTCATTTACAAAGCATGATTAAGACCCAAGGAGAGTCAAGATTAGTGCTTTGTCTCAGTTTAGTTAACCCCCGCCCCAACATTTTAACATGTGGCTATATGCATTCAGTGTAAAACTACTTTAGTTTAGATGTCTTCCATAAGTTTGTATTTCTTACCTGTCTTTCCAGATTGTCAGCTCTTTAACTGGGGACTATGCCTGCATAAGATTTTCGGTATAAAAGAAGCAGCCATAATAGAAGCCTATTTTCAGAAATATGGAAAGAAATACAAGAAGCAGCAGCAGGAATGGTGCAGAGAAAAATTTATGTTTTTAAGAACAGGCAATCACTTTTGACATCAGCCTGAATAAAGAAAATTTTTTATAAGCCCTAAATAATGAATAGCCATTACTAGCTATGTAGTACTTAATCCCTGAAGCATTTAATTGCTATTTATTTATTAAGTATTTCTACTTCACAACTAAAACTTATTTAAAGCTAGGAATTGTATGTTCTATTTTCAGCACCCATTATTCTTTTTTTAATATTGGCATGCAAAGTTTTACCTTCCAGTTGTAGATTTCTGTATGATCAAACTGCAATGAATTGTTATTGAAATATAAATTTGAAATATAAATCTTTGTTTCTGTTCTTCCTTTCTGTTCCACAGCTAATATTTTATTCAACACCCCTCTGATGCTCATGGTACAAAAATTATGCCAAAGTCTGATTTTTCCTTTTCTGCTTCTTAAAGAGAGCACTTTTTGGGTCCAATTATTATTAAATAGGTTGGGCTGTGGCCATGCCTGTGTGCTGATGGCTGGTATCATTAAAAAAAAAAGTGATAAAGCAGAGAGATATTTTCATATCTTGAAACCTTGTTTTCCTCAGTGATCTGGATTATTCAATTTTGAGTTAGTAACATTAAGTTTAGTAGAATAGTACTAAAATAATACATGTCTACATTCATATTTAAATATTTAAAATGTGACTTGATTATCAGAGATGCTGCCAACATATATTTCAGTTCAATGGAAATTGCAGGCTTTTGGGCTAAATTCACAGAATACTGCAACCTTGTGATCAGGATACATCTGTACTGCACATTGCAGCTTGGCTACCACAAGTGATCCAACTGCTGAGGAGTTGGGCAAATTAGCCTGTGTGGAGCACCCCACTAACACAGCTATCATGTTTCTGATAATCTGTAACATACTGCGGCGTGTCATGCAATGTTTATGTTCCCTGGCACTGCAGTGTACAGCTTTTAGGCTCCTGCCATATCTTGGGAGGTCACAACATATGAATTAGATATAGACTGTCCATACATTGTATGGAAAGTGATGAATGCCAGCACTCTGACCAGATAATAACCTAGGCAAGCTAACAGGAAACATCATGCATAATCCCTTGCCAAGATTTAGGCATTTTACCTTTGCCACAGCAAGAGATTTCACTTTATAGACATTTCATAGCCATTTCTGCTATTGAGACATTTTGCTTAAGGAACGAGTGGGTGGTCAAGGTCAAAGGAGGAGTGAGGTTGTAGCTGACTATTTCCATATAGCCCTGTGTTAGAACATTCACCTGCCATCAGGAGACTTGTCTACAGGTTCATGTGCTCCCTAAACTGATTTGAAGCCACATCTCCTGCTTCAAGGGAGAGTCTTTATTCCATAGCTAGCAGGTACATGGGATGGGAAAGGACTGTTCATGCCTTGCTGGGACTTATTAACACCAGCAGTCACACTGGGTTTAGTAGCTGATAGAAGCCGAAAGCAGAAATCCAGATAGGAATTATAAAAATATTTTACTGATTTTTACCCTCCCAATTTTCAACTTTTTGTTGCTCAGGAAATTCATGAGCAGAGAAGGTATCTATTGAAGCTATTTCTCTTTCAAGGAGTAATTAAGCCCTCAGCAGGATAGCGGTAGAAAAAAAATGCATATATCTTTAGGGCTTTTTTAATCCACATTTCCTCTTTCTCAGCGAATTCAGAATCCAGAGTGTATGAAAGACCAAGCTTCTTGTGTGACTGCTAGTGTGGAAGGAATAAGTCCTTGTTCCCTGGGAGTAAATTAACTTGTTTGCTTATCTGTTGAGTAATGGTTTGTTTGATTGCAGTTTGTCAGATCTGTGGTTTGGCTGCAATTTCATGTTTGCAGAGTCTGTTTGGGGCTGTCTGTTGTGAGTAGGAAAAACGTCTTGCAGCTGAGGGATGAAAAAGCCTTTCTGCTTTTAATCACTGCCAAGAGTGTTAACAGTTTGTTAGCTGCCAAACCTCTGTGACAAGGTAGGGTTGACCTAGGTAGATGTTTCAGAAGCCCAAGTAGTGAAGAACTAGCAGCAGATGAAAGGTAACTTGCAGTGGAAGAGCATTGCCCTGTCTTCAAGATAAGGGGAAAAGCAAAGGAGGCAAGACTGAAAAGGCAGCACAGAAACCAAGAATTTGAACTGAGTTTAAAATCTTGCAGATAACTTTTAAAAATTCAAAGTCAGTAACTTTTTTTGTCTTCTTGTTTAAAAAAATTGTCATGGTATGTGCGGAATCACATGATAGCTGAGCATTTCACTCAAAGAGGCTATTTTGTGTTTTCTGGAAGTATGTGGTTTGCATGGAACACAGATGTGATCCAGTTGAAGGCACAGCAATACACATTTCATTGAGGAAGACCACACAACATTGATTCTTTACCAGTAAGAGATCAGGGTTAGCTGCCTGAGGATCACAGCATGTATTGCATCCACTTGGCCATTTTATAGGTTGTGGGATGACAACCACAGTACAACATAGTAAGTTCTTAGGCAGTTCTTTGGGGCAACTCAGCTTCTGTTTGCAAAATCAGCCATTTGGGGAGGGAATGATCTCACTAGAAGGTCTTGCTGAACCAGGTTGCATTTACACCTCTCCTTGCAAGACTAACATAACATCTTAGTCATCTACCTGGGCAACTGTTAAAACAGAAACACTAGAAAGGCTTCTTACCTCGTCATAATAATACACACAGACATATATGCATTTATTAAGCTAGCTGGACTGGCAGCTAGAATCACAATCATAACGATATTCACTGTTTATTATGTATTTCTGTTATCATCATTTAGAAAGGGAGTGGTTGGGCAGCAGAAAGAAAGGCTACATATTTGCCTTGCCATTGCACTCTTGGTCAGGTAGAAGCCAATGGAAAGAGGGACAAAGCATTTCACAGAAACATAGAATTGTAGAATCATAGAATATCTATCCTTTAATAGATACAGAAGGGAATGTAGCCACCAGAGATGAGGAAAATGCTGGGGTACTTAATGCCTTCTTTGCCTCAGTCTTTAATAGGGAGACCAGTTACCCTCAGGGTACTCCACCCCCTGAGCTGGAAGCTGAGGATGAAGAGCAGAATATTTCCTCCTTAATCCATAAGGAAATAGTTAGTGACCTACTATGCCATCTGGACACTCGCAAATCTATGGGACCCGATGAGATCCATCCAAGAGAACTGAGGGAACTGGCGGAGGTGCTTGCCAAGCCACTCTCCATCATTTATCAGCAGTCCTGGTCAACAGGGGAGGCCCCAGAGGACTGGAGGCTTGCCGATGTGACGCCCATTTACAAGAAGGGTCAGAGGGAGGATTCAGGGAACTACAGGCCTGTCAGCCTGACCTCAGTACAGGGGAAGATTATGGAATGGTTTGTCTTGAGAGCACTCACATGGCAAGTCCAGGACAAGCAGGGCATCAGGCCCAGTCAGCATGGGTTTACAAAAGGCAGGTCCTGCTTGACCAACCTGATCTCCTTTTATGACCAGGTGACCCGCCTAGTGGATGAGGGGAAGGCTATGGATGATATCTTCCTTGACTTCAGCAAGGCCTTTTACACTGTCTCTCATGGCATACTGCTTGAGAAACTGGCAGCTCATGGCATAGACAAGTGTACTCTTCGCTGGGTAAAAAAATGGGCTGGATGGACGAGCCCAGAGGGTAGTAGTGAATGGAGTTAAATCCAGTTGGCAGCGGGTCACAAGTGGTGTTCCCCAGGGCTTGGTGTTGGGCCTTGTTCTGTTTAATGTCTTTATCAATGATTTGGACAAGGGGATCGAGTGCACCCTCAGCAAGTTTGCAGATGACACCAAGTTGGGAAGCAGGGTCAATCTGTTTGAGGGTAGGAAGGCTCTACAGAGAGATCTGGACAGGCTGGATTGATGGGCTGAGGCCAGTCGTATGAAGTTCAACAAGGGCAAGTGCCGGGTCCTGCACTTTGGTCACAGCAACCCCATGCAGCGCTACAGGCTTGGGGAAGAGTGGCTGGGAAGCTGCCTGGCAGAGAAAGACCTGGGGGTGCTGGTCGACAGTCGGCTGAATATGAGCCAGCAGTGTGCCCAGGTGGCCAAGAAGGCCAACGTCATCCTGGCCTGTATCAGAAATAGTGTGGCCAGCAGGAGCAGGGAGGTGGTTGTTCCCCTGTACTCGGCACTGGTGAGGCCGCCCCTCGAGTCCTGTGTTCAGTTTTGGGCCCCTCACTACAGGAAAGACATGGAGGTGCTGGAGCGTGTCCAGAGAAGGGCAACCAAGTTGGTGAGGGGCCTGGAGCACAAGTCTTATGAGGAGCGGCTGAGGGAGCTGGGGCTGTTTAGTCTGGAGAAAAGGAGGCTGAGGGGAGACCTTATCGCTCTCTACAACTACCTGAAGGGGGGTTGTAGTGAGGTGGGTGCTGGTCTCTTCTGTCAGGTGGCTGGTTATAGGATGAGAGGAAATGGCCTCAAGTTGAGGCAAGGGAGATTTAGGTTGGATATTAGGAAAAATTTCTTTACTGAGAGGGTTGTCAAACATTGGAATAGGCTGCCCAGGGAAGTGGTTGAGTCACCATCCCTGGCGGTATTCAAAAGCACATAGACAAGGTACTCCAGAACATGATTTAGTGGGCATGGATGATGGTTGGACTCGGTGATCTTGAAGGTCTTTTCCAATCTAAATGATTCTATGGTTCTATGATTCTATGTTAAGGGGGAGTCATGCTTGAACAACTTGGTAAACTTCAAGAGGCCTTGCAGAGGGATACAGACAGATCGAAGTATTGGACAATTGTTAACAGCACCTGGGATGGTGTAATGCTGGACACAAGTATAAACAGGGAGAGAAGTGGCTGGAAAGCAGCCCTGCAGAAAGGGATCTGGGGGTGCTGGTTGATGGTTAAGCTCAATATGAGTCAGCCGTGTGCCTGGGTAGCCAAGAAGGCAAACTGCATTCTGAGAGGCATTAAACAAAGCATGACCAGCTCGTCAAAAGAGGTGATTATCCTGCTGTATTAGTGTTGGTGCAGCCTCAGCTTTAGTGTTGTGTGAAGTTCTTGACCAGATGACTTCCAGAGGTCCCTTCCAACCTCAACAATTCTGTGATTCGATGATTCTGTGAATTTGTTGTGGCCCAGAAGGACACTGAAAGTCATAGACTCAGAGTAAGTGTAGAGAAAAGAATGCATGGGGATGCAGTGTAGAGGTTTTTATTTTTATTCTCTCTCATGCTGAATTTTACTTTTAAAGAAAGATAATTGTTATTCATAGCAGCTAATTTGCATTCATTCTAGTGCGTGTTCCAACCAAACCTTACTTTTGTGTTTAAAAGCCCCGTTCACATTTTTGGCATTGACCTACTGAGGAAAAAAATAAAGATATTTCAAACCTCTAACTGCTTTTGACTGCTACCCCAGTGAACATCATTCAGCAGTAAGCAGCACATGCAGTTTGGGTTGGAAACAGTTAAGATTTATGGCTGTGTTATTCCTCCTTTCAGTGCTTTTGAGAAGAATGGTAGCTGCTGGAAGAGGGATATTCTGCAAACGTGTAGGGATCCAAAATGGATAGAAGACTCCAGGATGGAGGAGATGTTGGTCAAGCAGACTCATCTTGAATTTGCCCCATAAGTCATGTGTCATCTGGTGTGGATGGAACTTGATCATCAAGAAGTTCAAAACCCCTAGCGTCTGCTTTTCTCTTAATCATCACTTCAAAATTGGGGTAATAACCCATCAGTACCTGATCTGTGATATGACTGTGACTGTGCAAATGGTCTTGGCTTGGATTATATCAGTTGAGGTGCACACAGGAGGTCACAGCAGGCTCTGCTCAAATGTATTTTCCCAACTGCTCTACTGCTTTCACATATTCCTGCCCTTATCCATTGCTTTTACCTCTCCTATCTGACCAGTGCTGTCCCTCATTGTCAGGAGTTCTGTGCTACAAGCTGTTCTAAACTACTGTGGACACTTTACTCCCTTCAGTGGTCCAGAAAAATGCAGGGTGTCTTTTATCTTTTCCAGTTCTGGCCTTACTGATGCAATACATCTAGGATAATCTGCGCTGGGCCCATGAAGATTAGTGATATCACCTTACCAGCCCTGTTACTTGGTAATCATGGCTGTACCTACTGCTCTGTTCAGGAAAGTGTTAACAAGCAGCTTCTCTGTTGTCACTCTCAGGAACTCTTCAGTGATTCTGCAGTTATTGCTCAGCATAGTATCGAATGTGCTCTCTATCTGAAGGGTGAAGATGAAAGACCCTGGTGTCAGATTGCTCTGTACGGTGTTTGCAGATAAAAATGAGTGAAGAATGGGGACTGGGGGTAGAAATTCTAAGCCATAAATCTTAGGTATTTGGCAATTGTTAAAAATTTTGGCTGTTGAACACATGCCTCAGTGTTGGTCTTGCAGACTTAGATTGTCCTAGTGCACATCCCATTGGGTGTGTGATGATCAGCCATTCCTGGGTGGACTTCTAGGATGAGCTAGCTAGGCACTCTGTGGTTTGGCTCTGAGGAAAAATCACTTCAGAAACCCATCCCAACAGGCAGTATGAAAGATACAGCATCAGGTTTGATTTCTTACACACTCCTTCAGCCTTATCCTTGCAAGATTTGTCTTTCACATATATACATGCTCTCATGTAGCAGCTCAGTTTCAGGGCACAGAAACAGCACTACGGCTGTTAGCTACAATAATGAAACACAATGATACAACTTCATTTTTCCCATAATTATTTTTGTCTCTGTTGCTTTTCCCTGCAGTCCCTTTTGTCCTGCAGGTTCTACCAGTATATTTCATACCATCCTTTAAATTCCAGATGAGTGGGCTTTTCCATCCCAACCCTAAAGGGTCTGGGATTCTAACTACAGAAATAACAATACAGCTTAGAGTTTGTCAAGGGAAAAAGCACAAAGACTTTGAAATAAAGGATTTTGGAAAACAGATGCTGGAAATGGCACATAACTGAAACTGCAAAATTTAGTGTGTTTAGCTTCCAGACTCAGAGAACCAGACTTGATCCCAGTAGGCATTGCTTGCAGCCTGCTTTTGTTCTACTGGGTTTTGATCTCTGAAAGCTAATGGAAATTAAGTGGGCTGTTTGCTTAGGAAATTGTGTGAGATGTGGACTGGAGAAACTGTGCTTTTGAAGTAGGTGACTTAAATATTGAGAGTGTGTGAGGTGGTTGAGTAAGAACCAGGTGCCAGTAAAGACCTTCCCACACATTGTGCTAGGTTTCTCATAACCTACCTCTGCTATCTTCTGGCTTTTGTCCTGTTCAGAGCTAGTATGGAAGTAATTGAGTGCAGCTGTAGCTGTCGTTTGGCTCTGGCCCAGGACAATAACAGAATAGTACACCTCCTCTGGGCCAGACCATGTTTGCTTGAGTCCTCTCTTCCCCACTCACATACTTTTTATTTCATAGATCAACCATCTACTCGGCCAAAGATCAGGATCATGTGACCTGGCAGCTGACTTTGACTAGATACCCAAACTGCTTAAACAGAAAATAGAAATGGTCATTGTAGATAACCCCAGCTAAATAAGCAACCTTTGTTCTAGGTCATCATGGATCCCAGCTGACATATCCTCTGTCTGCGTCAGCTCTGGTGATGGTATGTTCTGTCTGTGTGATCCTGTGCCTGGCTGGTGTCCCAGTGAAAATGGAGAAGGGAAGAACTTGTAACTGCTGGATCTAGTATGCTCTCTCCAGACTCTTCCATGACTGGGTCCAGCGCATGGAGGATGAAGACGTCGACAAACCCATGATGAATCATGGGGACCATCAGATGCAGATGGCCCCACTGTTACCTCTGGCAGGCAATTCTTTATGCTTCATGATGGCAGTCACCTGTGTAATTACAGGGATACAGAAAAATTTTTTCAACAGCGTGCATCCTTCCTATACAGCACAAAACGGTCCAAAATACTGAATGTACTAGGCAGAAGAAAATGGCCTCCGTGGAGAAGCCTATCATCTCAGGAAACATCTGGGTATACTTTCTACCTGTCTCAAGCTGAAGTATAGCTATATAACTGCTGACACATTAAGTGAAATCAGAATAGTAAGTGATGATAACTGAGCAGGAGGGATGTCAGTCCAATCTCTTTTCCCTTCTTCAAGAACTCTTTCTGAGCAGGAAAATTCATGATTCTTGCTGTTATGTATGTGTGTATCTACATTTTAAATTTCATATGGTCTATGGTGTAACTCCAGTGAAATAAGCCAATGGGGGCTTTTTGTGGCAAGAAACAGGTATGGGGCTATGATTCACCACTTTCCAGGGTGAAACAAGCAAGAAGTAAAAGCCTCCAGATGTGACAGACACTGGGTCCTGGACCCAGAAAGCATATTTTGAGAGGGGAAGGGTTTAGGTAGCATAAGGACAGTTCCCAGTCACTGACAGAAGAGCAGGGACAGAATTGCCAGCAACACTAGACTGTTTTATTGGCAAAATGCCTAGCAGCTGACTATATGCTTAGAAAATGATAAGAAAATAGAAATTGGTCTCAAAGGCCTTCAAAAATGATCCAAAGTTTGTCCTCAGATGCTCCCTCTTTTCCTCAAAAAGGGCAGCAAACAGGAGGCCCAAAATCTCAAACATCTGCATCTGACTACATTGCAGTCAGGCAGTTGCCAAGCTCTTCATAGTACTTGCAACATGTCTTTCCAGTATTTATTCAGCCATTATTATCCTCAGTCCATATTAACCCTTCTTCAGAGCCTTCATCTTAGTCAAGCATAGCTGGTCCTTTTGGTCCTATACAAATAAATTAAACAAAACCAGGGTCTCTCCCATGGCCCTGAACACAGAAGATTTGGATGGCTAAAATTTTCCCTCCTGTACAGGCAAAAAAATAGATGGCCTCATACGTGGTTCCTGTGGGCCAGACCCTGCCAATGGTATTTTCCAAACCTGTGGGAGAAGTTCAGCTGGCTCAGGCCAAAACTACGCAAAGGGGAGTCCTAGTAGTTACAACAGCAGGGCAGGACTCAATGCCATGCTATGGTCCTACAAAGGCAAAATAAACTTAATGCACAGCCATAATGAAGCATACAGAACCTTTGCACTTGCTGGCAATAGGACACCTGTGGAAGTCTTCCCCTTGAGCCTTAGCAACTGCTTTATATCTACCCACCTTCATTCTGGCTCAAGATAAACACGTTGGGATTGGCGATGATGCAAATGAGGCACACATGGCCTTGATCTGGCTCAAATCCTGTCCCTGTTTCCGTGATGATAACCATGGTGTTGTAGCTAACGTTTAGTTATGTGGCAGTGGCAAAGTCTGAGGCAGTGGGCCAACGTACAGACACAATGCATGGCAGGACCACAGCTACACATGGAAACCAAACACAAAGGGAAATATAGGGCCCTGTGCCTGCATATAAAAGATGCAAGACTGCTTCCAAGGACAATGACTCTGTGGGTAAGCAGGCAGAAATGGAGCAAGAAGGGGCTGTGAGAAGGCTTACAGCCTATCTGTAGGAGGTTCACTAGCTGTGGGAGATCTGGCATGGTCAGACAGTCCTGACTTAGCATAAAGTTAGCTGGCACAAAGTTAGCTCATCAACATTTTTTGAGTACTATAAACTTACATCTCTGGCTCAAGTATAAGTTTATCAGCACTCTGCATTATGTAGTGGGAGTGTTCTTATTCCAGTGGAGTCTGGATTTAATCTACAGCCAAACCGTAGACATAGCCAGTGAGAGCTGTAACCGAACAAGAAAATGGGTAAGTAAGTGCACTAATGGTGAAAATTCAGGAAAAAAGAAGTCATTACAGCATGGGGGAACAAACTGGCAAATATAAGTGCTGAGCAGAGAAATGAAAAGTATCCAAAATACCGTGTGATTACAGAGGCATGATGTTTTACACAGCATATACAATTCCTATGGATATCAAGTGCAGAGCATGCTGTGACAAATGTTTTGCAAATGGCCCAGTGGAAGTTGAAATATACAGCCTTCACAGTAGGAAAGACAAGTAAAAAACACAGTGAATGAGCTTGTGACATGCTCCCTGTGATCCTTAATGTTCATGTATCACACCAGTAATTTCCTGCAGGCCAGAGAAACATCAGTGTTGCTAATTTTACTGGAAGTTTCTGCTGCCTTCCTTCAGTGTCACTTCGTTATTACTGGGCCATGCAACTAAGCAGAGGACCCACTCTGATGCCATCTGAATCCTCTCAAGGATATTTTGGAGAACTAAAGTGTATGAAAAGTGCCCTATTCCTCAGTTTATATATCCACTTTTTCCTTTAGGTAAGCAACTTCTTATTGTTATTAGTATGTCTTAGCCCACACTTAAATCAAACCATGTAAAGACGAGTAGAAGTTACCAGTATTCATAACATCCCAGATAGACAACACAGTTATTAGTTTTTATAAAGATGTAGCCAAAGAAATAAAAGAAAAACCAATTTCATGTACTCATACTATGTTTATGTGAGGAAGGTGTTGCTTTGCCTCATTCAGGTGACTCCCAGATCTAAGCAGGCACTAGTTCCAGCCCTTGGGTGCCTCTTAAACATCACTTCATACAATCATAGAATCACAGAACCATAGAATAGTTTGGGTTGGAAGGGACCATTAAAGGTCATCTAGTCCACCCCCCCTGCAATGAGCAGGGACATCTTCAACTAGATCAGGTTGCTCAGAGCTCCGTCCAACCTAACCTTGAACGTTTCCAAAGATGGGGCATTGTCATGACCCAGATTGGACAGACCAGGGAGTCCTGTTTAATTCGAAATTCCCTCAGGCTAAATTAAGGTGAAATGACACCAAACGATCAGTTAAAGATTTTATTCATGACAAGCAAACTGAACTGGGGAGGCGTGGTAGCAGGTGGCAGGGTTTCTCACAACAGGAATTGGCATAGGACTACTTCTGTAAACTGTGTAACCCAGGATAACCATATACATCAATTCAGGGAATAAGGAGAACCCTCCCTTTGAATCACGAGGTTCAGAGCAGACCCCCTTGCTTTCTAGACTCCTCCTCAGAGAAGGGCTCAGGGGAGGCTAGATCCACTCTTAGTCTCAGACTTGGTCAATGGTTTATGTCTTGAAATGGATGAGGTATAGAGATTGTGGAAAAGGAAAAGGAAAGAGAGTAGACAGAGAGAGGAAAAGGAAGAGTGAAAGGTTTCACCCGTCCTGAGTCCAGCGTTGGTTCAGTCAGCCAAGGGGTCCAGTTCTGGTGGGCTTGCACACCTGGGGCTTCAGTTTGTGTCCTTTTATCATCCTTGTCCCTCCTTCAGGAGGGCAGCCGAACTCTTCAGTTTAATGAGCAGTTTGTGAGCCTTTGGGCTTAGAGGTCATTTGTGGAGTAACTTCTCCTTCCCTGCAGACATGGCCATTGTTTGATCTTTGTATCAGAACAGCTTATCAGAACAGGAAGCTGCACACCTTCCAGCATGCCCTCCCCCTCCTGTTGCTGATGTCTGAGCTGACAGGTTTTTCACCTTGGTTCCTTGCTGTGCAGGGTTTGTCTTTAAGCACAACTTGCCCCACCACAATGTTTGAGACATTAACTCTTTCAGTCTCTCACAGGCATCTACCACCTCTCTGGGCAATCTGTTCCAGTGTATCACTACCCTCATTGCAAAAAATGTCTCCCTTCTATCTAGTCTAAATCTACCCTCTTTTAGTATAAAACCATTACCACTTGTCCTATCGCAACAGGCCCTACTAAAAAGTCTGTCCCCATCTTTCTTATAAGACCCCTTTAAGTATTGAAAGGACACAATAAGGTCTCCCAGGAGCTTTCTCTACTCCAGGTTGAACAACCCCAGCGCTCTCAGCCTTTTTTCATAGGAGAGGTGATCCATCCCTCTGATCATTTTTGTGGCCCTCCTCTGGACCTGCTCCAACAGGTCCATGTCTTTCCTGTGCTGAGGACCCCAGAGCTGGACACAGTACTGCAGGTGGGGTCTCACCAGAGCGGAGCAGAGGGGCAGAATCACCTCCCTCAACCTGCTGGCCACTCTTCTTTTGATGCAGCCCAGGATACGGTTGGCTTTCTGGGCTGCAAGCACACATTGTCGGCTCATGTCCAGCTTTTCATCCACCAGTACGCCCAAATCCTTCTCCACAGGGCTGCTCTAATTCCTTCATTCCCCAGCCAGTACTGATACTGGGGGTTGCCCTGACCCAGGTGCAGGACCTTGCACTTGTCCTTGTTGAACCTTATAAAGTTCACATGGGCCCATTTCTCAGGCTTGTCCAGGTCCCTCTGGATAGCATCCCATCCCTCAGGCATGTCAATGGCACCACTCAGCTTGGTGTGGTCTGCAAACTTGCTGAGAGTGCACTCAATCCCATTGTCTATGTTATTGATGAAGATATTAAACAGTACTTGTCCCAATATGGACCCCTGAGGGACTCCACTTGTCACTGTTCTGCATCTGGACATTGACCACTACCCTCTGGATGTGATCAACCAATTCCTCATCCACTGAAGAGTCCATGCATCAAATCCATATCTCTCCAATTTAGAGAGAAGGATGTTGTTGGGGACCATGTCAAAGGCCTTCCAGAAGTCCAGATAGTTGACAAGAAGACACCTGGAGAGACGCTTGCAGGAGCTTCCAGCAGAGAACTCACTTGTAAGAGAGCTTCCCTACAGGAACTTCCGTCATCTCCCAAATTCAGGCACAGCCTGCAGGATTTATCTTCAGATAATCTCAGATTGCACCAGCATTTTTGCTGGGCGGAGTTTGTTAACCCTTGCAGACAAACTCCCTTTAAATTCCTAGAGGACTCAAGCAAATCTTTCATCCTAATTTTCATTCTGTTCTTTTCTTACTTATGAGATATAGTTTGATTGCGCTTGTCTGTTAAATAGAAGATTGTTTCATGTTCTTCAACTATTACACTGCTGGTGATCTGCAAAATAAAGCAGTCCACAGTTTCATCACAGTAGAACTCTTCCCTGTTTGGTGGCTCACTGGCATGTTTCAATGTGAACTGTCTTACACTGGATCTCCTGTATAGATTTCTGTGGTTTAGAATGAATATGTACCATAAACATCTAATTATCATAAATGTATGTTGCAGTTATTGGCTGGAATGGGACAGGAGGTCATGGTGAATGCCATTGCTACTTAGGTAAGATGGATGAAAACAAAGGGGTAATGACAAAGAACATCATACTACACTTTTTCAGTAAAGAAAGAACAAATACAAATTTATAATCTCCACTGTCCTTTTGTATTGATTTACCTCTCTTCACATCTTAGACAATTCCTCTACAAGTAGCCTGCTTGTTCAGATCATCTAAGAAAAATTAATCTACCACATTTCTTCGGAAAACATTCTTGACTTCAAAGGATTTGTAAGCTAGTCTCAAACTTGGTCATGTTGAATATGACATAGTTGTATGGTGAATGTTACCACCTTCCAAGTATTGAAACAATTCTGGTTTTATTTAGCAGATGTTTCAAGGCAACTACAGGATGGGAGTCTGGAATTCACCTACCTTTTGATAAACTTCATCTGTTTAGAAATGGCACTTCCTAGAAGCAACTTATGCAGTGGAAAAGTAGTTAAGAATATATACATGTAGGACATAATATGACATATTACAATTACAGTACAGAAGACAACATGAAATTTGCCCATGGCACAAAGTCAATGAGCATAGAGCAGCATATTGTACAGGAAGAGTAATGTAAGCTCAAGGACTAGATTAATGGAAATGGGGTAAAGATCTATAACACAATGTGCAAGGATCAACAGCAATTTAACAAAGGTTGAAGACTGAAAGTTTCTTTGAGGTTAATATTTCTGGATTCAGCCTGAAAAAATCAGTTAAAACTTTTCTTGAAAAATAAGTTGATATGGTCGTACAGAGAACTATGCAGTACTAATATCACCGATTCATCTGTCTAGTTGCTAGATGATAACTAATTTAAGTTTTTAGATTGTTTAAAGCAATAGGTTTTTGGTTTTTTCCTTGAATATAATGTTATCTCAAACAATAGTGTTTTGGATACTGTAATAGAGACATATTCCATACTATAGTATTATAGTTGTCATGATTTAAAGAGATAAGTAAGACAAAGTTTGGAGAGAGACGTAATGTCTACTGCCAGACTAACTGGTAGAGTTGGAAAAAGCAAGCAAATCTTCCGCTAGACTGCTTTTCCTCAGACATAAGAAATGCTTGTGTGCCTGAAAACCCACGTATTTTCTGTGCTATGTAAGTTTAAGAGCAGATAGTTGAATGACTGGTAAATAAGCCAAAATAAAATACAAAGTGTAGGTTACCAGATAGATTACTGAGTATATGGAAAGAAAGAGGAAACAATCAACATAATCATAAAGAAGACTTGTAGAAACATTTATTTTTTTCTGTACTTTAAGGGAGATTATATGTGCTAAATACAAGCCTGCAAACAAGCATTTTTCATGGTTTAATTTCATGATGTTACATGTGAAAACATCCATGCTATGCTACATTGTTGTATATTGTGAATTATGCAAAATGATTTTAATAATTATTTGAAAACAAAAGTGTTTCAGATTAGGAAAGGGAATCAAGAGTTATTAACTTCATTAGAGAAATCTGATTCAGATTTCATTACATGAAAATAAAACAGTAAAAGGGTGAAACTAGGCACTGGAAAAATAATATTTACTTTTTCCTGTCATAGAAACAGCTATGAAAATCACCTGCTATTGCAGGACTCCATGAGCTAATAGATGAAACTTTTCACAATTATTTTCAATTGTGATGTCAATCCCCAAGAGTACACTGACGTTTTCCTGATGAAATTGCCTCACAAACAGTACCAAATTTAATTGAGTTATTGGCATGTTTATTTACACAAGTATCAAATGACTTTGTCTACATGAATTGGCTGGTCCAAACATTCCCAACCTGTCTGTTTCCTTGAGCATAAATCACACACATTTATCTCATGTCTAACCTTTACAGTGTCAGATAAAACTGACAGGTGCCATGACACTTACAATAATATGCAGATGGCAACTGTACGGTTGCAGTGTTTTAGTCCATTTTGAATTCCTGGCTACAAAGGCCATTGAGATGGAGGCCAGCGACAGGCCTGGGTGTTTCGGCAGGACTGTGGCAGGCACGGCATGCTCGCTGTGCTGAGTTGTAGATGACCAGTGTTAACACCTGGGAGAACAGCAGTGCCTGCTTGTTGCCACCAAATTAAAATCTCCAGTGGATTTACTGGGAGGACGAGAGGTATAAGCTGAACGCTGCTGTTGACTGTTGGAGAGGCTAAGGTGCACTCTGTAAGCTTGTCCAGTCAACATCATAACTGCTACCAGACCAATAAACACATATAAAAAACCTTATCATAATATGATAACTATTTAATGTTTGTGGCTTAAACTACCCGTAGATGTGCAGTGAAATTAAAACTGGGTGGAATAGCCTTAGGCTCTGTGATGCATCCAGATAAAGTCAATGGTATCTTAAGCAACATTTTGGTGTGAGAAAAAGTGGAAAACAAAACTCCAGAAATGTCCAGGGCTGAATGAGTGCCACCACCCTTCCCTGTAACTTACTAAGTGCCTCCATCTCTGGCTGCTTGTCCTTTTTGCTTAAGTTCCACAGGGAAGATCTTGGGAAATGTTCCTTAGAAAGAAACTCAGGGGTAGGCTTTGTAGTATCCCTGTACTGAGCTGTTACTGAGCTATGTAGGTGAGCTACAAATCCACCTATAATACTTTTAAAACCCAGTAATCTTTACTGATTAGTGAGAAGCACTTATCTTCTAATGACCCACTGATTATTATTTGATCCCCAGCTTGCTTGGTGTTTATTAATGTAAAAAAACCCACCCATGACCACACTCTTGAGATAAAAAAGAAAAGTTGTTTCTAAAAATGTGCATTACCACAGAATAATTATTTTATTAGTATTATTATTATTTTGCATCCTTCCTAGCCAATACATTAATTTTGGGCATACACTGACCTCACTTGAGCTATATCATTGTAAACTGAGGTCATACAGGCCCTTTGTCTTCAGAATTCAGGTAGTATATCACTGCTAATATTGTGATGGATATACAAACACATATATGTACATTTATGCATTCATAATTCCAATGCATACACGAAATCTTGGTTCATTCTATTTGATTTGCCTCTGTACTTGAACTTGCCTGAAATCATAAATAAGTTCTCAAGCACAATAAAAACTCTATGTATCCCTTCAGTAAAGAGCGTTATATTTAAGTATATTACAATTTTTTTTTCCAGAAATATTGCTAGCTAGTGTGTTTTCTGAATGTTTCTCAAAATAAGGGAAAATTAGTTTATTTTTTCATAATAGCTACTTTTCCACCGGGAAATTTGTTCTTTGTTCCTTTGACTTTTCTAAAAGAAATGAAGGCACAAAGCCATACATTATACCCAGATTTCTAAACAGTTTCAATTTCTAAGCTTTAAATTACCATAAAGCCATTTGATCCATCTATATTTCAAACACTTATAATTAGAGAGATTTATATTTACATCTGGCACTATGACAGAGTTGTAACTAGCCTCTTTTGGATACCATTGCCTAGAGCCTATCACATCTGACACTGCACTAGTAATGTAGAGGACTGGAGAATGCTATTAGTGAACCATACTCCAGAGACAGACAGTTATAAATGGTACTTGGTATCAGAGTTAAGAAAATACTTGTGTTATGTACTTAACAGATTTCCCGGGATTGTGTGGAAAGGAAAGCTATACATCTGTTGCAGAAAGAAGGCATTAAATAATGTCTTCCATTAGGAAAGGTCTATTCTGTGTATACAGTTCCCACATTACATGTCAGAACAGAGTTTGAAACAAGGTTGAGATCTTTTTGCATTATCACAATGCAAAATATGTAAGGTAATAATTTTAGTTTCAGATATGCCCACATGGTTATCTGAGTTTACTGGAGTTCTAAACTCATAAAATTACACTTTTAATATTATACATAATAGCTACAGTTGAGTATATCAGGAATCAGACCTTCCCAAATCTTGTGGTGCAGCTGTGTGTTTCCTGAACTGCATTTGGGCACGGGAGAAGAGGCTGTGGTCAGGCTGTGGTCCCAGTACACCTGCTCTGGCAGGCTCTGAGAGCATGCCTTGCAGCAATAACAAGTGCTCCCTCATTCTTCCCCCTCCACTGCAGGGAGACAGAATAGGAAAAATTGTTACAGAGAGTTTGAGTTCATATCTAGCGTTCCCTATAGGGAACATCTATGCGGTGCTCACCAGAGTACAATCACCCTCACAGAGCTTATGGAAGACAAAGAGTTATCCATGTGCACCTGAAGCACATGGAGCAGTTGGTTCACTTTGAAATCCAGGTAGAAGCAACTGACTACTAGCATGAAAAGAATTTAATGATCTGGAGAAAAGTATAGGTTGTTGTTCTTTCTTCTGAAGAGGACAGCCAGTTTAAAAAAAAAAAAAAACAACTCCATTTTTTTTTTTAAGAAAGGTAACTATGAGTAGATGACAGAAGAAAAGTTAGATTTTTTTTTTTTTTTAAATAGTTGACATTGGTCCAGATCTCCAGAAAAGCAACCCTGGAAGGTTGGCACTTTTTGTGATAGAATACAGGAACCCTGGGAAAAAAGTAAGATTTTGGGAATAATCTGAATTCAGGCTGCAGTAATTTTTCTGTTTTCTTAAAGTTCTTTTGAAAGACTGCAGGATGATGCATGGTTCTTTACAGAATTGAACTGAAGAGGAATCTAGGAGGGCTGAAGAAGGAAGTATCAAAGATGGTCTGATATGAGACAGTTGGAACAATGTGTTACATTTTATACTTGAAATCTCTGTGTACTAGTGATCAGTTAAAATTCTGACACTGATTGAAGCAAATATTTATTAGCTTCCTTGCTTTTGAGTATTTACTGAACAATAGCTGATATTACAGTAAAGGATCTAAGAAAAATGAGCTCTTCAGTTTATAATAAATATTCATCCAAATGAAGTGTCCAAAAACTGTATAAATGCAGATGGTGAGTGAAGAGAATACTTCTTTGTTCTGGGGACAAAAGCAATATTGCAAGCAAAAAGGGTTTGCTCTCTTTCTAACAAATGCTTCATTCTGATGGACTTAATCTTGATGGTTTTCGGCTGCTGTAGGCAGAGGAAGCTAGCTGTAAAATTGCATTACAAAAATTCTGAAGATGTTGCACTCCACATAAGTTTTAACATGAAAAAAAAGGAAATTTTAAATGGTAAGATGAATGGGCTGTCAGTCTGAAAGCACAGGGAAAGCTAAATTTAAAAGTTGGACACAGTTGTGCAAGACAGTGTTATGCCAAAAACTGTAATATTAGCACTGAAAGGAGAGCCACAGGCAGCAGAGGGTAAGGTGGTAAACTTCAGCCTTATGATAGTGAACTTATCCCCGCTAAGGGAGTTTGTGAACTAAATTCATAGAGAAACAACCTACTGGAAAGGTTTCAATTTGTAATTGGACCAGATGAAAAAGTATCCATTATAGGATCAAAAAGAGGTCATGCTATGGTGTTGCTGAGTTGGTTGTCTCACTATTCTGTTCTGGGTCCATCTTAGGACATCCTGAGAGTTGGTGAAAGTGAGTATGGAAACAGCAGATACTGTTTATGATTACTTTTCCTAGTTTACCAGCATTTGAATAGTGAGAGCCTTCTCATCCCAGTAAACACACAATGGATTTTAAATTGCTTGTGGCACCAAGAATGTGATAGGTCTTCTCTTTATTCATGCTCATATAGTACTTCTCGTCCTTAAAACCTCATTCCTGCCTGGAACTGCTGCACAGACAAATTGCTCTATTCAGTGCTACACACCTCCTGAGTCTTCCTATCTGGAGTCCTAGAGCAGCACCTGACTGGAGAAGAACAGAAATTGAAACCATGCTTTTCTATGCACCAGTTAAAAAAATAAACTTATGTTTCTTCTGCTTCAAACTTGTCATGATCTGTTTTTCTTTCAAGACCAAAAGTCTTTAAGCAAAGTATAGCCACTTACTGGCTTGGAAAGAGAAATTGTGTTTAGCTGTTAACTCCTGCTGAATTTGGGCTATAGTTTATGTCTTCCATTATCTACACAGTAATAACAAAATTTCTTTCTGAAAACGTATATGTTGTCTATTCTAAATATTGCTACTTGGTTTATTAGAGAGTTTGTTGTTTTCTTCTAATAAGGAACGTTTATAAATGAGGAAAAAGCCTTCTGATTATTTACTTTCTTGAGGCCCTGGCATAAAAGGCATAGGGTCCTCATTGCTGCTACAATTGTAGAATGGCCAGAAGATCATAATAGTGTGTCACAAGAAAATGTTTTTAGTGAGATATTAGGCAGAGGCCTGGTGTATTTCTAAACTATATGTCAGGCCTTGAAAGTTTTCAATTGGTTTGTCTCCAGTTTAGTAGAGTGAAAATCTCCGTGGTAAAGGGTTATCACAAACGTACCAAGGCGGTGGAACTCAGAGGAGCAATACTCATACTGAGCACTTACATGTAGACCTCAAAAAGCTTTTAATCATTGGATGCTTAACTAATTTGCAGCAGATATCTTAGCTAACAATTATAGCCTGCCTTTAATTCCCAAAGCATTCGTGTGCAGACTGTAACTCTCTCAAACTGTTCAGTCACTCAAAGCTCTTACACAAGTATCTCTTCAAGGAATACTTTCCCACTGTTATGTTTCACTCAAAAATAATTCACACACCAATTTCTGCATGTATTTTGATATAAAATAATCTAGTAACTATTTAGCACTTATTGTGTTATTTAAAAACATAATGCATATGTATGATAACATAACCTTAATGGAAGATCTATTTATTATATGCTGTCCTATTCAGTAAAATAATATATTATTAATTGAGTAGTAAAAGTTCAAATTTTAATGTAATTATTTTAAATAATGCTATAGTATTTGAAATTATATACTAAGATATCATTGCCACTGGCCCTGTTAGTAATGGAAAGTCAGAGATATCGTCTTTGACCATATATATGCTATATCTTTAACAATTTAAATGAATTAAAATGAATAAAATAAAGAAATTACTCTTTATATGAAGAAAATGTTTCTGCCCTTAGGGTATTAAATATTAGTTCTGGAATTCTGACACAAGAATGTCCTTTCACCAAAAGCCTCAATAAAGAAAGAAAGTAAGAAAAAGCTGGACTGTCAGCTTCTAATGGAACCGCACAAAGAGAAAACAGTGTTTGCTGGCAGTTCTAAAATGAAGGAATTGCACGCTCAAAACTGGGTGCTAGCTCATTTAGGATGTACCATCTATATGTTTCTAGATACTTGTGGGTGGGGGTCACAAGGGGTCTGTAGCACCATCTGAGATTTGGTCTTCACTGAAGGCTACTTTTTAAATGATGCGAAAGCCTTCTCCTGCCTCCCGAGGGAAGTGTCCAGTAAGGAGTTGCACATCACAGAAATCACAAGCAAAGACCTATGCCTTCTCGGAGATGCAAAACCAAAGTATTTTTATTTATACCTACATTATATGTATAGATATGTAAGTCTATCTATAAAATAATATTATATATCTTATCCTATTTTATTTTTATATTTATGTTTGCATATGTATGTGTATATTTTTATATATATCTTTATATATGCATAAACCACACATACACTTATATATGTATAACCAGATCACAAAGCAGTAACTTCTCAGACCAAATGTGTTTGAAAGTATAACTAGAGAAGACAGTTTTGATGTTTGTCTTTGGATGTTTTAAAAAATACAATTGGTACTTACTTCCCTTCCTTTCAAATACAGAAATTTCTCTGTTGATCCAGGTGTTCACTTCTACCTTCCTAACAGAGAAACCAAAAAACAAAGCGAATACAGCCATATCCAAATAATCAAAGCTCTTTCCCAAGTAATTACATCATTCATTACACAAAATGTCCCTGGTTTAAACATAAGGGTGGCATTTAAAGTGAAATTATTATGGAGCTTTTTTTTGGTCAAGTAGTTTCTCAGGGCTACTCTATAAATTCATAAAGTTATTTCAAATAAGTCTTTTTGTCTGTGGTCTTCTGCCAGAATGTTACATGTAAACATTATAAGTGCTAGAAAAGCATATGAAAAGTGGAAATTTGCGATTTAAATCTTCTAACACTTAACATCTTCTTCTCTTTTTTTAAAAACAATTTTATAGAGAGATTAAATGCTCATAATTTTGTTTTCCTATAAATATTTTTCATATAGCACTGTTAAAGAATCAACTTTTAAAGTATGTTAGCATGTTAAACATGTTACCAATGTTTAATGTAGCCTGGCCATCATAAATATATAAGTAGGAAGATTTAATGTGAAATGCAAGTAGTAAATTTATATACTGGTGCCTTGCAAGGCTTACAGTTAATGAGAAGGAGATACATTTTTAAAACCTCTCCATAATTTCTTTTGATGGGACAGCTGTGTCCTGCACACACTGCAATCTGGGTGAATTCATTCTTGCATTGTCCTGTACAACAGAGCTATTTGACACAACAAAAACACGGTAATATTGAGGATTTAAGAAACCATATACAAATTATGTGGAATTGAAAAACCATTTTATAAATAATTCCTTGTCTGCTTTTCAGCTTTTCTTTCTGTATTTCAGATTTGTTTTTTTAATAGCTTTCATTATTTCTTGAATTTCTAAAATAGGTTTGTTCATGTTTCTCAGCATGATGGACTGTGCTGTTTTAGGCTGCAAGCAGTAAACACACATTTAAATAATAATTACCTCCTTTTTCTGCTTTTCAGACTCTGTATAGGGTGACTTGATCACTGAAGTAAGGTAAATGCACAGAACTAAGTGTCAGAAGAGCTGTAGGCTACAGCGTGTCCTCTCAGTAGAGCTTTACCTTCTATACAGTAACAAATTGTTGTCTACTTGCCCTTCTAAATTACTACTAGAACTTTGAAATCACTTATGTCTGACTTTGTGGCAAAGATGGCAGTCCTTTTAGTCCTCTTTCTTCCTGGGAAAGGGAAAAACCTCTAGAGTGTACTAAAGTACTGAGAGAGAGAATGAGTCAGGCGAAAGTGATTAGAGAACTTAATAAATGTTTTCAGAAGTAAAATGGATGGGAAAACATTTACAATTGCTCTTTAGCAATACTGCATTGTAATTAAAACTGAGAATGTATGGAATATAATAAATGGCAAAAATATGCAAAAATAGAAAACCCTTTTTTTACAGAAACTAATACTGTCTGGTAGTGAGGGACAGGCTGGATTACTTAATCTTTGCTTGAAAAAATATGGCTAAAAGTATCTTGAGTAATGCCATTTCTTCAGTGGAAGAAATGATAAGTGGGCATTGCACGGGTTGTAGGTCCTGGTTCCCTACACTAACAAGAAACAGCTATTTTGGTACTTGGAATGCTTTGCATAATAAACATATTGGCATAGACTGATTCATAATCACACCCTTCAGTCACTCGCTTCCTTACTAGTTCTGCTTGTGTTTGTGACGTCTTTGGTGGTGCAAATTTACACTGGCACTAGCACCATTGTTTACTCAAGCATTTCAGTTAGTTTCAAAGCTACCAGGTCACAAATATCTAAATGTAGTTCACACTGTTTCTGCTTTTGCTCTCAGTGGCTATTCGTGTTGCATTTTTCACCTGATATGAAATAGAAACCAGTGCAATTAAAGGATTTTTGCATCTTTACGCAAGCTGCAAGAATAAAGATGTCACAGCAGAAGCCTGTACAACTGTGCATGAATGCTGCCTTTTTAAAATTGTCAGGATGTTGAGAATTCTCTGTTGTCGTTCAACCACTTGAAGCCAGTCTGAAGGAATCGGTTAATTTAGGCCATTTGCTCTTGTTTTCAACCATCCTGCAGTTGATATCTCTTTCCTTGTGACCTGTGTAGGCGTATGGCAATGCAGAGCTAGAGCTTGAGATCTTTCTTTCTTTAAGAGGGAGACAACTGCGTGTGTCTGTTTGTCACACACCACAGTAATACGGGCACTGAGTTTTGAGCACGTTGAAATGCTAATGCTGCTACATATAGTTTAATATTACATATAGGTCAGCGTTATGTGTAAAGGGGCAAATGACATTTCTCCAAGGACAGATAATATTATTTATAACAGCATTCTTGCACTTTTCAGTGATAGTATCAATTGTTTACAGCTGACTGAAACAAGAAGTTGAGTTGGTCTGATAAGGGATTGAGGCTTGGGTCCAAGCCCAGATCCTTTTACCAAGGCTGCAGTAGAGTATGTTGTAAGACTGTGTAGCCAGGGAGTTGCTGAAAAAGTAGTGTAAGTATTTTTAGGTAAAAACCTGGTTCCATGGCAAAATTTTCATTAACATTAATGATTTCAAGATTTCCTCCCTAGTGTGAGGCTGATATATCATTTATACAGGGCATTTTTAAAATAAAAGCCTTTGCTAATGCTGGAAATATGGCATTGCCTGGACTGAGTAAAAGGCTTCATTTTATTTTCATTTATGAAGATTATGTCTGTTAAGACAGCCTCTAATGGTGAAATCATATTCTGGTATAATGACTTTGTTGATCTTTTAGACAATTTTCTGCTCTAAACGTTGTGGAGGGAACAGTAGCTGAAATACTTTTCTTAATGAAACATGCAGTAGTGTGAAAATAATTGATCTCAAAGTAGGAAGCTTTCCCGTTAGGGAATTTCATAAGTAAAAGCTCAATCAATGGTCTTTCTTAGTTGGCAATCACATATAGATTGGCAAAAGTGTCAGTGAGCTGGAAGTGGTAACCTGAATATAGATCTCTACCTCTTTTGTAACTTCGTTTAGGCAACGACAGAAAATTAGAGAGAAGATGCAGGAAAAGAAGAGGATTCATTTCTTATGTCCTCTGCAGGCCATAAGAAAGGACCTGTTTTGACCAGTGCTCTACCAGCGATAGCTGCTGATGGACAGAAATTGGCCCTTTTTTTTTTTCCCCACACCAGTGACGTCAATTCTCCGCTTTTTTTGGCCGCTGCTGTCTCCAGGTGTGTGCTCGCTCCTTGCAAAGACAGGAATAGATTTATTTTATTTTTTTTTGTCCCCGCTCTCCTTCCCCTCTGCCCGCCCCGGGACGGCGGCGGGCGCGGTGCGGCGCGCGGCCAGCAGGGGGGGCCACACACCGCGCGCCGCCGCCGCGGGGAGGGTCGGGCCGCGCGAGCGGCCGGGGGGGCGGGGGCGTGGGCAGGGGGCGGGGCGGCGGCAGGCAGTCCGTGGGGGGAACTCTCCTTCCCATATCGCCAAAATAAACAAGCAAACAAAACCCCCAACCTCTTTGGATCAATGCGTAAGCAGGAAAAAAGCCCCCCCCAAACCGTTTTCCTGCATTTAAAACACACCTATTTTGAGCGCACAGCAAAAAGATACCGGTAAATCTGATGACAGTACTGCCGGGATCAGGCTGGCCGCTGGCAGGCTGGTCTTCGCTCCGCTGCAGTGATTAGGATTTCCTTTGTTTTGAAACATATTCACAACGTCTGTACTGATAAGTGCATGAGAACTGAAACTCTGCACACGAGTGCCATATTCTCACTTCACTTCCCTTCTTCCCTTTTTGAAAAAGGAGTGATTTAACATTAATTAGAATTGCTTTACTATAAGATTCATCTGTGCATAGGTGTGCTCATAGCACACAGGCAGCATACTTCCAGTTACCCTTTTCTCCACATATAAATCCCACACCAGCGGGAGATTTAGACATGGATCTCACTCCAACTTCCCAGTAGCTTCCTGACCTCCAGTTTCACATGTCTAACACCTTTTTTTTTTTTTTTTAGCTCATCTGAGGGAGTATTTTTAAAGTGAAACAACTCATTTGAACTGCAGATTATGTATATGATAGCATATTAGTTGATTATAACTGAACTTTTTGCAAAACTATGGCCTTGTTACATTTCCTTTCTCTTACTTGTTTCTTTCTCCTTTCTTATGGGATGCTCATCACAATGCCATCAGAATGTTGTCTAGATCGGGGTATCATAACACTTACCTCTTGCCTCTGGCAAGTATAAGCAGCATTTCTACAGGGCTTTTGACAAAAACATAGATTTAAAAGCATAACCAAAAAAAAAAGCACATGCATGCATTTACCTTGCTTAAATACTTTGCAAAGGAATGCTCCTTCCGTCTGGAATGATAAACTTGTGAAGGTACTTTACATCCCAAGTCTTCGGCTGAACTGAAAACCCAGCAAACAGCCAATATCTTTCCCTGAAAAGATGGCCTTTATTCTTTTGAGGTCCCTTGTACTGGAAGACATTTATCGGCCATGAGATTTAGAAGATCATTTAGATATCTTGGGCTAAGTTCATGCAACGCACTAGTCAAATGGATCAAGACCTTGAACGTGGCATAAAATTTTGTCAGTGTGCAGAGGAAGATCAGATTGCATGCAGCAGCCTGTGCTGCCAAGGCATTCTACAGCATTTAGCAAAGCTTGAGCTTCAAACTTCCTGCTCAAGTACCTTGCATCAGTATGGTTTGGCTGAAAAGTCACTAAGAGCAGATCACTAGCTGTCTGGATGCCATATGGTTGTCTTTCTGTAAATTATGTGGATTACGGTCTGAACTGAGTCTTTCACGTGTCAACAAAGGAGAACGCACTGCACAGCTGAACTCTTCCCATCAGTACTGATCTGTCTTCCTACTGCGTTCAACTATTCTTTGTTTTGTCTGATCTCTGATGCAACAATGATGCCTCTTGACGTCTTTTCATGATATTGCCAGCTGAATGGATCAATCATGTAGTAATTGAAAACAGATTATAAAAAGCATTAGAGAAAGAACTGTTTCTTTTTAAGACTCTATAAGCTAGTAGACCTAGCAATGGAGATGTTGTTTCCTACCTCTTCTGATGGGATGCATTCTCCTCAAGAACAACTCTCATTACATTAGCTGCTTGGTCAGAAGTTAGGGACTTCTACTACTTCTCAAGTGAGACATCAGTAAGGCATGGTCATCAGTGTCTATTGCTAAAGAGAAGTCCAGGAGGATAAGAAGGGATCATTACATTATTTCCAATGATTGATGATACTGATGGCAACTCTCCTCATTGGTATAGTCTTAGCAGCCAACCTCAAGTCTTACCAACCAGCCTCAGTCTTGATACTCACAGGTCACCTCTCTCTGCTAGGTGAGTTGGTTTCCCTTTATCTAGATTCTCTAAGGGTCTATTGGGGATAACAGGTATGATACTGGGTGTTGAGGAATGACGTAGCCAGGGTTGATCCTGACCATGTCAGTCAAACAGTAGTGTACTTGGAGGAGGGTAGGCAGAGGAGATGCCCTATCTGAACGATTCACTGCCTATTTTGGTAATACCATGGGAGCTGCTGTTTGTCACTCGCTCATGCACCAGCAAGCATTTGGGTAATTGAACAGGGAATGGGTTGAGACATTGTTAGGATGTTGAAAACTTGAATGAATGTGCTGACATTGGGGAGTACTGGTGGACAGATGATGTTTAGTCCATGGTTTCCGTTAAGGCTCTGTGTTAGCAGTGTGGATTGCCTAGCTTTCTGCAAGAGTGTCCCACACTTCAAAAAAGAGCAATGAAACCACCTTTCACTACTCTTCTAGTGCTGCTACTCATCTTTGTTCCTATTCCATTCCCATCCAATACACAACACAGTCAAATTCCCCAAACAAATCCTCTAGTAGATTGAGCATACAAAAAGTCTTGAGGGCAGGGACTTCTCAAATTAAAGATTTGGTTCCCATCAGTGCCTCCCAAACTCAGCACCCTGTCTGCGTGACACAACCCAGGTGAGAACATATTACTGTTTCTTCAGGTTTTAGATTCCACCTCTCTTCTGAAGTCCTGCACTTTTAATGGTGATACACTTCATAGGACCTTATTCTGGTGGAGTGAAGGGTGAGTGACATGTTAAAAAGATACATTGGGAAAGGCTGAGGCAAAGAAGTTTAAACATTGAAAGTGTGACAGAAGCGGAGAGAAAGGGACAATCTTAAGTAACAATTTAGTGGAAAATAGTAACTATGCTGATGTTCTATTTCCTTCACATTTTATTAATACCGTGATTGCCTCACTTTAGAGGATTTAATACCACTTCTGCTCTGTGTTACATTTGCTCATGTTCCCATTCAAGTCTTCAGAAGTTTTCTTTCACCTTTGAAAAAAAAAAAAGCTCACCTGTCATAGGTAGTGTGAAAACAGCATGGCACAAAGCATTTTTCAAAACATAAATTGTTGATAGTGCCTGCTACAGAAATTTTGATTCACCCTCTTCTTTTGATCTAGTACTGGTGAAATCGTGGAATGGTGACACGATTTTTTTCTCTCATGCACAGCACAGAGTGGAACAAGTGGCACCTGTTACCTCCTAATGCTCCTAGCTTGCACATTGACAGTCCCAAATAAAACATAAATTATACACGCAATTTATTTCAAAAAGCCAGACCAACAACATAATGGCAACATACTAACGATGTCACAACTTCCTCAGCATTGCTCAGTTCCCGCAGACCTTTCTGCCTGTTTCTACTGTACTGGACGAAGCCTGCCACCCTCCCTGCTTCCTACAACAGAGAGCACCTTCAGATGCACAGCCTTGCTTTGCACTCCCAGCTACCTTCATGTGTATTTTAGGAACTGTGAGTTTATGCTTGTCTATTGCCTAAGGCAGTATTTAGAGTGATGGTTCCATATTTATCAAAACGTTTATTTAAAAATACCGAATGAGCAATAGAGAACTTGTAGAAGCAGACTAAGGGTGGAGGAAACAGCCACATCAGGTGTCACTGCACTCTGCACTTCATCCCTTAAGGGTCATCTACCAAAGCCTCACCACTGTGTTTGGTCTTGTCATGTTACTGCTGGTTTTTTATGGTTCCCAGCTCTGACAAATATACATAGTTGAGAGGACTTGTGTCACTGCACAAACCTCCAATATTTCCAGCCACATGATGTGGTCCCACCCACTTATATAGTGTCATGTGGGGTAGGTAATGAAGGGAACCTGAGTTCATGGCACTTCAAACATGGATGTCAGTGCAGCTAGGGCACATGAAAAAGCTGAGTACAGGATATTTCTTTTGTACACTTCAGAATCTGAGGAACAAGATCATATCATGGAACAAAACTCCCCCGAGCTTGGCTTGCTTGGATCTGGATTACATCTTCAAAGCTGAACTTAGAATTTTGATACATAAAGTTGTGCTCATTTTGCCACCTGTTTTAAAATAATGTTTTTCTATATAAAAAATATTTTTGGCCAGATGGTACCTTTTATAAATTACAGTAACAATGTTTTATAAATGACTGCAAATCACTGACTGAATACATGACATTATATAAACACGTGACTTTTATATCTTTTATACAAGAGATGTAAAGTACTTTACAAACAGTAATACTTGGATACAGACCTATCTAGTCTCCTGCTTTCTGTGTTTTTTCTCTGTCTTCTACTCTCATGTTCCAGCACTTACAGTTCGAATGAACTCAGTGCCACAAACCTGGCTCTTGCTCTGGGACCTACCTGGGCATGCACAGCTAATAACTGTTCAGTGAGTATCTGCTGAGCACAGTCTCCAAACAGGAGAGGGACTCTGATTATTTTAGAAGGAAGAATTGGATTTTAACAAGTCATGTCCTTGCCAATCTTCATCATTGTACCGAGATTACCCTCACCTGATCCAAAGGATGGGGTGTAATTACTGCATAGGAAACATGTGGAGAAAGTTGCAATTAGAAAATACTTTATCTCCACATTCTGAGTTAGAAGATTACATCAAGAATGCTAAAAATAGAGTAGTGTTTTAGACATTTTTTTTCCTAAGAATTATACAGCAACTCAATGACGGAGCAGGGGATAAAACCCTAAGCTACCAAGAGTGATCCTTTCCCAGGTCATGAGCCCAACACTTTTCCTAAGAGCCAAAGTTAATATTTATCTATGCCCCATGGCAGTAATTTTGAAGGTGTTGATCTTAGGGCTTAATTGCTGCTTTAAACAGGCAGTTAACAGTTTAAACAACATTTTTATTGGCATACAGTAGTTAAATGCCTACTAGTGTGCTGATGGGTTTGTGATGATCAAAGTGAATTAGGAGTCTATCTTTGAGTTACACGGTATTAGAAGGACTGGGTCATTTGAGTACCCTGGGTTAATGTATGTGAGATGTACAGTACCTGGTGTACATAGAGAAGAAAATGTTCATTTTTAAGTATTGTACTTCAGTCCTTTTTCTGTTCTATTTACATTCGAAAATGAAGCTCTCATGCTACTGGTGCTCCAGCAACCTGATGCTTGAGCACACATGCTCCCAAGGACACAGTCCAGGATGTGGTGCTCTTATTTCAGCACTGCTTTTCCACAGGATACAGTACCATGCTTGGAAGAAGTAGTGCCAGGGTGTCACAGGTCTACGCTGCACTGTGTTCACAGAATTGGCTGAAGAATCAGCTGTAAAACTCGTTACACTTATGAACATGTTGTTTGGATTCAATACAGTTGATACAGTATTTATATGACCACTGGCATTAGAGGAAACCAAAGATATTTGTAATCCCATTAATTATCTCCGGTTTTATGGCTTAGTGATTAGGCATTTTGAGATCTTCAGTGTGATTAGAAGCCTGAGACCTGTATTCTGGCTACCTGCTATAGGTGCCAAGCTCAAACAGTGTGGCTATATCTGCTTTCCCCAAGGAACCACAACCTGGCCGTGTCCACAACTCCAGTGAGGTGAGTTTCACACACCTCTTTGGGCATCTGTACCAGAGCAGGTTGTGCAAATGTGCTAGAGGGAATTTCTGAAGGGAAGGCAGTATGCCTTCACTGCGATTGCAGTGCAACGTGGAGACGTCTGAGCTATGGGACTAGTTATAGCTACGTAGCACAGTGCCTGAGCCTCAGTACTAGGCATACCCTAGTCCACAGGACATGGATTCCTATCTCTATTTTCTAACTCTGTTGGAAAATACTGTCTCTGACTACTATTAATGACTTGGTCCTAGGAGGCCAATTAATCAGAGCCAACTCGTATTAAATGTTTGTCCCGTGTGAAATTATGACAGCTTGCTGTCTAAGTATAGGATGAGTGCATCCTATACTTCAGCTGAGAAGTGTGACACATGGATGTAGCGAGGCTATTTAGCGTGGCACAGCTGGCGTGCCTTGCTGCTGCAATTCCACAGGACACTGCTCGCAAACCATAGCTAGCCTCTTGCCTCACTGCTATTTATTTGTGTTGTCTGATTTTTTGTTTCCTAATTAAAAGTGACATGTACAATTGGGAAGAAGCTGATTGGACTCTTAAAATAATTTTGACCAGTTGATTGAGGTTTCTAATTAGTTAACCGTGAATTTTGATGTTATGGGGATGCTGCCAGAATTGAGCACAGAAAGACAAGCCTCTGCCTTGTACCCGTATATGGAATGTGAAACCAGAAGCTGTTTGCAAAAATAAATAATAGGTGTGGGGAGAAAGTACACTATAAAAATATAAGAGATATTTTATTTATAAACCACCTTCTTAAATAAGAAACAGTTGCAATTCTTAATTCCAGACTGTCTCTCTGTGCCTCTCCCTTTCAATGGCTACACTGCTGTTTACTTACCTCTGATACCTCAGATCCCTGGTGGCTGACTCCTGCCTTTTTCTCCACTATCTCTGCCATCCAGAACCTAATTCTTAGCTGCTAGAAATGAATTAATAAACAGACTGAGTGTAAGGAAGCTGCCACGATCCTAGAGACTGCAAGGTTTCAGGTAGACTGAAGTCCAATATGCTAGTCTTGCTATCAAAATATTCAATTAGTATTTGACTTAATTCCTGAAAATACAGGTAGTTATATGGCTATATAATCTATTTAGTACTGCTGGGGGAAACACTTGAAATTCTGACTCTTTCCTTCTGAGAAAACAAGTATGATTTCAAGGATTTTTTTGGCAAAAGCTGGGCTCGATCAGACCTATCATACATTCACATAGTCACGATGAGCTTGTATTTCCTGCAGTTTGAATTGAAATGCAATTTTATGTTTGTCCAAACTCTGGGCAAAAAGTTAAGCTAAGTTGGATGAATGCTGAGAGTACTCATGGAGTTGAGTGTGCCCATTCATGAAAAATATAGCAAGAGTGAGAATTCAAAAAGCTGTAATACTGAAATTGCTCACTCTTGGGACTCTAGTTCATTTCTCATTTGGAATGAAATACATTTCAAAAACATCATTGCCTTTGCCACATTCTCCTTTTAACTAGACACCTAAAACAATTAAGCTGTGGTTTTGAGGGCAAACTCAAACAAGAATAGCAATATAAGCTCTTAATCCCATATTTTCCCAGTTTAAAGCTACAGCAAAAGATAGATATTTCACCCACATAATTAACTATTATCTTGTGCAGTTGAAGGATGGGTGAAAACAATGTGTTATAACTGTTCTAGAAAAAAAATAATGCCAGATTTTTTACAGAAACTTGTACAATGGAGATTTGGTGCATTCTCTGTAGCTTTTTCCTCTTTGTCCATTGGTGTATAGATTACACCTCTTCCAGGCTATTTTTTCCAGTCCCTTTGATCTGCAGGTATTTTTCAAACGGTATATAGAAGTTGAGTAGAGCACCATAGCAATTCAAGAGGAAAAGTTGATGTTCTTAGCTTCTACCACAGCATTATATACAATAAAGTTTATTTTCTGTGGATTATTTTAGCTAAGTCCATTCTATGAAAAAATTAAGTTTGTTAGGAAAATCAGTCTTAATTAGAAAAAAAGTATCTACCTTTAAGGAAGTAGGACAGTGCTACCTCATAAATGCTATTTTCTTGCTACATACACTTTAGCCAGATAATTGAGTTCTTGAAGGACATAAATACTGAGAATTGACCTGGATTTATGTCCTTTTCTATGTGGAAAAAATGAAGGAGAATGTTTTACATTCTAATTTTTAATTAGGTCAGAGAGCAGCCAACCTTGACTTTCACAGTTTGTTGTTTAAGGTGTCATTCAGGTTGATGAGGGATCTGGCTGATGTGTCTCAAACAGCAGAATAAATCAGAATGCTCGTTCATGCCTTGCTATGAATATATATGCTTAAAAAATGAAAGTCTGATTCCTGTCTCTCTCCACATCCAGCAGTAGAAGGATTTAGACCTGGGACTCACCTCCAAATGCTCTGACCATCCTTGGCAGTGGTATCACTTCCCTCTTTGTTGCACCTGAGTTGAAAAGATCTGAGAAGAAAAGACTTTCTGATGAGGACAGAAAGATCGAGCTCACTGGAGCATGGGGCTCAGGAATGATGGGTAGGTCTCATATTTCTTCTGCAGATAACGTTAAGAGATTTTGTCACCAATACGCTGGCTTTTGTGTCTCTAACCATTATGTATCTAGTGCTCCTCATGAACAAGGAGTTTAAGTGCCTGATTCAGGATTTTGGTTTCCATCAGGTAGGAAGGTTGTGGTCTTGCAGGACTTAACCCTTAAGACTCCAAAGGAGAGATCTTAAGTTGCTGACCCATAGAGTCTGAAGAAACTTCAATTTTTTGTTGCTAGGTATTCAACTTCTACCAGTATTCAGAATAATCTTTTTTATTTACATTTGACTGGGAGACTGCAATTTTTCCAGGCAAATCATACTATCGTGGTTCCTGGCTTTGTGACCTCAAGAATAGATGCACATAGTGCACAATACTTGGGGCTACATATTAAATTAATTCAGAAACTGAAAGTAATGCACCAATGGGTTGTCATTTCTCTCCTGTACGTTTCCCTGGTGAACAATAAGACCCGGGGATAGTCGAAAGAATAAGTAAACTCTTCAGTCAGACGACATTGCTGATAAATCATTTCCACAGAATTGCACTTTAAGTGTAATTTGCAACAGAAGGCACATTCACATGATAGGTCTAAAAGGCTTGTAGCCATATCACATATCTTTCTTTTAAAACCAGGCAGTTGTTTGATTTTGCCTAGGATTTATAGTGGAAGAGCACTGTTGTTGTTCCTCTCATCAGCCAATTTAGATTAGGGCATCTATTTTTATTTTTTTCAAACAGAAATGTCATGCCCACTGTGTTCAGTTACTGTGCATCACACCTATTTGATAGGGTTGGGAGCTGGTCTTTGAAAATGCCTCAAGTCTCCTGAAAGTGTGAAAGTTAAGGGCAAAACTTACCCTAGACAGATAGCAAGAAGGTGCCTGGGGCCTTCCCTCCTTCCCCAGGGAATGAGAGCAAATTTAACTGAATTAATCTACACGCTTTTTCTCTACATGTGTAAACTCGAAGATTTGTTACGAATATAAGAACAACTTCATTTTCCCATGTTCCCAACAGCATGAAAATAAGTTCTCAGAAAACACCTAGCTTTCTCAGCTGCCAACATGTTTGGAAAGAGTCCGATAAAGCTTTTGCCTGGAGAAGCCTCGCAGCCTCTGTGTGAGACAAAATTCAGACAGGTCATAAGGCATAACCAGTAGCTCAGATGTTTCTGTGGTAAACCACAGTGTTCTTCTAAGAGCTGCTGTTTTTTGCCACTCTGTTAATGTTCCCAGCTGTTTACTTGTTCCCAGGTGTGAAATGAAATGCCGGAGAGCTGGGCTGGACTGCAGTGTGACTCAGCACCCATCGCTGTATTCCTTTGAAGGAAAGATCTGGCAAGCAGCACTACATGGGATCATACCTTAAATATGCACATGTAAATATACAAGCTTCAGTCCTGAGGAGTAATTTATCTGAGATGACTACTTGCTTGTTCCCAGGAGAGTAAGAAAAGAAAGCATACAGGTAGTAGGAGAAAGTGTTGTTGCGTGGTAAGTAAGTCTTCCCCTTCATCTGCTCTCAATACCGTCTGGATTCTGTAGGGTCAGGCAAATATCCTGCATCCCATTCTGGTCTCAGCACTATGGTAAATTGGGACCATCTCCACTGGAGTCACTGGAGAAGCATTAGCACATAACCAGTCAGACTTACGGGACTTCAGATCCTATTTTATTCATTCAAATTTATATATTTAGAATGAAGTTCTTTGTAATGTGCTACATTAAGAATAAACATTTTGTGTCTTACTGTATAGCATTGGTTTACCTAGAGATAAAAGCCTGCTTCTTATACCTATACTTAGGAGCCATTCTGCAGTGACTTCTCTTATACACTGAGGAAGTTGAGTTGGAGTAACTCTGCTTACAGCGTGTGACATGATGCAACTTTATTGCAACTCATGTGCAGCAATAACACATGTTGCAGCAGAAATGTAAAGAAACAGAAATAGATTTTAATTTCCTAGAATTTGAATTTGAACTCTGAGCATGCATATGATTCTGTGATAAAAGCCATTAAATTATATTAATGCTAGTTATGTGGGAACTGATCATGTGAATGTAGCTTCTATCTGGATGTTGAATTCCCATTTATTTTGCCTTGTAGGATTGGTTACATAGTGAGCTACAATATTTTGTATAGCTACTAAATAAACAATGTGTATGAGACTTTGCATGGACTGGGAAGGAAGCTTCTGGATCCATCCCTTCCCTGTTACACAGAAGGAAGAGTTCAGGGAATACAAAACTAGTCATTGTGTTGGAGGAAGTGGTCTTAGGAAAACAGTCTTTTAAACACATCCATGCCCCTACTCAGTTTCTGCCTGAGCCACTGATTTTCTGTGCAATACTGGACATCTAGATTATATCTATAGTATATCATGTAAGATCCTGCAGAAATACCCACAGTGACTTTGACTGAACTTTGAGAACTATTTTTTTCTTCACCTCACTGAAATTTTCAGGTCTTAAAAAGCTGCGACAGGTCTCAGATCGTGTGGTACTGGGATAATAAACTGTACATTTATCAAATCGGGTAGAAGACACCAAACTGTTGAAACTCTTCGGGCAAGATGTTTTGGTTGGTTGGTTGGTTGGTTTTTGGAAAGAAAAAAGCAAATAACTTAATAGGAATAGGGAATTTTAGAAAATAAAAACTCTTTTTATTTCTAAACCTGTTTTCCACCTGTTTTGGTGGTCCCTGTGTTATAGTATTGGGAATGTCTGTGCTGCTGGTTAGGGACCCTGGTGGCTAGCTCCAGCTCTGGTATCAGCAAGAGCAGCTCCAAAGCTTGCTGAGATTCAGTGTAGCCAACAGAGCTGCTGCCATTTCAGCAGTCACTCTGAGTCCTTGCAAAGATTTAAGTGCATCCCAGCATGATTCACGACTGCCTTTCTGTGCCTCCCCTTGGGCTAGAAAGGCTGCAAACTGGGAGTGACAGAATGGATCCTGGGCTTCCCCCAGGCTCCTGCCAACCCTTCTGTGCCTCTGCGTGAGACCCCACGTGTTTGGACACACAAGATGTCTCAGCTGTGCTACCCCTACGACACAGATGTGGGCAGTATGTGGATGGGAGGACTTGGTTCTCTCTAGTAAGGAAACCTTTAGCGCAGTGTAGGAGATGCCCTGGCTGCTGCACAGCTCTGCCACATCTGCCCAGTGTGGCACCTGACCATCATGTGCTGCCCGTGATCCATCAGTTTGGGGCCTGGGGTCAGGGGTCTGGCTTTGAGAGACAGGTGCTGTGGCAGGGAACTAAGCTGGAGACAAATGAGCAAATGCCAAAGATGCCTGATAACTCCGTGCGCTTCTTGAAGGTCCTTGTGGCTACCCCTCAGGAAGAGGAGGACAGAAGGGGAAGGAGAAGTCACTTCAAGCCAGTGGGAAGGGGGCATGCAATAGCACCGAAGTGAGCCTGCTCTTCTGTGAAGTCTTTTCTCATCTGAAAAACATCAATTTTAAGTTTACAATCTCACTTTTCCATGTTTGCAAGTGAATAAGCCTGTTGCTTAAATACTTTGCAGAAAGTGAATGTGACACTTGTGTAAAAAACAGTATTTTAAAATATGAACTAAAAATCTAGGAAGCCTTTGTACACCCACCTTTGCTATTCCCCTTTTAGCTGCTCTGAGGCCCTTTCATAAAGTTCTCTTTTTACTTTTAAAAAAAAGCAAGTATTGTTACCATGTTTGTGCTTTGGTATTTTTGCTTTGCCTCATAGGGAATAGCTGTTTTTATGCTAACCCTTCAGCTCAGTGTCTGATCCCACAGTTTTCTTCCTGACTGAAACTCTCTGATCTGATATGAACAACTATCTTGCAATTATGTTTCACAATAATTGCAAAGACAGTGTAACAAACCACAGCAGAACTAGTTCTGGTGATGGTGGAGAACTATGAGAAACGCTATATGAAAGCAAGGTATAAGAAGTTGGTTTTCAGAGGCAGGAAAAGAAAAAACAATGCAAAAGTGGCCTGAACAGTTCAGAGGTGGAAGGATAATCTGATTTTGGTAAAAGCAACAGTAGCATTGATGCTTTGCTCTTTGCTTTGTGTTCTTTCCTTTTTTCTCTCTCTCTATATTGGACATACAGACATTTTAAAGCAAGATAAGATGTTCTCATTTCTCTATATTATTGTAGGGGATATTTCTTATTGGTTCAAATGCAGTGGTTTCTTTCCAGATGCAAGATGAAAAACCTCCACCCCCAGTTTTGAGCAGCAATAGCTTCCTCAGGAGCAGGTCAGATGCCTGGCTAAATATTCAAGGCAGTTCTTTTAGGATGAAATTGTAGTTGTGATACAAGTGGCAATTGCATGAGCTGAAGGTGCTTGCACTCAGTATTCTTGCAAGTAAGTTTCCTTGTGGGTAAAGCCTTGCAGGTTGTTTTTTTTTAGTGAAGCGCTATTGCTATTTAGAAGACTAACTTACATGGGAAAAATTGTGCAAAGTGGTCTGCATAGGTGTTGGCTGATATTTATGTAACAACAACAAATACTAGAGCAGGGACTCAGATCCAAATTCCTCTGAATTTCAGGAATATTCCAATCATGTTTCTAATCTGTGCATTTTTGAGTTGTCTCTGGCAAGTACCAAAGGCAGTATTTAAATATAAGATAGTTTCTTAAATAGTTACCACAATCTTTTTCTGAGGAAGTTGCCCTTGAGAAGGTTTCTACATATAACACAGGGTGCCTGTATAGCCCATACAGTTTTGCAAATTGGAAGAAGTGTTTTGCATGTTATAACTACACAGTAGTACAGAAGACAATCTGGAAAAGTTCAGTCACCATCCCTCACTGCTTTATAATTAGTTACCTTAGTTGAGACGCCAAACATAGAAAATTACTATCCTTCTGAACTGCCGTTTCCCATTACGATTTGGCAGCCTTAATTTCATTATATGCTGTAAAAAACCCTCTCTGCAAACTCTACTGAAGAAACACAATTGTCTTAGAAAAGTAGCTAAAGCATGTGAGGGTTAAATGTAACTTTTTTCCCATAAGTGTCATTTGCCCGACTTAGAATTCTTTAATAGATACTGAGCAGCCCAGAACTGAAAGTATTTTTAATTTCAGTGCTTTGTATATTTACAGAGGGATTACAACAAACTTCTACACTTTATCTACATTTTAATAGGTCAGTGTGAACATATGAAGTGTATTAAGGTGGACTGCCTTCCTTATTAAACTTATGTGAATTCATCAAAAGCCCTTAGCAGTTGTATGCAATAGGGGCTGGAAAGCCATGCATGATTGAGGTCATGCATCCAGCCAGTTTGTAAGATGATCCCTCTGTACCGAGCCATCAGCCATCCTTAGCATAGGGGCGCACTCATACACGCATTCCTGTCAAGTCATCTTGTGAAAGGCTGCTTGCTTCCAGCTTGGCTTGAAAGTGCAACCTTAATAAAACTCACTGAAGTCTGAGAGAAAATAGCAGTTCTGCAGCAGATAGTGTAGGGGAAAGAGACTGGGATATGCATATGCAGCTGACTAAAGCAGGCTACATGCTGGACTGTAACAGAGAGGAAACAATAAATCTTAACTACTATGCAATAAATATTCCCAATTTTAACTAAGGAAGCTATCCTCATTGTAAAATTTAAAAAATAACTGTTTATCCAAGCTTGATTACTAAAGTGCGCTTCTCCAGTCCTTTTTCCAAAGACTGTAAGGGAAATTAACAACAAATTTAAAGAAAGAGGAAGAAAAAGTTTTTCTTAACGTAGGAAAGGAAAGTAATAATAACATGTCAGTTTTCCTTTCCTTTGCTTTCCTGGCAGCGATTCTTGCTCATATAGGCTGTAATAACCAGCGTCGGGGTCCAGAAGCCAGTGGGAGAAGATTTAACCGGATCCAGCATGGGCAGTGCACCTATACTTTCATTCTGCCAGAACAGGACGGGAACTGTCGTGAAAGCACGACAGACCAGTACAGCACAAATGCTCTTCAGAGAGATGCTCCTCACGTGGAACAGGATTTCTCTTCCCAGAAACTGCAACATCTGGAACATGTGATGGAAAATTACACTCAGTGGCTGCAAAAAGTAAGTGTTTCTTTTTTTTTCATTTCTCACTAAATGGATTTTTTTGGTGATGCTTACGCTGTTCAAAGATTTCAGTAGTTTCTATGAGAACTGAGGTAATAAGGATTGGTCTAGCTCGTGGCTGTGTAGGGGAGAAATGTTTCAACCAGAGTGCACCCTTCTTAGTGACATTGCTCTTTGGGAGCAGAATTTTCTTCACATTACTGAAAGATACAACTTCTTAAAGCTGTATCTCAAGAGACCATGAATGTTTGTGAGCCAGAGAACACAAAAATCCTCCAGAGACTCTAATGACAGAACTTACTAAGTATTCCTATAAACTCTACTTATAGTTCACAGCTTCAGATCAGATGCCATGCAGGATACCTGCTACTCTGACAGCAAAAGGGAGCATTTAAAAAAATCAGCATTTAAAGGCACTAGGTTAAGAATATGATTTTTCCTCCATAAATAGTTCCTGTAATACTATTCTACCCAGCTAATTACTGGAAAGAAAGAAGAAAATATATAGGCATTCACACTCCTAAAACTTCGCAGTAAAACTTTTTAATTGTGTAGATTACACTGGACTTGAAACAGCCTGTTTCAATTTGTATGTGTATATGTGCATTCTTTCATAGAAAGGGAAAAATGGGTTTGAAGGTGTTGCAGTACCTTAGCAGAAGTAATTATTTTTAAGAATTTGTATAATAGCTCTAAACTTCTAATGAACATTTCAGTATTTTATATATGAGCTGAAGTTTGGGCCTGAAAAGGCTTAAATATGTGAATAATTTCACTCATATGAGCAGTCCCATTCACCTTAACAGGATTACTCACTTGTGTAAAATTGCATACCTTGCAGGATCTTGTCCATGCTTTGCTAATGAAAATGCCTTGGGATAGCTGACCAGTAAAAATGTATAAACAAACAGTCTTTGTATATAGTTATTTGTAATATTCCCATTCTCACACTGGCATTTTGACCTGGCAAAACTTAGAAAATTGAGCAATTGAGTGATGCAATTAGTCATGTAAGATGGCACAAGAAAACTTCTGTATGTATCCATTTGAGAGATACATGATTTAACTCTAACGCAAGTTCATACTAAGAATGAACATCAATAAAAATCAAGTGAAGACTCTACTGGGTGGGCTAAAACTTATTAGCATAGTTACTGTTACCTATCTCATTTACAAGTTTTGTTTCATCCCGACAGTACACAAGAGAGAAATATGTTAAAAAGCATATACAGCTGTCCCCATCCCCCCAAACCTACTAACATCTTTAGAGAGGATTTCCTGATCTCTTGGTAAATTAATCGTGCTCTTTGCATATCTGGCCCTAGCAAGAGAGAAAAGATTCTGTCCAGCACACATGTGACTATAAAACAAAACTTAACCAAGCATTTCTTTTTTAGACTACTTTCCTCATTTTTTAATATCTTGGTCTGCTTTGGGGAATATAAGGCTGGAAATGAGGGGATGTTTTTTGTAAAGGAAAGCATTTCTTAAGAAATTATTTTACTGTACCTTGGGAGGCTGAGGCAAGCACTAAAAAGAGGAAAGTTGTTATCTGTTTTTATGCACACATGATTTTACTTGAGCAAATTGCCTGCTGAATCATGCTTGTAAGACTTTACTTATTCTGTGTTTGTCCACTAGAGACTGAACTAAGATCACTGTTTCACTCTGAACTGAACATGATGAAATATGAGTCTCTGGAGTGTGAAAGTCTGAGTTAGGGTTACTCCTCTCACACTTTGGAGGGAAGTGATTAAACAGGTAGGAAGCCCAATGAAAGGGGTTTATATTTGAGGACTCTTTTCTTCTGCAGTGATTGTAAAACTAGCTATGGGCAGAACCACCCCCCTCCTCCTTTCCTTCCCAGCCCCCAACCCTCTGCTCCCAGGGGTTTACATAAAACTGGGATTGTGCACGTATCCCCATGTGTCAGTTTACCCTGGAATGAAAGGACCCGTTTCTCTGTGTGATGAAGTATGGCTCACTCTGAACAAATGAGGCTGATGCAGCTCCATTATAGCATCTCTGAATACTGAATTTGCTTTGTTGCTGTTGCCATTACAAAGCATCTCAGCCATAACTCATTTCCTTTCAAAACAAGCATAATGCTTAAGTGTAATGAATATATTATGTAGGTATCTTGCATCTCATTTTTACACTCTGCATTTATTCTTCCCCCTAGATTTTAAAATCATATATAACTGCTGTTACACTAAACAGCATTTTACAATGCACCTGCTGTGAACAAAGTAAAGAATAATTAATGGTTATAGGTCTATGATTGGAAGTGAGTAGTTATAATAAGAAATAATGTTTAAGAATTTGAGATATATTCTGACTTACATAAAGGAAATATGTTTATGACTTCAGGTAATATATGTAACTTCCATTAAAATTGTACCTAGGCAATGTTTGTCAGGGTGAATCATTTTCTCAGCACAAATGCTAGCCTGCAGTATTGAAAGATTATTTATTAAGAAAGTTTGTAAGAATCGTGGTTTGCTCAACTCTGTAGTATTTTAATTTAAAAATATTTTTCCTTGATATCTAAACTAGCAGATTTCTAGAAGCAAAACATGTATTCTTTTTTTAAAAAAGGCAATTTTTTAATGCTTAAACCTGAAAATGCTTCTTTGATGACCTACAAGCTTGATTGTAGTTGAAATTGCACTTGCTTGGGGAGCCAGTTATAGGCAATTAAGTCCCAGCCTTGTCCATTAGCATTTGCATATCTATAGTCAGCATAACTGGGATTGGTTGGCAAACCTGGGACATGGCAAAACGCTCTGCACAGAAACTACTCGGAAGAAGATGACTTGGTAAACATTTTTAGAGATTTTCCTAGAACTGTTTATTTTAATACCGGATAACTTTCCCCATTGTTTAAGCTTGGGTTTCATTTCTGCAATATGTTTATACTAATAGTTCAAAACAAACAGTTCATTACATTTTCTTTCTTGCAGTAACTGACTGGCACATGTGATACTGTTTGGTATTTAATTGCAATGTCTAAGTATTGCCAAAGAGGAGTTACATGAAATGTTATCATCATGTCTTGCTTGGGAACTTTCTGCTAGTCAGCTTGCTGAATTTAAGGTATCGATGGACTCAGTATACATTCAGGATAGCTATATAGATGAGTGTTTCATATACTTATTTCTCAGTCCAAATAATAGTAATAATGCTTATTATAGTAATAAGTGAGTTTGAGATGATCCACTCTTTCTTTTTTTCTGATTATTACCTAAGCAGAATACCATAAAAGTTTTAAATGCATGCTTAATAATAGTATACTATAAGAAGCTAACACGAATGTACAAGTTTGAGTTGAAAGTGAACCACAATCATTCTGGTCAGCTGGTATCCGAACTTAGATTTTTTTTTTTGCTTTTCTCTGCAAATATTGATGGCACCACTACACTTAAAGCAGATAAAGAAGCTTCAACTGACTTCCCTTTCCTTTCAAAGTTCCTGTGCTGTCACCAGCTATAACAGAAGTATAAAATGATGAGCTGGATTCAGTCACTAAAGAAAGAAATTATGAGAAAGTTTTCTGGGGTATCTGTAGCCATTTGATAGTCTACTTTAAAGTTTATTCTTACCATGGTTTTGATAAATTATTTGTCTATGGCATTCTCTGTGCTCTCTGCTGACTTCCTTATTTTTCAGAAGTAACATTGCAAGTGCTCACTTGGGTTTTAAACATGTAAGGAATCTAGGTTTTGAGGGGGACCAGTCACTGTACGGAAGAAACTGGCTTTTGGAAAGATTGGTGTCTGTCACTGTGTGCTGTGGCTCCACTGAAAGATTGGCCTTCTCTGCTCGCTTTACCAGCAGGGCCTAGCACTGCAACAAAATAGTAATAATATGTTTATGCGTGTGGAGTGGCTGGATTTTGCCTTGGGTTTTATATGGTTTGCTGAAGATGGGAAAATTCCTTACATGTCACTCTTGCTGTGAAGCTGTATGAAAGTGTGACAGAGCCTGCCCTGAAGAGGACAGATCTAAAAAGCTGTCATAATATCCTATGAGGCAAAATTATATTAATATAAAGATGGACGTAGCCACAGTGTGTGTAAAATTTTGTCACATTAAGGAACCAATTTTCCCTAGTTGAAATATTACAAGAAACAGTAAAACTTCCATTTTATTTATGGTTATGTTTCACTGGGCATTTTGCAATGTAAGATGTGACCTTAAAGTCCACATAATATTTGGATGTTAAGTGCAACAAGAAGATCCATGATGATGTTCTGTTAATTTTCACAAATAAAAGCAGGTCATTAGATTTGGAATCTGCCTTTCTGCTTGTGTGAGCATTACTGACAGGGCTGTGTAAGGCATGGCTTTCCAGTAAATCTTTCATTTTTCAAGGTGGACCAGGGCTAAAAGGAAACAGTGAGAAACCTTCATCCAAAACTGGCTGCTAGCCTTCTATTTAGCATGCAGCTAGAACCTGGATTTCTTGTCTAGACCCAGAGACTGTTTACTATTCTACGTGCTCCTTTTTGCTTCGGGAGTCAATGAATTCTCATATCCAAAGCGGAGCCTCACCCTAGTGACTTTTGAAGTGCAGTTCCCATAAACAAGCTGTGAAACAAATGGTGGGATGCAAATTAGTGGGATTACTTATATAGTATGTACTACTCAATGGATAAGTATAGAGTATAAATAAAAGCCAAATTTAAGGAGCAAAAATAAGTTCATGGAAACAAACTGGTTCTGAGAAAATTCACACTTGAGTGTAAAATCAAAATTGCTTATTTACCTCCAAAAAAATCTCTTGGCCAATAATATGCCTGCACTTCTAACTTTATTAATCAAATTGCTGAAGTTCTTGGGATATTCCAAGGTACCCACAAGAAAGAGGCAAGACTTCAAATGTGGAAATGCCTGAAAGCTTTACATTATTGGGGGATAACCTATTTGGCAATGTTTTTTTTTAAAAGCAGAGGGATCAGAGAAGTAGACTGAAGGGCAGTCTCACATGGTGCTACATTTGGTAGCAAATGACTTAAAAAAAATATTTCCCATGCTTGGACAGAAGGCTTTATCACAATGTGCAGTAGAACCTGAATGTGTATATTTTCAGTGATGACAGCTGTAATTAGGAACTTTCTGGTAACAATAAAATATTACATTTATTAGTCATCAGAACTGTCCAACCAACATGCCCAGTGGGAGATCTCATTTGGAGCACTGAGAACTTTTCTAAATGAAACTGATATAAAGTAAATGATGTGTCATTTTGAGGGTGCTGAGAACTCATCGTTCCCATTCCCTTCTGTGGTTTGGAAGCAATCTCTACTTCACAATGCTGGGTGCCTTGAAAAAAAAAAAAAAGACAACCCATGTGGGAAAAGTATAGAGCTGGGTATTTTAGGCCTGCATCATCCCACCCAAACTTCTGGCCAAAACCCAGAGATACCCAAGATAGGTTTTTCTTTGCTGTGGGGAATCTCTCAGTGATGTGTCAAGAGACAGTAGCAAGCCCAGAGGAAGAGCCAGCCATCTGAACTGTCCTGTGGAAGTCCCTGCTTCTCTTCATTGACTCCAGGGAAATCCTGAGCAGCTCGCTTCCTGATTTAAGTGCGTCAGTTAAGTGCGATGGATTTAAGCTTTACTTCTGTCCATGGCTGTAGCATAGACTTCCCTTGCGACTGCAAGGAAATTGTAAACTTTAAGTATTCCTGTTTCCCTTTTCTAACACAGATATAGTACTACTACTCAAATTCACAAGGCTGTTGGGAGGCTTAGTATGTTATTTTTTGTGTTGGTTTTGGAGTCTTTCTGGTGGAAGATATTTTGTGCTATTAACAGTTTATGTATGATAATAATACTTCCAATGTTTACAGAAAGCAATGTGAGATTAAAAAATCTTTTGGAAGGAAAATAATTTTAAAATGAGCAACTAAAATAGTTTATAAAAAATAAGCAGATAACTATAATGAATATGAATCTATAATGCTAAGTAAACTTGCAGGTTGCGGTTGAGTAAATGGATTATATGTGTCCTGCTAACGGTGAGAATCATCCTCATTCTTGCAGTGTTCTTAAAACCTGTCAAGCAGCTGCTGCTCCAACGTGTATTCATCTGAGATGAATAGGACTGTAGCTTAGTCTTGTATGGATTCTCAGGAAGACCAGTGAGGAATGGCTAGTTTTTCAGAGCTATTGTTACCAGCAACTTTGAATAAACTTGTCATTATCAAAATTGGGCTCACTTGGGTGATTTATTGCAAGCATATCCTGAAAGATGAAGATACTTAACAACCTGCTTGTATTCATCTCAATTTACAGTTCAGCTTAGTTCAGTCCTCTTCTCTGTATTTGCAATAAGATGCAAACAAGGAAGAGCTAGTAAATGAGGACATTCTAGAACCAGTATCATGGTTTTAGCTGTGCTGCAAACCTCATCTTCAACACCAGCAGCTCAAGTGTCTTGAATAAACAGGCCTGGTGTAAAAGTCTTCCCAGTAGCATAAGGATTTCCTCTCTTGTTAAAGGGTTGAAGTTTGATCAGGAAAAGGAAATTGAAATAGTTTCATATTTCATAGGAAGGGTTCTTTTTCTTATGAAACAAGCTGTACTTTAACACAAGGTTATTCTTGTGTAACCACATGTGCATATTTTAGACAGTGTTATGAAACACCAGGGTGGTGAATATTCATTTGGAAGGGTAACTTAGAAATGTCATAAATTGTTGCACATCTGCACTACATTCTCATTAATGTTCCTGCACAAAGATCAAGCTTTGCTTTTCATTACCTTAGTTAGGAATCAGGTTAATCTAAAACAGTGTAAGTCACTCCTAAACTGGGATAAGAAGTCTACCTGGGGACTTGCACCAGTTTGATTGTCCCTGTTTAAAACTGATGCAAACCAAACTAGTGCAACTTCCTTTTCTAAACAAGACCTAACAGTGGGGCTATACTCAACTTTGAACAAACATATGGGTACAGGCTGTTAAAGCAAGACATGTATAGGGTCAGCTGGAAAGATGTTCAAGTTACACTATTCTACATTTCTAAAAATGGTTCTCTTTCAGAATTAAAACAAACCAACCAACCAACCAACCAAAAACTGGATTAAGAAAATTTTATAATTCCTCAGAAGAAGTCATATAGAAAATCAGTATTCTAGGCCATGGAGCTACATGACTGAAAGAAATTTCTTATATTCTCTTGACTGGCTTCTAGGAGCAGAAATGAAAAAAAGAAAAAAATCCAGTAAGAAAAGGGTAATACAGAACTGTGCTAGTTTTATGGTGGAATAGGTGTGTCTTTAGCAAAGGTACTTTAAAGGTCTCTTATATGGTGGTACATGGTCAGTCATATGATCTGTGTAACTACTCCTGTCTTAAAAGAGAGAGAAATAGGCTGCAAGTGCAGATGCAGTCTGGCAGTTGGAAAATCTGGGCTGAAGAACCATGAGTAAAAAGTGACTGATCAAAAATTCTGTAAGAATGCTGCAGAATTTCTTCCCCTTGGACACCTCGCCCTGGTGCATGAGTGTCTGCACACATATAAGCGTGAACATACACACATATATGCATTTAGATTTTAGGAGTATTTGGAGTTAAGGTACATGGAAATCTGTTTCTAAGTGTAGTGTCTTAAATTTATTTTTATGTTTTATACCTACTTACCTGCTGTCAACCTGTTGTTCTCCTGGAATTGACCTGTTGGTTCAAAAAAACTAGACGAGTTGGTAGCAAGATGAAACCTTGTATATTGTATATGCATTAATTCTGTGTGAACGAGTCCCCATAGTGTTGCTGATAAATTATAAGTGTGCCTTTGCTTTTGTCCTTTCCCGAATGTATATGAAGCAAGTATTTTCATACATTCTGGAAAAAATATTGGACCCTTGTACTCCCCATCCCAGAAATGTTTCTGTCCTTACGTGTGCATATGTTGCAAGACAAACCTCATTGTTCTTTGTGCATGTATGGCATCTGTTTCTTTTATAGGACTTGGCATAACTATATATTTATAATTTTTCATTGTGTCTTCTGGGAATTTTTATTTGTTGGATTAAATTCTTGTCATTTGTCATGTTTTGTCTAGTACAAATAATGTACCAGGCGTTCCTTCTGCAATAGGAATGTATGGGAACAACTGAAATCCACTTGTTCCAGTTAACAGAATTCCCTTCTGACTCTGTTCTGCCCGAGGATTTGGGTCCTGGCATTCTTTCTCCTTCCTTCCTACCAAGCAGGCAAATAGGCTAGAGATAGGATAAACTCTGAGCATCCCTGTCAGGAAATTAAGGCAAGACTAGAGAACTGTGGGAGAAAACTGGGAGTATGAGCAGACAACCTTAGAAGGTAATTTTTCTCTTTTTGACAGCATGGCTTCTTTCACACTAGAGCAGAGATGATCAGATTGGTGCTAATCAATTTTGAATCTAAAAACTATTTCTGCTGCAGGCTGATATGCCATTTATAGTCTGATCCTGCCTTCTTTCACATCTAAACTTCCTTTAAAGGTTTTCTGTGTGCAAGAGGATTTTCTTGAAAGATACTATCTATGTTACGAAACTTCTGGTTTAGGAATAACATTGTTTAGGAGGCCAGGCTTTTAGTTTCCTCGTCCATGATCCACTCCAGCCTAAACCTGCAGAGGGAACTTCCAAGGTTTCAAAGAGAAAAGCACTAGTGTTATTTGAGTGCTCCTGCTCACTATTTTAAATGTTACAACAAACTTTCAGTCATTATCAAAGGCTCTACAGCCTTCAACATGGGGTTCTTAATTCCTGACTGTAGGTGCAAAGAATCTGATTCTTGATGTGTAAATTTACTATTCTGAGATGTATTTTAATATTTAACCTTTAATACACTTCAAATCCACAGAACACATTTTAAATACCCACAAAAATCAAAGAAGCAGTCCTAGTACAATCTCTAGAGATGCTTTTACATTTATCTTCAGGGTTGTGGTAGACTTGCCTGCCCTTTGAATCATATTATTTATTGGTGTTTTAAAGTTGTCAGCCTATGCTTATAAAAGTTTATTTTTCTTTCTGAATCTCTTGTCTGCAAATATGGTCTTGCAGAGTGGAAATTTAGGAAAAAATAATGTAGTTGTTGTTAAATGATGGTTTTGGAATTTTTTTCCTAAGCATTATATTGAATGAATTTTCAATTTGGATTAAAACACCTAGGACTTTATTTAAATGTGCTGATTTTCACTTTTGTACTTTCAGCTTTGAATAACTTTAGCAATAATTAGCTTCTGGGAGTTTTAGTTCTTATGCAGAAGTCTTTTGCAGGAAAGAGAACTGTATTAAATAAATCTCTTTTTTAAAACTCTGCCATCAGCTCAGTGTGTGGGTAACAGTGAGGGTGAATAATAGGGTCATTTACATGCCTTTCTCTTCTCTCTTCTGAGTCATGTGTTTGCATCTCAAGAAGGCGAAGCTTTTCAGATAATTATCTCACCACCACTATCAGAGCACTAGTTCTCCTAAAACCCTAATATTTTGTATGAAAAACCTGTGTAGAAATGACTTGATATTTCTGAAATCTCACAGAAACACTTTATATACAACCTGGTTCTCTGAAGTCTCCTCCAACACCAAAGGACTCTGAAGACTGCTACGCCCTTTGAAAATTGGGCATTCATATGTAGATGAAAGTAGCTGAAATGAGGATTTAGGATCGCTGCCATTATCATTTATGTATTAAGTATATTTATTTGTGTCATAGTTAAATATTTACCCTCTACAGTCTTGATTCATCAGGAAATTCCTGTGGCCTTCCAGGCCACATCAGCAAGTCAACACAGTAACAGGCAGCCCCCAAACCATGATGCCTTTGGTGCTGTGCCTGGAATTTTGAGGATCTGCTTAGAGGGAAAATTGCTCAAAGAGATGACCTAATCTCTTCCTGAATGAACTATTCCCCTTTGTTCCTTGGCTAAAATGTCATACTTCACTCTGTGTGTGACTTACCGTAGTAGAGATAAATGGTCAAGGGCCACCTATCTTTCCTGTGTCACTTCTATCCTGTTAATGGGAAAGGCCATCAATGCTTTGCTAGAAACTTTTTCTGTGTTACTATTTTTGTACGGAGGAGATATGGACCGCAAAATTCTTTATCACTTTAGCCTGCTAACTACAGAGGCGATGATTAAGGTTGTTTCTCTTCACATTTTTCTTGAATGATCCAGTTTGATCTCTTGGCTTTTCCAAGAATTCTGGCTGATGCAGTAAATATCTTTTTGTATATTCCTCTGACATCGTTTACCTCCATGACATCGTACAGCTCAACCATTATGGCCTCTGCCTTCACATCAGTTGTTACAGAATTATTTGCACCTGTTACAATACCAGAGTTTTATGCAGGGAAGCATAAGCAAGACAACTGTATTTGCAGAGGCACACGAGGCAAGAGGAGTTTGCCAAGTACCAAACGGTTATCTTTAAAGGTGAAGGATGATTACAGCAGAATGAATTCAATAATCATTGGTAAAAGACAAATTTTTATAGTTTGATCTGCTTGATAAGCCATTGTGCCAGTCACTGTGCAAATATATAATGCATGGCTCTGTCTGCAACTTAGTATTGTGTTGAATGAGTGATTTCAAATCCTCATGAGCTGAGTTTTGCTGAGAAAGCTGGCTTTGTTTCACACTCCACTGACTTCCCTGAAACCAGGCTATTATGTGAGTTTCTGCATCTCACCTCACTGACAAAATGCTTGCACCTCATTCCATGCTTACATACACTGCTCTAACGAAACAATGTAATGCTTGGGTAAACTGTGTGAAATATCTATGATAGGTTTGTGGGTTGGGTAAACTATAAATGCAGTAAGAATATATGTCGCTTTTTCAAGTGGGTTTTTTATGATTTTGAATTCCATAAAATAGTTATGGGACAGGTAACTCCCAAGTAAACTGAAGACAAGTTTGTAACTGTGGACTACTGCCTCTTGGAAAGGGTCATTTCAGAGGAAGTCTAAGGGACCTGGAGAAAGACTGGAAAGGCTAAATATAAGGTGGGAGGTGGGGGTGGTGCTTCAGAGCAAGAAGTCTGTCTATTTGAGGTTGATAGAGGATTTTCATTAAAAGTCTGACAGGAAGGGTGAAGGTTGCTATTGTAATCCATAAATTTGTGTGCTGCCCAAGGAATCAACATGTCACTAAAGCACACACAATAAGATAACTTGTCCTGCAGTGACAGAAATTTCTGAAAAATTACTCTGGTGTACAGCACTATGTTCAATAAAATGCCCTGAAACAATGTAGCTGTAAACTATTTACTGGCTGTGTGGCCCTACAAAGTTCATAATAGTATGTATTTCAGCAGTATTACAGTCTGCTGAAGAAAAAATCATCATAGCTGAGGAAAGTTTTATTTAAAATAACTGGTTTAATTTTTTTTTTAAAAAGAACAGAAATATTATTTTTCTAAATTTAAGAAGAATACAGAAGTGAGGTAAAGAAGATGCTTAGCAGCATGTTTTAATGAAGAAACCGTGAATTCTCCAAATTTCGCTGGTTATTAAAGTATCTGAAACACAGATGAGCCCCAGCTGAAATGTTGAGTAGGACCAGACTGCCATGTGTGGCAGTGCAGGTGGTCACCAGCACGTCAGTCTCTTACCAGGAACGCTCTTGCAACTGTCAGCGACAACCTCAAAAGTAATGTTTGTGTTTGCAGCATATACTTGACCATTAAGTGAAGAAATAATTTACTAGCATCAAGCAAGCATCATTGGAGAGTCTGTGATGAGCTAGAGGTCAGAAATACTAGAAAGGCATTTGCCCAAACTTGCCAACTTCAGATTTTGCAAGATCTAAGGACTCAACCCCCAAAATGCCAAGGGTCCTGTTTTGAGTTGATGGTACTCAGAACTTTCCAGAAAACATCTAGCACATGGCAAGATTTACCCCTATAAAATAAATTGTTTTCCTTTCACTACTGGGGAGTGTTATCACAAGCATGTAGCTACTTCTCAGTAGACTTCAAGAGGAAGTAGAACTGAGTGGGAATTGTTCTGTTACTCTAAACAAGCTCACATCTATTTTATACTTTTGGATAAGTGGATGAAAATGGGAAGTCCAGAGACTTCCTATAGAAGACTTCCTATAGAGAACAATGTCACAATAATTCAAAGCATCAAAAAGAAGTGAATTATAATTCCTTGCACAGTGCACCTAGGGGATCATATGACCTTAGATACCTTTTTTTTTGCCAATGCATGATAACCATTATGGTACATGCTGTACTGGCCACTAATAAGTTTTAAAAATATAAAAATATTTCATTATTGTTACATCTACAATGAGTGAATAAATTAGATATTTATGTGTTTATACAATCTATTTATATATTGACTTTTAAAGTGCAATGGATGTACCAACATTAAAAAGAGTTATAAAATTGAACACAGGAATAAAAGAATTTGGAATTCAGGTTCTTAAAACTAGGATTACTGATTGTATTTCTTTAATGCTAAACCAGTAAACCAAAAAACCCAGCAGTTCTTACCTTCTATCTTAATGCCTCCCAGTGCTCCATGCAAAAAAAAAAAAACATTATGAACCCTAGTAATGAAAAAAAAAAAGTTTCCTTGATCCAGGATTTAACACTCCTACACATCTTGGAAACATCTAATAATTTGGCCACTGCCCCCCCTGGGGTATTTCCTAGAAGCAGAATTGAGCAAGACTGAAAATGTTTTTGTTGCACTGTTACAGGCATGAAGATATGACATGAATTCTTGATTTGTAAAATATGAACCAAGTGTGACATCCTTTTCCTTTTTGTGCATTTTTAAAGACTACTTCAACATATTCATTCATTATTTTGCTGCTGAAATCATGCAGGGCTCCTGAAATTACAATCAGAACTCTTTGGTCCTTTGTCACTACAATTAGCCTTGGTTTTTCTCTCTGGCCATGTGTTTTAGGGTAAATTTTCTATTTTCATTACTCTTAAGTTTCAAGATGACACCTCAGTGTTAGTTATGTCAGTGCGATTTTGAATGCTGTCATGTTTTTGCTTCCGTAGTAAAATCCTTCTGAAAGGGTATAAGTAAGCTACAGCAAGATTATTTTGAGAACACTACTCGTAATGCAATATGAACTTTATATTGTGAGATAGTTTGACATCCTAAGTCAGAGTTGCTCGGTGTTTTTTCTATCAGAGTGGATATTAATTTTGGGTTTGCTTCTATCAGGCTTAGTCTGGTATTGCTATCACGCTTTCCAGGTGTCGCTAGCATGAGCCCTTACCAAAAAGTATGACTAGAAAAAGCAGTAATTTCCTATGGGAACATGAACCCAAAGGAGGTTTTCAACACATTCCACGAACTCAAACCATTATCATTAAATAGCCTCGAGAGGATTAGAAACAGAAAAAAAAGTCTCTCGACTCTCACCCGGAGTGTGATGCTAATGAATTCCTGCGGAGCCTGGCCTGATGCTGCTCACAGTGAATCAGCAGTAAAAACCTGAGCTCAGTTCCTGTCCAGGAAAGGGCATTTCCCAACTTCAGGCCCACCCAGCCGAAACTGACCCCTCGGCCCCTCCTTCCTCCCCTGACACTTTTTCAGGAGTGGCAGAAGTTCCAGGTCTACTTTTTGGCACTGGCTTTCTGGATTCACCTACTTCAAAACGCCCCTGCCCTAATGTAAGGGGATTTCTAAGCGGTGAGAGGCAGACCTCAGCTCTGTCTGGATGAACCGATTTGGCAGAACAGGAAATTCCCAGATGGTCAGGAGGAATTTTAAAGGGCTAGAGGGGTATGTTGCAAAAGGCTAGCCTGGCACCCACGGAGACTGAAGTCTGTTATTTATAGAAAAGCAGAGGCAGAAAACAAATGGTGTGCTTCCTCACAATATGCTCTACAATCACTGCATTGTGTCAGCATAAATTTGTGGGGTACCACATCAAGAACTGAGATGATAGTACGGTCTCTATCCCCAGCCAGTTCTTTCCTCCACATGCCTAAAAAGATACCAGCTAATACCATGTGCAGTGGTGGTTTTATAATACAAAAAAGACCACTTTTAGAAAGCCCTGGAACAACAGTATAAGTCAGAAATCATGGCAATGGCATCAGTGGAACGATGCCAATGTCAGTCTGCTGCAGCTGAAAGAAGACTCAAGCCCAGTCTGTGAGAAGCAAACTCAGATTTTTTTGTTCATTTGAGGATGGGATTCTGTGTTCGGCTTTTTTTATGTGCACAGCCTTCTCCCAGCACTCCCCAGGCCTGAAAGTGGGAAGTACATCTCATAAGAACAATTTTATAAAGACATTTTCAGTATTTCCTTTTTCGTTCACATCAAAAAGAACATAAACACAACTTTGCCTATCAGGTTTTTTCAGTATTCCTCTTTCCAGTCCCTTAAAACACCAAAGAAGAACTGAGATACCTGTTGAAACAGACGCTCTCAAACTGATCAAGCAGATTATTTTAATTTAAACCTAGTCTTGGATTCTATCTGGCCTGTATTTTCAGGGGACATTTGAGTTTTTCGTTTTTCTTTTGCTGAAGACAGTCAGGAAATGTTTTTGTTTCTTTTTCTGAAATGTTTTAAAATAGAAAATTCCTTTTTGTTGACATTTTCTGCAGATTGTTTGGGCATTTCCATGAGATATTTGTGTGGCAGAATTGCTATGTAGCAGATGTAATCCAGTTAGAGACCTTCCAACCTGAGGGCTTGAGATCTCAGGTAAAAGTAGCTACATGGCAGAGGGCAACAACTGCAAATCAAAATGTTGTGGTTTTCAGCCAAAAGGATAGAATTCTTGGTTAAACAATGTAATCTGTCTCTTTTTTTATCTATTTATTTATTTATAAATTAATCTTCCTTTTCTTTTAAAGAATTGAGTTTTTCATAAACTGAAAGAGATGCCACCAGAAAACATTTTTCTGCTCATAAAATCAGCATACTGCTACAAACTGACTTTCCTAGGGCTGACTTCAGTGGAAATAGAATCAAGTTCCAGTATTATCTTGGGATATGAAGGAGAAGCCTAAGTGTAATATCAACGTACAGGCACAGTGGAGATGTTAGAAAATGAATGCACTGTATTGGTGTCCTCCTGTTTATCTGGGAAGAGTTGCTTCTGCCATTCTATTTTTTAATGAAAAAGACAGAATATGTATGTGGAATGTTGTTGATATAGAAAAGATCATGCAAACTATCCCCACTGAACTAGAGGCATCTGAGCTCAAAGAGAACTATTTGTAACTTTTCTTCCACTGCCCTGTTTCTTGGTTCAATTAACAAAAATATTTTTTAGCTGGCTAATTTAGTTCATGCTAAAGGAAAAAAAAAATCATCAAGCTGCTTAAGAAAAAGCTCTTACAGCAATTATGTTGCAAAACAAAAAAGTAGCTCCATGCTGAACACATGATAATATTCCTCTGTTTTGTTGAGTGATATACTAGCAATGCATCCCTGGATGTTGCAGACATGATCGGAAAACCAGGGGCTTTTTTTTTCCTGAAAAGCCTTCATGACTTGGTTGATAGGGCTATATGTCATCCCTCTGGCATCTTCTGATGATGATGCCTTTCAATACCATAGGCCAGTCACCACGCCCATGTACATATTAATTTTGTGTTTCTACACTGCAACATGCTGAGAAAAAATCTTAATGTGAAAGTGACCAGATAAATTTAAAAAATGATAAGAGTTACTTGAGCGCCTCTCCCCATAAAGAATCGGTCATAAAAAATTTTTAACCTGTTCGTATTTTTCAGCTTGTCTTATCTTTGCTAACAAATGAGGAAATTCAGGTGTCCGTGATTCTTTTGTATAGTGTTTTTTGCAAATGATTTTTTTTTAAAGATGTACTTTCCAAACAAAATTTGACTGTTACTGCCTTCCTTTGGGATATATTTTGTATATGGAAGAAAATAGTTTGCCCAGTTCTTAAATACAGAACTTTTTCTATAGTTTTACTACCTGGAAGCAAGTAATGAAGGTTTTCAATATTTATTTTAGTTACAGAGCACACATAAAAAGATCAGAATTAAACAACTTGTCCATCACAATTCATCACAGCTGAATAATGTACATTAAATACTACATGCAGTGAAGCAAGAACACTTCTGTTGCTAGTACAGGTGAAATGTAAGTGCAGTAAACATTTACAGGATTTTTACCTTGGAACAAAGTTTACAGAATTACTGACAAACTTGAGAAGAAAATGTTATAAAGATTATGTTTCAAATTATGAACAACAGTTTACTTACATTTTCTGATATAAATAAAGCATCTAGGAAGATATGCTAGCTATAGTGATGTCAAAGGCAGAACTTCAAGTAATTTCAGTGCAGTCAAGACTGTATATCAAGCTCTGCTGGTTTAATTTCTGATGTTATGAAAGAAGTAGTGTTCATGCCATGAGTTCCGTGCATATATGTATTATAGCTCTCTCTAATATTGGCAGAGGTTCCATACTTCCTTCGTAGTCTTGCACTCATTTTTTAAATAATGGCAACAATTGATCATACTTCTATAACTTTTTGTATTCAGATTCTCAACACATTTTACAGACATCGGTGAATAAAGCTTCATAGCAATCAAAAGGCTTGGTGGTGGAATTAATTTTGTTCTCATTATCCAGTGGAAAACCTAAGGTACAAAAGGGGTAGCTGATGTACCTTTAGACACTTGGGAAATCTAAGTACAGCCAACAATAAAACCAAGACTTGGGGCAGCTTCAGTGTTTGTATGATACCCATCAAAATACTTCACACTAATACAGATAGGTAAATAGCCAGCTGTCTCTCAGGTTACTCATCTCATTGCTGTCTGGAAATTTTATTTTTTGTGGCAGTTACTGATGGATTAATTTCACAGCTGCTGTAAATTGACATTGCTCAACCTAGATTATTGGAATGGTGTTGATTTAAATCAGCTAGGGATCTGGATGCTCATGCTTACATCAAAACCTCATTCCCCGCTTTATTGGAATGAAAACTAAACTGGCCAGAGCTCCAGCACACATCCATGCTATTTCATTTTCTCACTCAATTTCCAAACTGACCTTTTTTTTTGCTTTCTTAAGAGACCAGCCCTGGTCACACAACCTGATGTGCAAAGGGGCAGTGATGCTATGCAGCAGTGTATCCTCAGCACCACCCATGCAAAAGCCAACCATTTGACACCTACTTCTGGTTGTCAAAAGGAGAGAGCCATTTCCTCTTCTTAGCAAGTAAAAACCTTTCCTGAACTGAAAAGCTCTTGTTATGTTACAGCCCATTGATTCCCACTGTTGCAGAGAAGGTATGGAAAAATCTAAGAGCACTAACTTTTAAAATGAAAAGTAAAATCTGAAATTTGTTGAAAATGCCTTACAATGTAATGTATAATTTATTAGCAACAAATCACTCTCCACTGGGGTTAAATGTGACGACAGGTAAAATATAGAGCATGTGTTGCCTTGTATGAACCATGCTAGAAACTCATACAGATGATTGAGGCAATGTACAGACTGAATATTATTTTACATAATGTACATTAAAACCCTTTGTTTAATCATTAGTAGGAAAATCACAGTTTAACAGCAGTTTTGAAGCAATTTTTTGTTTTCCTTTTAATATATGTTGTTTGAAGTTTAGAGGCTCCTGTAATTTCAGACCATAGAAGTGTGTTAGGAGAAAAATGTAAAATCTGACCTTCACAGGGGCTGGGAGCTACCCCTGACATCAACAGTATTGGTGGGTGCTTAGTGTTATTGAAAATCTGTACACAGATTATATTTTCAAAGATGACTAGTAATCAGAGTGCACAGGCTGCAATGTTTGTCTCTTAGGAGCTGCAGAATCAACATCTGTTGAAAATTAGACCTGTTAAGAAACTTTGAAGTTCTCCAAAATGAGAGCAGTCCCAGATCAGACAGTATGTATGGAAGTCTTGTGACCATTGAGTCAACAAAGGTAATAAACTTCCACATTGTTATCCAGGTTCCAGGTTGCAAATGAGGGAGTTTCCTTATAGGGTTTTGGTTTGTTTTGTTTGGTTGTATTTTTTTCCTGCCCCTAATCCTTTTGAGGACTAGAACAAGAGTTCAAAGGACCTCTAAACTCTTTACCAGTCTAGACACTGTGAACGAATCTGCCTTATATGAACTTAAGACAAAGTCTGTTCATACACATATGTATGTTCAGCTATTTGCTTGGTCTCTTTGCTTTTGAGATAAATTTGCTTTGCTTGCAGTAAGCCACGCACCTGCATGTCTGAGGTTGGCCTGTAGACCTGCAGCAGAGTCAAAAGACAGGTCTGGGCACTGGGATGCTGCAGAGCTGGGTGGGAAGTTGCTTCCTTCCAGTACATATCCTGTCAATAGACCTGCTTCTGCTTTTCCACTTACAACTGAAAGCAAAAATTGAACCCATGAATAAGACTTATTTTCAGTGTAAAAACAAATGGATCCACCTCGCATCAAGTTTGTGGTAGCATAGCTCTAACAGGGATAGTGGAATAATAAGCAGCTGGGAGAAGTCTCACAATCACTAGCACTTGTTCTTGTGGGGGACTTTGACTTACCAGATGTCTGCTGGAAATACAATAAAGTGGAGACGAAACAGTCTAGGAGGTTCCTGGAGTGTGTGGAAGATAACTTCCTGACACAGCTGGTGAGTGAGCCAACCAGGGAAGGGGCTCCGCTGGACCTGTTGTTTGTGAACAGAGAAGGACTTGCAGATGATGTGATGGTTGGAGGCTGTCTTGGTCACGGTGATCATGAAATGCTAGAGATTTTGATTCTTGGAGAAGTAAGGAGGGGGGTCAGCAGAACTGCTACTTTGAACTTCCAGAGGGCAGACTTTGGCCCGTTTAGGAGACTGGCTGACAGAGTCCCTTGGGAGTCAGTCCTGAAGGGCAAAGGAGTCCAGGAAGGCTGAACATTCTTCAAGAAGGAAATCCTGAAGGCACAGGAGCAAGTCATCCCCTTATGTTGAAAGACGAGCTGGCGGTGAAGAAGATTGCCTTGGCTGAACAGAGAGCTTTGGCTAGAACTCAGAAAAAAAAAGGAGAGTTTATGATCTTTGGAAGAAGGGGCAGGCAACTCGGGAGGGCTACAAGGATGTCATGAGGTTACGCAGGGAGAAAATTAGGAGGCCAAAGCCCACCTAGAACTTAATCTGGCTACTGCTGTAAAAGACAATAAAAGATGTTCCTATAAATACATTAGCAACAAAAGGAAGCCTAAGAAGAATCTCCATCCTTTATTGCATGCAGGGGGAAACACAGTGACAAAAGATGAGGAAAAGGCTGAGGTACTTGACGCTTTCTTCACCTCAGTCTTTAACAGTAACACCAGTTGTTGTGTGGTTACCCAGCCCCCTGAGCTGAAAGACAGGGATGGGGAGACAAGTGAAGCCCCCATAATCTGAGAGGAAATGGTTAGTGACCTGCTACACCACTTAGACACACACAAGTCTATGGGGCTGGATGGGATCCACCCAAGGGTATTCAGGGAGCTAGTGGAAGTGTTCACTAAACCACTTTCAGTCATTTACCAGCAGTTCTGGCTAACTGGGGAGGTCCCAGCTGACTGGAGGTTAGCAAATGTGGTGCCCATCTACAAGAAGGGCCGGAAGGAGGATCCGGGCAACTACAGGCCTGTCAGCCTGACCTCGGTGCTGGGGAAGGTTATGGAGCAGATCATATTGAGTGCCATCACACAGCACGTACAGGACAAGCAGGGGATCAGGCCCAGTCAGCATGGGTTCATGAAAGGCAGGTCCCGCTTGACTAAGCTGATCTCCTTCTATGACCAGGTGACCCACTTAGTGGAAGAGGGAAAGGCTGTGGATGTTGTCTAGCAAGACTTTAGTAAAGCCTTTGACAGCGTTTCCCACAGCATTCTCCTGAAGAAACTGGCTGCTCATGGCTTGGACAGGTGTACTCTTCACTGGGTAAAAAACTGGCTGGATGGCTAAGCCCAGAGAGTGGTGGTGAATGGAGTTAAATCCAGTTGGCAGCTGGTCACAATGGCAGCCAGTCACAAGTTGGTGTACCCCAGGGCACAGTGTTGGGGCCAGTTCTGTTCAATATCTTGAACAGAGGTATTGATCCAGACGAGGATGAGGGGATCAAGCCCGCCCTCAATAAATTGGCAGATGACACCAAGTTGGGCTGGAGTGTTGATCTGCTTAAGGGAAGGAAGGTTCTACAGAGCGATCTGGACAGGCTGAATCAATGGGCCAAGTCCAATTGTATGAGATTCAACAAGTCCAAGTGCCAGGTCCTGCACTTGGGTCATAACAACCCCATGCAGTGCTACAGGCCTGGGGAAGAGTGACTGGAAAGTTGCCCAGTGGAAAAGGACCTGGGGGTGTTGGTTGACAGCCAGCTGAATATGAACCAGCAGTGTGCCCAGGTGGCCAAGAAGGCCAACGTCATCCTGGCTTGTATCAGACATAGTGTGGCCAGCAGGAGCAGGGAGGTGATTGCTCCCCTGTATTTGGCACTGGTGAGGCTGCGTCTTGAGTACTGTGTTCAGTTTTGGGCCCCTCACTACAGGAAAGACATTGAGGTGCTGGAGCGTGTCCAAAGAAGGGCAACCAAGTTGGTGAAGGGTCAAGAGCACAAGTCCAGTGAGGAGCGACTGAGGGAACTAGGGTTGTTTAGTCTGGAGAAAAGGAGGCTGAGGGGAGACCTTATCACTCTCTACAACTGCCTGAAGGGAGGTTGTAGCAAGGCAGGTGTCAGTCTCTTCTCCCAAGTAGCAAGTAATAGGACAAGAGAAAATGGCCTGAAGTTGCACCAGCGGACTTTTAAATTGGACATTAGGAAAAATTTCTTCACCAAAAGGGTTGTCAAGCATTGGAACTGGTTGCCCAGGGAAGTGGTTGAGTCACCATCCCTGGAGGTATTTAAAAGATGTGCAGATGTGGCATGTAGGGACATGGTTTAGTGGTGGACTTGGCAGTGCTAGGTTAACAGTTGGACTCGATGATCTTAAAGGTCTTTTCCAACCTAAATGACTCTGATTCTATGAGTAACAGAGATGAGTTTGTTGTAAAATGGTTACAAAACATGAACATTTTCAAAGGGATTTGTCTCTACACAGAGTTTTGGACCAAATTCCTCAACTTGTGCAGTTTGATACATACTTTTGACTTGGCTCCCAGGCAAAATGTCATTCATTGCAGAAGAAATAACTATGACAATGTGGATATTTAATTGACTTTTTATGAGTGAATACGACGTTGCCACATATTTGCCTAAACCCACATTGTGTGAATTTTCAAACACATAAAGGAAAGCATTGTGTTTTTATATATTGTTATTATGTGCATATTTCTGAATTTAACACGTTTACTGTACTGTGTACAATTTTAGCTGACTCTTCATATGTTTCTGCATGTTTCCTACTGTAGGTCTTAGAAAAGCTGTGTTCATATAAATATTTAGAATAGCATGGTTTTGTTTGATTTACAATTTTTTTCAAATGTCTTTAGTTTGGAAGAGCTAGCTTGTTAGGTCAAGCCACTGTTATCTCTGTTACATAGCATGTAAGGGAATGAACTATTGAAATACAGAAGCACAAACAAATTTGGTAAAAATGTAAGGAACATCAGCAGTAAAGCCATTACTCCACTGTTGAGTATAAAACACATGAAATTTTCTGTAGGAAGAAAGAATGATAAGAAAATTCCAAGGAACAATGTTATTATATCTGAAAATGATCAGGTCTTTTATCAATACTTCAAACACTCTTCGCAACAGAAAAAGCAGCTTTTATGTGAACTTGTAGGTTTATCTATATTTTAATAGCCTTTTTTATGTTATCAAGACTAGGGAGTGTTAATACTAATTTGATTTTGATTAATTTCTCTCAGTGACATAAGATATTCTTTCTTTCTTGTTATATTTACTGGAATATCCACTGGCCTTGCTTCTGTTTCCGCTTATGTTGGCTGTAGATCAGTATAGCATCTCTGAGTTCAACAAAATGTAACTACAAACAGAACAGGCATTGTTTTCTTTTGCATATGTACACATAATTTTGAACATATGGTTCCAAGCATATTCTTGATTTAAATTGTCACTAACTTCAATGCATGCTTGTTTTTATTTTTTTGTTCTACTTTTATGTTTTGCATTTGTTGCCCAAGAGATTCATAGCCAGCTGCAAGGCTCCTTCTTTGGGCAATGCCCAAAAGGACTTAAATGAAGGCAGCTAGAAAACTCCATTGTATGAAGGCATGTCGTGGTCTAGGGCCAGCAGGCAACAAAGCACCACGAAGCCACTCAGTCACTCCTCCCCCTGTTGGGATGTGGAGGAGAAAATATAATGAAAGGCCCATGGGTCAAGACAAGGACAGGGAGGGGTCACTCACCCATTATGGTCAAGGGCAAAACAGACTTGACTTGGGAGGGGAAAAAAAAAAATCAATTTAATTTGTTACCAATCAAACCAGAATAGGATAATGAGAAATAAAATGAAATCTTAAAACACCTTCCCCCCACCCCTTCCTCCTTCCTGGGTTAAACTCCACTCCCAATTTTCTCTACCTCCTTCCCTCAGCGGCACAGGGGGATGGGGAATGGGGGTTGTGGTCAGTTCATCACATATTGTTTCTGACACCCCTTCCACCACAGGGGAGGACTCCTCACACTCTTCCCCTGCTCCAGCGTGGGGTCCCTCCCACGGGAGACACTTCTCCATGAAATTCTGCAGAGCTGGTCCTTCCCACAGGCTGCAGTTTTTCATGAGCTGCTCCAGCATGGGTCCTTTCCACGGGCTGCAGTCCTTCAGGCACAGACTGCTCCAGCACAGGTTTCCCACAGGGTCACAGCCTTCTTCACGCATCTACCTGCTCCAGCATGGGGTCCTCCCCGGGCTGCAGGTGGATATCTGCTCCACCGTGGACCTCCCTGGGCTGCAGGGGGACAGCCTGCCTCACCATGGTCTTCCCCACGGGCTGCAGGGGAATCTCTGCTCTGGTGCCTGGAGCATCTCCTCCCCCTCCTTCTTCACTGACCTGGGGGTCTGCATAGGTGTTTCTCTCACATTCCACTCCCCTCTCCACTGCATGTTCCCCTTAAAAATGTTATTCCAGAGGTGCTACCACCCCTGCAGCCCCTCCCCTGCTACCAAAACTCCACCACACAAACCAAATACAAAGTATCCAAAGATAATTAGGTTGCCTGGTGCAAGGGACTATGATGAGAAGTGAGACTGAGGGTGGTGGTTACAATCTGAATTAACACTCACTACTAGCATAGGAGATACTGAGAGTCACTACAGGTCAGCTTTCATCTGGCAGTAGTCTAACTTCTGGTAAGGCCAACTTTTCTTTCAGATACTCACTATACCAGGGAGGGACTGAAGAAGTTGTATTTTCCTCTTATTTCAACACATAATCCAAAGACAATTTGGCAGACTTTGGTATCCCTTTGGCCTAAGAGAACACTTCAGATATATATAATCTTTTTTGCCTTCCAGTTATGATCCAGAAATATCTAAGCTGCATTAGTTGAGCATACTATCTTGAAGAGTAAGATGCAAAAAGGATTATGTCCCATCTAGAAATTCATGAGTGCTGTAAAAGAAGGATATTGAATGAAACTCAAAACATCTGCAATTCTGAATGACAGAATATATATTTTGGAAGAATCCTTTTATCACATTTTGTTTATTATTTACTGTCACGGAATCCACTTATACTGTCTTCAGAAATAACATTAGCTAACTGCATTACAAATGTGAAAAGGAATCTCTCTTCAGCACAGACTGATTTGGTTGAAAGTTGGCATAATGTTAAAGTCATCAGAAATAATGTGAGAGACTGTGCTGTTTAATTATCCTGTTAGAAAATGTATATTTTTTACCTGGTGATAGTGAAAATTGAGACATACAATAATTCTGATGTAAGCACTGACAATTTTATATGTATCCATCATACTTATACTGACCTCTATTGCTTTGAGGGCAAGGTATAGCTCTTAGTAACACAATTTTAGTTTAAGTTTAGCATAGTTTTCTCTTGACATTAAATGCTGTTCTCAATCTATCAGATTTGGTGGAATTAATAGCATGATTTAAATCTTGAATTTCCTATTCTTCCTGTCAAGAGGTTATATAGCAGTAAGAGACGAACTCACACTGAGCTTCAACACCTCTGTTGAATACCCTGAACAATTGGAAGATGAATAGGAAACAAGATTTTAAAGATAGGAAGGGAGGTCATTTTACAGAGAAAAAATCTTGCTCTTTTTTTTTCTTCTAAGTAAAATAAGCTGATCACTTTTAACTTTTTGTCAGTTTAGTTCTCCATGCTTCCAGTCATCACAGTGGCACTTTTCTGCACTTGTTTATATAATCTGAGTGTAGATGTCCAGAGTTGTACAAATTAGTCCTGTCTCTACATTTTTTCCCCTAGAAAACTTCAGCTAATAAGGATGACATTTGGTGGCAGAAACCTCCATTTCTAGATGTTAAATAACCATCTGCCTCCCCAAGCACCATGTAAATATTTTTATGGAAAACTGAAGCAAAAATTTTATTCCGCTGTAGGGCCATACAGGGATTACCTTTAATTTTCAACCTTTTCTTCACCACCTAGTTGCCTTGTTTCTTTCTTCCTTGTTCTCTTTTTTATTTATTGTAACTTGACATTAGATGATCTATTCAAGTGCCTCTGTTCTTTATGGCATAATTTTATTTCCTCATTAATACGTTTTTTTCCTTTGGTCATTCATTGTAGGTAACTCTCCAGTTCTCACTCTATTATTCAGGTAGTTTCAGTAATTTTCCAGTATTTTAAAATTAGGTTTCAGTCTGATGGGGAATTATTATTCATAATTATCTGTGAAAGGAAATGCAATCCTGGCTCAGAAACAGCCAGTCTGATGAACTGGCTATGTGCCACAGACCTTGGATTCCCTGAGATCCCAATGTGCGGAGGAACTGGAGTGCCTAGGAGTCAAACCTGACCCAGAAACCTTGGCACTCAGACGCTATGGCTCCCACGAGCTTCGAAACTCCTGGCTTCATGTCTATACAGGCTGAAATTGAGCCAAGAGCTTGCTAACCTTGGAGGACCTGGGAGTCTGGACCTTTGCAGCTGGCAATCCCAGGACTTTCTGGGTCACAGGTCCTTGCGAATCCATTCAGTGGCTCTTTGCAGAACTAGGAGACTGGAAATATCTTTGTGCTGGGCCACACAGGAGCCTGGAAGTGGAGGTGACAAATCCTGCCTGGAAAGTAGGTTTCCGTTGCAAATTTGCATATGAACTCCTTTTCTGAAACATTCCTACAAAAATAATTTGTAATTGTTTTAAGGGGAAAGAGTTTTGGAGTAGTGTTAAGCATGTTAGCTTGAAGGGCCTCTGCAAGTGTCTGGATGTTTTGTTCTTGGAAACACTGATACATGAAAGAAGAGTGTTTGAGGTATCTTGCAAGGGCTCCAGAAGTTTGATTTCAACTCTTGCTCCAAATTTGCCCTAGAGAGCAAGATGTGTCGTTGTTTTTTGATGACCCCGAGGTTATTTTCACATAAGGGTATATGCAGATGTGTGTATAGTATGTGTTTATGTTGGAATTCCGCAATGGTCATAATTCTACTTCCCCTAAAATCAGCTGGAGTTTGGCAACTGATTTCAATTAAAACAGATTAGATGCTCATTCAGAAATAAACAGAGTCTTTTGGCATGTTGAGCTTGTGTCTTTTCATAATGGTTATGAGGCTTGTTGTTTTTTAAAACTGGAATGCATTTTGTGTAATTTATGGACATAAACTAAAATGAAAAAGAATTCCAGAAACAAGTGACAAGGTTGTTAGGGTTCCAGTAATGTGGATATTTACTGGTTTTAGCTAATTATTTTTTCTTCCTAAAGGAATAAAATACATCTTTAGTCTCTGGCTACAGATGCAGAATGTTACCCTTCCTTAGCACTTTGGTTTACCAGAACTTTTTGTGGGTGAAAGTCACTTTTAGTGACAAGATCAGAGTTCAAGTTCAATTTGGATTAGCCTCCAAACATTCAGATGCTTACTGTATCTTAATATTTGAATGCCTATTGGGTAAGAACTGTATCAGCTTCTTTACTATGCAAAATCTGGACTAAGAATCCTACAGAAAAAGCATTTTGTCCCTAAGATTTTCTAATGCTTTTTTGCCTGAGGACCCAGGAAGCCTGTGAAACAGTCTTTCTCTTAGACTTTGTTGCTCTTTTACCAGGCTCTGAATTTTCTGAGCTTTCCAGTGCATGATCTAATATGAGGGGAAAAAACAACTAGATATCATCCTGCTTAGTCCAGTCTGTTTGGACTCAGGTCTTCTGATCAGCCAGGCAGTAGCTGTTTGCATAAAACGGCATGTGCTGACTCCCTATCGCTGTCCTAGCAGACGGGGGTCTCCTAGCAAATATTGGCACTGCCACCAGTACTTAGGAAAAACTCGCTCATCATCCCACTCTGCTGCTCGCTCTCTCAACCCTGAATTGAGAGATAAGATACAGCCTTGGTCTCTCAAGCCATTTTCTGTGAAGCAGGGAGAGCTCCCAGGGAGGAGCTCTGTGTGACCAGAGGGGTCTGCACTTGAAAACACGTTCTGCAGAGGGACAGGGCTTTACTAGACCCTTTGTTTAACTCTGTCAGTTAAGCCATGTTAACTGAAACAATGCTTCTTGGGGTAGGACAGTACAGTGGAAAAGCAGTCTTTGAAACAAAGGTTTAGAACCCCAATTTTTATTTTCAGGCTTATTATTAAAATTCAGCGAGCAGGAAAGCAGTTAAAAATGCTGTAAGGCACAAAACCCAATTCAAAGACCCTACTTGACCCTTAAAAAAAAAGGTAGGGGGAAAAAAAAAAGGAGTGAAGTGGTGGAGTTTCTATTGCAAACTTTTTTGGCTGTCAAAGCAAGCAACACAGTCCATGTTTGGATTACCGAGAACAGAGATATATTTGCTGCTCAACAGAGACCTCCAGAATTGCATGTCACAGTATGCAATTACTAAGATGGATATGAAAAGGAAACATCAAAATAATATTTTTTTGCAAAAGAGAGGCTATTATAAATAGCTAAATGAAGCATCTCAGATAAAGCAGAAACTATTATGATGTTTGCTACTTTTTTTTTCTTTGGCCAAGATTCTGTTCAGCAACATTAAAGTTAAAGTTTAATGTTAAGAATATGCTTAAGACTCATTACAGTCATCTCTTAAACAAAAGTGCCAATGGACATTAGTTTTTAACTTTAAAATCACTCAGGTGATTATAGGATATCTTAAACTACAGATTAACATATAGGGCACCTTTAGTGAAAGCAACAGCTAAACCTTTAGTGACTGTAGTGGATCCAGGATGGCATAAGAGAGTAAATGGAAGGACCAGTCATAGTATTAAGGTCCTCGTCCTTTTAAACAGGTTCTTATTGTTCTGACTGGGTTTCTCTTTAATAGGGAACTACATTCTTCTAACTAACAAAAAATATTCCTAAACAGAGATAACAGCTTATCTTTCACAATTAACTAATCAAAACCATCTACTAACTTTATAATCTTTCTAATGATTTTAAAGGACCTGTTTAAGAACTTTACTCAGTCTGACCTCTATGCTGGTAAGGTGTGAGGTAGAAGATGGGGAACCAAATGCTCTCCTGCTTAGAAGGTACTTGAGGTCTCATACTTCATGTTAGTGTTACATTAATTGGGCCAATTTATAAAGAGCAGAAAATAGAGTATATAAAGCCTGATCACAGCTTTTTAAGAATATTACTAGATGCCTTTTGTTAAAAGAATATATTTGGGTTCCTGATGCCAAGTATATAAAGGCACATCTTTTCAAATCATGATTCAAACTATCTAAACACCACAAAGGAGTGAAACATATTTCTGTGCTGTATTATTTCCTGAGAAATAATAAGTAACATGTCTCAGGTGCTAGAACACAGGCTCAGACTCTGAGTTCAAACATTATTCTCAAGGCTTTGTCCTTACACATTCAGTGCTTAGGATGCAGATGCCTAATGTCTTACTAGATACAAATCTAAATTAATAATGTGCTTCATGCTTATGTAGCTAATTGGACAATTAGAGAAGAAAAAAACAAATAGTGAGTGGAAAAAAAAGGAAATGATAGGCAACATCAGGTAAAAACTTGAAATAGTTACTAATGATACCACTTTTGTAAAAATTTTTGTAAACCCCTTTTTTCATTTTTTCTTCCTTATAAAAATATTATTTTATTTAATTCAGGTCTCACTTCTGCCTGCTTCATAGAATGTTGCAAAACACATAATCAGCAAAAGTTATACAAGCTAAATAATAATCACAAACATTTCTGAGCATTTACTTCGTGCTGAATGTCTACATTAATAGATGTCAAACTATTTGATTATCATTAATTGGATTTGAGAAAAGTTTACAATTTCAGAGGATCTGGCTAGGAATTCTTTTCATTATTGACAAAGTTTGTGTTCTGCTTTCTGTCAGTTGAAATAAACAGCTAGAAGATGCGTTCCTCTGCAGCCGTTTTCTGTATTATGTTAAGGAACATTAAAGGGAGAACATTAATTTGAAGAGATTCCTTCATAAATTTTGTTCAGCAAGTCACCAAAGTCTGACAGTTAAATCAGATTTTTGTTCTGACCATATTAGAAAAAAAGAATTCTCTATAAGCTTTTATTTTTATATCATGCTGATATGAGTGGGAAATGAGATTATTTAATATAGATGACACATAAGCAACTAAGTCAGATAAGGACATGAGCAACTGTGAACAGAACAGATATGATTGCTAAGGAAAATAAACTCAGAGGTTTGGGGGAGGCTGCTTGTGGGGTGATATATAAATAAAGAACAATAATAAACTTATCTGTTTTTCAGAATGACATGGATAAAATGTATTTCCTTTTCTCTTATATTACAGTGGGAACTATTCTGTCACAAAGAACTACACCCTAGCTGAATCTTTCTTAAAAATTAATAAATGTCTGTCCCTTTTCTTAAGTTCCTGATTTTTAAACATAAACCAGCATGTCCTTATACAAAAACTGTCTTTTAAAATTTATTTGGTATCACTCTTGCAGGATCTGAACACAGGAAACACATTTAAAATGATATAATGGAAGAATATAACACTGTATTTCACACAGATTGGCTCATATTAATTTACAGGGCACTAGTCAGGACCTGTCAGTTAAGGAGTCACAATATTTTCCATTATAAACCTCCCCTGAAGTTACTCTTTCCTTTTTTTGTCATCCATAAGCTAATCCACGTGTATCAGAGATGTTTATGCAGATTCCTGAACATTTTTGAAAAATACAAGTTTTATTTTAGATGACATTCAAAAAATAATACTACAATTGCTTTGCAGCAAATAGTGTGTTGTTCATGTGTCCCTGGTACATTTGCCTAAGGAGAAGGCTCATTCTTGGGGTTGCCTCCTCCAGTCACCCCCCCTAAAGCACCAAGCCACTCAGTCCTGGGCTGTGTCCAGGCAGTGAGGTAGGTGTGCTCCACGCCGGCTCCCCAGTCCCGACCTCCTGCTGATGCTCCCACTGGGGCAGCGTGTTGGACACAAGGACAGCGTGTTGGACACAAGGACAGCATGTTGGACACGCAGGTGCATTCAGAGGGAGGGCAGCAGAGCAAAGGGTACTACCCCCTGGCAGGGGGTACCTGTGCTCAAGGACGCCACGGGAGGGATATAGTCAATGTGTGTCTTCACGCTCCTCATATTGCTGCTGCTGGGGTATGGGAAAAGTGACAGGCACAAACCACAGGTGATGTGTTAATCCAAGATATAGACTGGTTCAAGCAATTGACTTGTTTTAGCAGACTAAATGAATTGAAAGTCAGGAAACCGTTATAGTGGCTCTGAAGGGATCAGCTTTGTTTACTTGTTTCTGCCAAAATAGGAAATAAATGTGAATAATATTATAATGCAATTGCACACTATTACGCTGACACTTGTAAATGCAGAAACTAGATTCACTGACCTGTGATTCTCCTTCCATTTGGTAATGTCAAGATTTATGAGAGATGGTGAGTTTTGGAGATGTTCGTTCGACTTTTGCTTGGAGAAAAAAATGGAAGAGGGTAGTTTTGCCCTGAGGACAGAGACTTAAAGGTCAATATCCCCTGCTTTATGACTAACAGTGTCACAGGCTCTTATGTGACTCATTCCCAGGAAAAAAAAATGTGGAATTAAATGAATTAATCCTTATAAAGTTTTAGGTCTCTCCAAGTCTGAAACATATCAGAGAAATATGAAGTAATAATTCATTTCATGTTATATTCTTGTATGCATCTATTGAGTTGGGTCAGCTCACATTTCCTCTTTGTGTGGTTAGGAAAAAAAGTTATTGGTTTAGGCCAAAAAGTGGAAATTTATAGTTATAAAATAACATAAACACCAAAGCTTGTGAGACTAATACTTACATTTCAGTTATGAAATAATCAGTTAGGTACTGGGCTGATTTCTCTTCTCAGCTGAGGGATGCCACAAGGTTTTTATATAGGCTAGCCCTTGGATAACACAGACATAATACTAATTCTCAAAAATTATTTTGTTAACCCCAAACATTGGGTTAACTATCTCACTGCTACCTAAAATTCATATTCATATGAATTCAATGAAACACGGATGTAATAAGTTCACACTATACCTATATTTGTTACCTACTTAGAATAGTGGTTGAACACTTTATCAGCTAAAAAGAGCAAACTGTTTACATGTTAATATGTAACAGATGTCTGAATCAGTTATCTCTGCTTATACTAAATATTATATTACATCCCTAATTTTTTGCCAGTACACCAAAATCTATTGCCCTTGAAAATATACTTGTAGGTCACACCCATTTGAAACTTAAATAGGATGTCATATTAAATTGTGGATTTAATTTTTAAAAAATAGAAGTATGAATCAGTACTTAAAATCATTTTAGTTGCAATTACATATTGCATTCATTATCTTGAATTATTCCATGATAGGAATTTTCCATAATAAAGAGCATGAAACTCTAAAAAATTTCTCATGTACTGTTGCTGACCCAAACACAAGCAAGCAATACCATTCATATTATGATCTCAATTAGTGATCTACAGTGAAGGTCATTTAGAGGAAAAAAATCTAGCATATACATGAACTATTGTTTCCATCTGAGAAAACCACAATTAAATTCTAATGTTTTTGAACTCTGAACAGAGGTAGAGACAAAATGCATTATTATTCTTCACTTTCACAGATCAAGATATCAAAAATAAGTTTTCAGCAATCTCTCATAAGAAAGAAAAAAAATTAAGGTTTAATAACAAATGTATCTTTGTCAAGATTTGCAATCACACTTGTTAGAACAGAAGACAGTAATTTAAATCATTTTTCCTATACAAATTTCAGTAAGATTTACAAGAATTTAGGAGAGTTTAACAGCAGAGGGCATTTTAATTTTCTGCGAAGGTAGTAAAAGGACATTTTAATTTACATAAATACTCTGAAAGTATATGTATAGTATATATAAGTATGTATACAAAAGAACAGAAAAATATAAATACAAGGCAAAATCTCACAGTGAAATAGTAAGATCTGCATACATTTTAAGCAAACTGTCTTTACTGTATTATGTGTTTTGAAATTAAAGATAAGTCACTAATATTTCCTGCTTTTAGGGTCCATATTTGTTCCATATTATTTGTTCATATGGAAGCTGGTTTGGATATATGTATGAATGTATGTGTGCATTCATGCATGTGTTTATATATATGTATGCCTTCTATGTTTCAGTCTGTGGACTGTACAGAAGAAAACGTTGAAGCTTGTTATAGTCAATATAAACATATTCATGTGAAGTTGAAAGGAAATACATACCTATATACACACAGTTAATATAAATATATTTCCTTTCAACTTCACAGTTATGAGATGCCCAAGTGACTATGTCACTTTGGAATACCTACCTGTATGACTCAAGTATTCAATCTTTTTCTATTATAGATATAGTCCTGCCATTCTCTTTCAGGCAAAGTTCCCACTGAAATCAGGAGAGGTTTAGTCTGAGCAAGTGTTTTAGGTTTAAGCTTTTTATTGAGAAGTAGCTGTCAATAATCCTTTTTTCAAAGAAAGACTATGCTCTGACACAGCTTCAACACTGTATTCTGCTAATTTACTGTTTTTAAACTTACACTTAAAAAACACATTTATGAGCATGCAATTTAGAAATTAACATCTGGAAGCTCAGAACAGATGCAGACTGAGAGTAAGGTGGCTGGAGAAACGCTTCCCATCTACTGGTGCCAAGGGTTATATTGAATTTGCTTCCTGGAGCAGGAATGTGAGGCAGTGCAATGGCTTTCATATGTTTACAAATGGTGCATGAAAAGCATCACCGTTCAGCATTGTTTGGGTAAGTTAGACCCACAGGTTGTATACTCAGCATGGATTTTTCCTGTCACGAGAGAGGATAAGCTCATCAGGTCCATTAGGTCAGAGGTTGAATAGGAAAGGCAAGAGACCATGCAAGAGTTCCCACCACTATGCCCTACTTGTAAATAAATAGAAGACTTCAGTCTCCAGCACTATCAAGTCTTCTCTTTTCACAAACACTTAATTCAGCAGCACAAATAGGCTTTTTTTTTTTTTCTTAAAAGATAAAAAGACACCTACAGATCTTATTCTGTTTGCCTGGGCCTGTCTGCCTTTCTTTACCATTTGTGATGATTGATTGCTTCTGTGTTTCATCAATTAAAAATGTTTTAGAGTACAAAGTCTTCAGCATGTTTAATAGAGTCTGCTTAAGTAAACATCCTCCACCAAAGCAGCACAAGTAGAGCTTAAAATAAATACTGCTACTGTGCCAAGTTCATAATTGCTTGCACATTTAGCACTTTACCATGTCCTAAGCATAAGTCACAAAAAAAAGCTTTGTGTACTTACTGTAGTTGTCATGAAATTATAGACATTTAAGTACTGCAGGGTATTTACATTTTTGAAATATTTGATTTTCCAGTTTATATCATATATAGAATTCATTTCAAAGAACCAAAAGCTGAGCCTAAAGATGAGCAGTGGTCAGGCATTATCAACAAACTAGCCACCTGAGTGCTTTGATACTAATTTCTTTCTGTCAACAGAATAAATTTTGAAGGATACAACGTGAAAGGATCCAATGCATCTGCCACTCCTAGTGTTACCAGCTTTATTGGAAAGGCAGACATCTTCTGTGATTTTATTTCAAGGTAGATAAAATCTATTAAAGTCAGGTGGCAAATACCTGTTACACCCAAGAAAACTGACCTTAACAACTGGGTGTTTCAAAAAGATATCACTGAAAAGTTTTACACTCAATTATATTTGGGGGATATGAATAATTAAGAAAAATCTTTTATGCAGAGTAATTTATGCATTAAAATCAATGCAACTTAAAAAAAGTGAAAATATTTATACTAGAAAAATATATAAATCATAAAAGTTACATAAATGTAATTTCTTCCAAATTTAAGACACTTTAAAGTGCTAAAATGATGTATAAAACCCTTAGGGTAAATTTGTATCAAGCCCAATATATAGAAAATGTAGTCTGTAAAAGAGATTAATAATAAGCTTTGAAACATAATGAGGAAACCAGATATAAAGTTGATAAGTGATAATACAATGTTAAAAAAAGAAAAAGAAAAAAAGTAGTGTATAGAATACCAAGAATTACAGATTGTCTTTTTTGGTGACTGTTGACTGCAATTGGGAATGTTTGCCAAGATTTTGAAAAGCCATTAATGTTTTGTTTGTATCCACTGCTGATATGATTGATTCAGGCATGTTAAAAAGAACAGGTTTTTGGAACAGAGATACTCAACTTTCCCAGATAATCAAGCCTTAAACAGGCAAGATATGCACAGACAGACTTTGCATGAGCCTTTACAGGAATCAAAGGTAAATTTGCTGCTGACCATGCAGTGAATCTTAATTTGTCGTCTCGAAATGTGGCCTGCAGATCACATCCTCAATAACTTAGCTTTTCCAGAGCGTGTGTTTGACAAGCTGGATTATATTTTAGGCAAACAAGGTATCTAGTTAAGCTAGGTCCAAAACTCCAGGTTTGTCTATCCCTAAACCTTGAGGAAATCTGGTGTTGGAAGTAGGCATATATAAATGGAATGGCTGTGGCTCCATGCTTCTGGAATATCTGCCAGGCTGCTCCAGCATTTATCTGTCATCTTTGCCTAACTTTTTTCCGTAAAAAGTTCTCACATACTGTCTTCTCTATCACTCCTGAAAACTTCATTTACAGTCTCGTTGTGTAGAGTGAAGATGTATTTTTTCTACCACTTGCTGAGAAATGTAATCCAAAAAAGTAAGTAGAAGGAAGTTCTGAAGAAAAGATAGTCAAAGTGCTTCCCTTTGAACTTTAGCTTTAGCTTAAATCTGAGTTCCAGTTTTTCTGTCTACAGCCTGTTCCACCTTCCATATCTCTTTCATTTTCCCTCCACCATTCCTTTGGGCCTGTGAAAATTTAAGCGTGGTGATATGCTTAATAAATGATAAAAAGTAAAAATTAATAGTTATATTATTAGATTGTCACTAGGGGGTTTATGTCCTGTGTAACCTTTTTCAGATTTGAAAAGTTCCCATGCTTTACAGTGGAATTAAAAATACAAGATAGCCATTTGCGTATGAATGAGAAATCAACTATTTAAGATACAGATTATTGTAAGAATTCCTACCGGTTATATTTGTGACATATTTGACCAAGCCCTTGGCAAGCAGAGCGTTCTTGTTTTGAAGTCCAAAAAATAAAATTGCTATATTAGGCAATGTTCTTCAATATAAATAAAATACTAAATTAGAGGTTTGCTTAAGCACGCGATAACCATTCACAAAACTTAAAACTAAGTCAAGAAAAGTTTTCCTATTTCATGAGCCTGTATGCATTTTGTTGAAATCGTGTCACAATACTTCCAGGCAATTGTTACATTTTATATTGCATTAGCAAAAGGAAGTACTGCATTGTTAAGAAAAAAATAAGTCTTTTAATTGGCTACTTCAATTAAAAAACACATTAAATGTTGCAATTTCATAGCTGAGCAATGATACAGTGCATTTGCCTGAAGACAACACAGCACTACAACTACCCCACAAATAAGTAGCACAACAATGCTATTCACCCAATAAAAGAAACTAAAGCATTAAAGAGAAAGGAAATTTTAGCAAACAGGTTTGCATCACTTAGCAGTTCAGTTAATCAACTTACTTTGATAACAGATTGAAAAGTATATTTAATTACATACCAATTATGGTTCAAGAACATGAGAATGAATATCTGATCTAGAAGGGGAAATTTCTGAAGGAAATATTATCCTTCTGTGAAGTGAATGTATTGAAAGTGTTTTGGTTTATTTTTAAGAGAGCTAATTACTCTGGAAAAGAAAGATAGGCCTGTGCAGGTTAAGATAGCAAGTAATCTCTTAGTCTGGACATTTACCTGATATGGAGCCAAGTACTGATTTTCAGGATACTCTTTCCTTCTTTCTCTCTGGGTTTTTTTTGTTTTGTTTTGTTTTTTTTGTTAGTTTGTTTTGTTTTCCTTTTATTTCAAATCTCCTCTCTCTCCTGAGCATATCTGAGCATGTGTTGTAGGTATATATGATAACTTTAAATAGGCATCTAAAGATGTATTAGAAATTGTACCATAATGTACTTATCTAAAATGGAGTATGTGGCTAAACTGTGGAAACAGGAAAAATTTAGATTATAACATTGAACACATCTCAAGAAAAATGGAAATGTTGGATTCAAAGGTAGTTTAGTATAAGAGTTTTGATTGCTTCATTGTAAATGCACAGCTTACGTAGTCTTTTCGCTGCTACCATGGACCTGCTTGAAGACTACTGCTCTAGTCTGTCAATGGCTTTCTTGTACTGGGAAACCTAAATTGGGATGCAGAGCTCCAGCTGTGGTCTCGTGAGTTCCAAAGAGTTCAGGGCCTTTTGCAGTTAAGTGCCAAAGAAGGAGGAAGCCTCTCAGCCTACAGACTATGATCTTTTAGTGTGCTTGTGGCTGGCCTTCATTGCTGCCAGGGCACCCTCTCGCTCGACTCCAGCAGGACCCCCAGGGCCTCCTCTGCAGAGCTGCCCCACAGCCAGCTGACCCCCACTCCGCGCTAACGCACCAGGCGGTCCCCTCCGGGGGCATGATGTGGTACCCACCCATGTTGAACTTTATTAGGTTGCCACCAGCCCATTTCTCTGACCTGCTGAGGTCCCTCTGAACAGCAGCCCTGCCCTCACACATAGCAATTGCTCCCGGAAGTTTGGTGTCATCTGAAAATTTGCTAAGAGTGCTTTTGATTTCTTTTTACTAGTTGATGATTGAGAATCAATCAGTGTTGACCTCCAGTACAGACCCTGAGGAACAGCACTTGCAGCTACCCATCAGCTAGATTTTAGCTGAAGCAGACCAGCCAGTTTTTCACCCACCTCTTAGTCCAATTATCCAATTATTATGGCTACTGGGAGGACAGGCTGAGAGTCTGGCTACGTCAAGGTACACGGTACCTGCTACTGTCCCCTCATCCCCGCAGCCAGCCATGCTATCGTGAGAGGCAAGCAGAAGAGATACGTAGGGGTCACCTGAACTGACTGAGGCCTCATTAGAGCAACCTGTAAACTGTGTATTATCTGTTTTATTTTCTGTTCTTTAGTACGTAAACAGCTGTAGCATGCTACTAATGTTTTTTAAATATTAAAATAAGTTATTAATTTAAATGATCAAAAGTTGGGTGTTACACACTTTGCAAATATTCAGCTTTAGGCAATAGTTAGATACACATCAGCATCCACAACAGGCCACTGATACAATTTTGCTTTCATTCAGGCAGTCCCTTGGAGTTTGATAAAGTTCTTGGTTAAAAACCACCAGCACTTAGGTCACTTCAGTCCCCAATTCTGAAAATCCAACATCTCTTCTTGAAAAGAAGTCCAAACCTAGTGCTACATTATTTGTGTGTCCTGTCCAAACATCTAATGCTTTAAAATCAAAGGACTGAATACATATTAGGACTTTTTTTTTTTTTTTTCATCAAACTTCCAATAGTCAGGGGATCTGGGGAGACTGAAGAATGCAACTTCCAAAGGATATCAGGCCAGAACTTGTGTGATGCACCAACTGAGATCTTCCTCTGTGCCAGGATGCTTTTTAGGTACAAAATATGACAGATTATGATGAAGCAGGGTGAGGCAAAGCTGCCTTAAAAAATCCTTTCACAATTAAAGTCATTGAGTTCATTGACTGAACGGTACTTAGCAATCTAACTTTCCACAGATAATTGCACATGTACAATTGCAACTATGTTGTCTTTTTATTAGGGATTTATTCTACAGTGAAGGAAATATTCAGAACTTTTAAAAAATCTTACACAAAAAAGCCAATATGAAATGAAGTATCTACATACAAATGAATTTTATAATCATTTCAACTCCTCTATGAGCAGAAAAAATGGTCCTTTCTGTCTTTTACAAATGACTTTGTGTTGCAATGAAGGTCCCAACTTTTTCAAAGAGTTTTAAAAGTTCCATTTTTCTGCCTATCTAAATGCCATGGTGCCATACATTCTCCTCTGAGATGGAGCAGAACTGTCTTCACGACACCCGTGCTCAGGAAGAACAGCATGGTTTTCTCTGTGGTATTGAGGGAATAATAGATTAAGTGACTTTCTCAAGGACACAGGAAATCTGTGGTAAAGCAGAAAAAGGAATCCCAATATCATGAAACTCTAGACAGCAGTGTAAACCACCAGACCACCAAAGCTCAGGCCTGAGGCACACTCTGCTGAGGGAAAAAAGTCAAGCTGAATGTTTCAAACTGAAACTGGTGGGACTTCCAATCCCTTCCACAGTTGCTCCCCAGCAGAGCTGCACAGGACCTCGTGCATCTCCTGACCTCAGAAACAAAAGCTCTGAAGGATACACGGTAAGGAGTGTTGCAGGGGACGGCCTCGTGTGAGCTGGAACAGCAAGGAAAGGACTATCTGGACGGCACTGCATGTTGTGCCAGCTTTCAGGTGTGCTGCCAGCACGGTTTCTGTGTCAGTAAGAGAACATTTGGAACAAAAAGAGTTGCGAACCTCTCTAATCAGAGTTGTACTTGACTTTTGCAGATCACACCAAGGGAAACAAAGACAAAAAATGAAACTGAAAGCCTAAAAAAGGCTTTTTTAATAGCCTGCATAGCTTGGGACTGTGGAACGGGTGGCGCAGGAGAGCCCAGTGTCTCTCTTGTGTGGTTTCTAGCAGTGGCAAGCGCAGTAGTCACAGTCACCCACGTACAGGACTGAGCAGGGACAGTGGCTGCATACTACACCTCGCACCCTCTCACTGCAGCCGGATGGTTGGGTGGGATGGACAAATTGCTGGTTATCTTGATTAGTGCATTTAACTCTGGATAAGGGGGAGACAGGACGTTAGAGACTGTTCAGGCACAATGAGTTAATAGAGGACAAGTGAGAAACAGCAAGAGGGTGTCCCAAGTTTCTTTTACAGGGCAAGGCTAGTCCATCTTACACTCTTCTGTTGACCAGTTATGGAATTAATGCTTAGCTTTAAAATCTGTGAAATTTATTGTATATTCATAATTATCACAGCAGCTAATTTGCTACTGTTAGGATGAATGTTGGATATGGTTAAAATAAGCATGGAGGTTGTGTGGGATTACTTTGGTTGGGGTTTTGTGGTTGGTCTTTTTTATTATTTAAGAAATGCTACAAATAACTTAAGTGATTTAAATCCAGTTGTCAGAAAGCTTGAGGTGAATGAATAGTAAATTCACTTTTCATAATATGCTAGGAAATTCCAGCACTGATTAAAAGGAGAGTTCTTTTATTTCACAGTATTGCTTCATAATTAATGGATAAGAATTTGTGTGTAGAGGATTGCACTTTCTAGTGCTACTTGTTCTAGTCTAAGTGTAAAAATCTCCTTTTCTTTTTCTTTGTCTTTAATTTTCCCCCAGAAATCTGAATTTCTTGGAATTACCATACTATGGAAAAATATTTCCTTTCATGTAGAAACAAAATTAATGAACTAGTCACTTATATCTCAGGGAAAAAAACATATGGAAATGTTGCCTGCACTTACAAGAGATGAAGAAATATCTAAAAATAAAAACAAACGAAGACTGAAAATTGACGCTCCTCTTAAATACTCATTATTTTTTTTTTTCAGATAGGAATTCATAATGTTTCAATGACATTTGTAAATAGGTAAAGCCCTGAGTTTACCAGATAATACAAAAGGAACCACTGAAATATCTTGTTTTCCTGCATAGAATTATCACAAATACATTAAATTTTCTAATGCCAAATTTGGCAAATACTCTAATATTTCACAAGCTACACTGTCATAAATGTTGCAATTCAAATTACAGGGTCTGTGTCCCTAGAAAGTTTTCTTCCTTAGCATCTCCAGGACAACACTGTTGCAAACTCTTAACATGGATTTTGGGAAAAGTCATAATAGGAATGGGAAAATCTGTCCTGGAGTTCCTCATTAGTGCTCCAGTTTCCTGGAAGACTTGTCCCCTATATACACAGCATCATGCTGGAAATTATTTGTCTAACTGATGTTTTAGGGCAAGAACATTTCCAGATGGACCCTGATCAGCATCCCCCCACCTCCATTCTGTTTTCTTTGAAAATAAACTTCCAAAGTGGAGACTCTGATTCAGCAGGAAATTCAGTGGTTAAATTGGAGATACTCTTTGGAAAGAGAGGACTATACCCATAGGTGGTCAGGCTGACATATTTTAGGGTGAAAATGGACTGTCCTTTTGGAACTATAAATAAAAGAATAAGAGAACACTGAAATACTTGAATTGCATTTTGATGCATGTTTTTACTCCCTTACCAGAAAATGAATTAGAGACTAATCTAACAAGCTAAATAATACTCTTTCCTTCTCATCAGACAAGTTTGATGAAGTTGCAATGAGAGAGATGGTTGAAAGGTTTAGTGAGAATAGGCTCACTCATGTAACATTTTCACCTGACAAATGTTAAACGGCTTTGGTGAAGTGCAATTGCTAAAAGGTAAGAGAATAAAATCCCCAAGTTACACATTTTAATTTCAGTCACAAGAGAAAATATAAAGTGACAAATTTACCTGTACTTTGGTATTTAGCTGTGGTAGGTAAAAGCTGAGGAAAAAAAAAATGTTTTGGTATCAACACAGGCAAATACCTTGAAGAAAGAGTTTGGCATCTGATTCCAGATTAAATTTCATAGCTAGATCTTTCCTCTGGTCCTTTTCAGGCAGAAACGTAGGGACAGAAGCACTCAAACTCCACGGCTGTATTTGAATTTTGAAACTTGGCACTGTTTCTGACAGTTGCCAGTACCAGATGTTTCTGAAGACAGTCTTTATTTATTTTTAACTCTGTTGATAGGAGCCATCTGCTTCCCAAATATCTCAGCTAAAGAATGACTGTAATATATATTTAATAATTAACTGGTAATGAGCTGAGCTGAGCAACTTTACAATCGAGTAAGCATTTGTAAATCCATTCTCTTCTTCTGCTTACCTAATGGGATTTTAAACTTTTGGGATTTGCAGACCACAGTGTTTTTCAGTGCTTACCAGTGGATGAGGACCTTCGTATACTGATATGAAGCTAACTTACTTTTCTTTGATACTTTTCCCAAATTTCTTAGACAAAGGCTATACACTGAAAAATCAGCTGAATATACCTTAAAAATACTGCCAAATGTATATTCTGAACCTAAAGTATATTCATCACAGACAAAATGGCAGTTAAACATTGAAAAGACAAAAGTGGATCAGAGTAAAATAGAATCAAGTTATACTTTGGTAAATTTGCTTTCTAAGTTTCTCCGGTGCTCATCCATACTGTGTAGAGTTTCACTCAATTTATCAATGGTAAAATAAGCCATTCCTATTAACAAAAGTTCCTGCTCAAAGAAAATAATGGAAGTTTGTGGAATTTCTCATAGAAATCTTAAGCTGGCACCCTGATGCCAATTTTCTGTGTGTTGCTTACAAAGATTTTTTTGCCTTCGTTGATAGTTCTTACAGATTTTGGCCAGTACATCTCACTGTTAAGAATCACTGATGATCTATGATTTATAGTTGAATGTCAGCACCAATTTTGAAAACATGAATGTTCTTTTCTTCAGAATTGCTCTGAAAATCCCTTGAGAAGGGGAGAACTGTCTGGCCCTTCCATTTCCAGTCTGAGCAGGAAGTTCAGGGGAACAAGAAAGCTAGAATAATACCAGAATATTTGTACAAAGTTAAAGCTGAACCTGGAGTGAAATCAAGTGTATGCTTTCTTTCTCTTTTTTAATTAGGCGTGTAATGCTTATCAGCAGATGATTTTATCCTGGTGCTTTGGTCACATCTTAAGGTTGCCACAAAGCCCTCCTGTGTAATAAGAACATGACTCCTAATATTTTCTGCCTTTATGGCCTGCACACCGTGGAAACATCATGTGGATTTATTGTACCCTGAGAAGACCACCTGAGAAGCTGGGCTTGGGAGACACAGCCAGCCTCCGAACTTCCCAGGGTTCTAGATTAGACTCCCAAGCCACAGCACATACATTGACCCATGTCATCCTCTCCTTCTTCTGTGCCCATCCTGGTCTCACATCCCCAGTCCCTGCTGCTTTTTGAGTCGTGGTGGAGAGTACAGATTTTGCTAGCTATGAAGTGCAGAGGCAAGAAAGGCACTTTGTACACAACAGTTATTTTTAAGCACCATACTGCCTCATATTTAGCCATGTATGATCATAAGATACCTAAAGGAAAACACAAACAGTGAAACTACGAAGGTACTTAGCATCCCTCTTTTGTCTCTAGAGTAGTCAATGACTTAAAGCCCTGTTTTTCAGTTTTTACTCAGAAAGTAATTTTCGTTGGCTTCTGGCTGGTCTCAGATCGATTTTTATAGCTAAATATTTTGTGTTTTGGGAGTTCAGTCTTAAACAAGGACAAAAGTGCTCAAACTCCAGTGTTGTCTTTGAATTCTGTAGGTTGGCAGGTTTCTAAGGCAGTTTTACCTGCCTTGGCATGAAAGGAAAACAGGGAAAGTGGGTGAGAATGAATAACCGTGAAGCTGAGCTTCTTCACGGGTGGACAATTTACCAGCTCTATAAAGTAGGAACTAGGAAATGTATCGAGTAAAATCAAGGTAGACTTAAACTTGTGCACAAAACAATAAAGCAGTGGCACACAAGGAATTTCTCAGTGTGACATGCCTGTTTGCAAATCTGGCTCTGAAAAGAGCTCTGCATGGGGCTCATTAAAATTCTGCAGTCATGGTCCACAAACAGAGCAGGACACACAGTGAATAAAGGTCTGTACAAACATGGAGTTTTAGGGAAAATCAGATTGCTTTGTTATAATCTGATGGTTCAGTCTTGAAAACTATACTCTCAGTAGTATTTCTATTGGCTTCAACAGCATGATGGAGTCCTCGGGACTATCTAAAGAAAAATCAGCTCTGCAGGCTCATCAAAAAACCCCACCAGTCCAAATATATAACATCTATTCACTCCTTTATACTGTTGCCTCAGTTTGGCTAAGCATATGTATTGTTCTCTTTTGGTTTTGTTTTTTTTCTTTTTTCTTTTTCTTTTTTATTGAAAATATGAAATGGCATGTGAGGACAATTTTGCATGATATTATCTGCAATTTTTGTATAAAACAGGGTAGGATTTTTTTGCTCACAACTTAACAGTAAAACACTGAATTTTTCAAAAGTTAACAGATTTTAAGACCTGAGAGGAGTAGTTAGCCAGAACTCTTTTGTAACATAAATAGCTCCTGTACAAACCCATAGCCTGCACTTGAGTTGGACCATGTTTTCTAGAAGGAAATCTAAGGTGAAATCCTGATCCTGCCTTCTCACAGACATAAACAGCTAGCGGGAAGTGGATAATTGAGTTCTGGAATTTTTTCGTTTGGTTTCATTCAGGGTAAAATCTACCCTTAATTATAGTTTATGAACACTAATGTGTACAATAAAATGGTAAATGCTATAAGGCATTGTTCTTTAAAAATATTATTTTCTTACAACTAACATACAACAGTTGCTCCAGAAAGTCCAATGCTGTCCTCCTTTCCCAAGCAGCATCCCCCTTCATTAGTTTCATCTGGATTTTATCAGAATAAAGAACTGCAGGATCTGCTCCCATGGACTGTGGATGAAATAAATTCAACAGGATAACTCATTAAGAAAACAAGTCAAAAGGGATTTTTCTGTTTGTAGTGTGAGAGATGTTGACAGCAGCTAACCTTAACAGCAAGCTTGTTGCTTCTATGTAAACCTGTTCTCTTTCAGATTTTTGGGACATGTTGCCAAAGAACTTTGGCAGAGTCTGTATTTGCCACTGCTGATCCCTTTTAACGAGGTTTGTGGGTCATTTGAAAGCTGCTAAGCAAAGTGAGACTGCCTTTCGTGTTTTGCCAATTTCATTATGCTTTGGTTGGTAGTTAAGGGTCATTTCCAAAAGCCTAATGGACATTTTTATTAGGTTTCTACAGGGGTACTACTTACTTTCCTTTCCTGGCAGATTTCCATATTCGCTGTGACTAATGCAACCTCTATTGTTTTTTGACAAGAGGAAAAAAAAGACAATTTTTTCATTCCCCAGGGAGAGAAGCTGTCAGCTACCAGAAGAATAAAGACTTCAGTGTTTACCTTTCCACACAGCCCAATGACTGCACAGAGGCAACAGGAGATTTTTAATGGCTAGAATGAAAGAATACGCAAAATGGCATCAATGGACCGAGAAAGTAAACAATTTGCATATTTCTTCTTATCAGTCCACCTTTTCTTCAGTGGCATATCGCTATGGAAACAAGTAAAGATCACTTTAAGTTGGCTATTAGCATTTCAGCCAAAACCGGTCACCTTTTGGCCACTCCTTGGAAGGTTGCTATGTCATCTGGATGCACAAAAGTGAATACCAAAGTGATTCAGAGTGCCTAGAGTGCCTGGCTATTTATTGCTTTCAGGATTGACCTTATGTACGTATGTAGGCGGACTTGCCAGTGGAACCAAAAGGGCGTTTTGGCTGAGTAAAGAATGAAGGACGGCGCCGCTGGGAGCCAGTTGTCTGGAGCTAGCTTGGATGGTAGACAGATGTATTTGAGTGGGAAATCTCAGCTCCCTGATCCCAAGGTAGCTCTGCCAGGGTGATATTTTGTCCCTTCCACAGAAAGGGAGAGGGAGGATTTTTGTAATACTGGGATCCTTATTTACACTTCGGGTTTTCGTCTTGAATTCTCCCTTCCTAGGGGAGGTGCAGAGAGCTGAATTTCTTGCTTTTCTCTGTGCATCTCACACTCATCCTCAGACTCCCCCCACTTTGTCAAGCGCACGTGGAATGATCTTGCTCTGCCGGGCGCTCTTCAGGTGTCTTAACCCTCAGCTGGACTAGCTGGGATATAAATTTTTCTTTTTTAGAAATGAATGATATTTTTGCCATATGCGTCCATGGGGGACCAGATGCCTTATTCAGGAGAGGAAGCAGGGCAGGGAGAGTGTGATATTCTTTATTTACATTCCAGTGAGTGCAGAATTATTGTAAGGATTTGACCCCAGCAATTGCTGCATATGTATGCAAAGCAGAGGGTCAGAAGGCTTTCCCTTCTCATTATTTCCCTAACACAGTAGCACCAATGAAGCATTTATGGTCCACCCAAGCTCCCATAATGTGGCCCAACCTTTTTCTTCTCACTTGGACTGAATGTCGCTGGAGAGGGTTGCACGGCACATGCTAACACGTGCTGCTGCAGCCAGCCTTCCTCAGCAGGTTCGGGAACTCCTGCAGGTCAGTGGCTTCTGTTCCTCCTGCCAGGCTCTGCAGTGGTCCCTCCGCACCCCTCCAAGGGCAGTTCAACAGAAAGCAGCACTTTTCATCAGTTATCTTCATCCTCAGACAGGTTTTCTCAGTGAACATCTCTCCATGTCTCAAAGATTTCCATGTACCAGTCCTCCTTCAGCCATGGCTACATCAGCACGAGCTGGGAAATTTGTCTGAGCAAATTCTGAAAGGCTCAGCCAGCCACATGTGAGCTCTGCTGCCAGAACCGCCAACCTGCATCATTGCCCGCGAGTGCTGATCCTGTCAGACTATTTACAAGACAGTGCTATGTCTTCCTCATACACTGAAAGAGGAAAGCTGGTGCACATTGAAAGTTTCCAAGGGACTGAACGCATAGACATAGCTGGTGATTCTTACACATATATGTATTTAACATTCTTATATATATGTCTTTGCATTTGCTGAGCTTCAGAAAGATTATACTTCATTAACAAAACCTTGTTATCCCATCTTTTATTTAAAGGCCTTTAGAATATGTCTTGTTTTGTCATAGTTAATAATGTTTTTTTCTCAGTGTCAGAGGTTAATATGTGCATTTTTAAATGCTCAAATTAACCACTTTTTAAAGTTCTAGATCTTACTGGACTTATCACTTTAGCTCAATGGAATAGATAAAATAGGCTTGTAAATTAATTTCTGTAATATTTTCATACATATTTATCAAACACTAGTGTGTAAATTGTCATGAAACTGATACTGAATTTAATTGAAAGATATTTCATGGATCATTTTCTTAATCTTTAGCTTGTTACAACATCTAATGTGTTACAGACACGCAGTTAACATTTTTTTAATGGATCGACTTTGTTAAGTTTAGGAACTCTCTGTGTTTACCTGATGGTGTTTCAACACTCCAGGAGTTCCAGTGCGCTGTGCAGGAAAGGAACAAAACTCACTCGAGCATCGTGGCCTCCTCTGGGGATTAGAAATGTCCTGGTTTGTCACCTCTTTTTTATTTCTGACTATCCAGCTCTCTGCAACATATTTATAGTATGAAGCTGAGACTCCCTCAGGTACTCATTTTCTATGTGTCCATGTTTGTTTCTTATGTTTTAATGCCAATATTATTTTAACAACATTTACTTTTAGCTGTCAGGATAGTTTGAATCTTATGGCAAAATGTGAGATAAGCCAGTGCCACCTGGGAGTTTGGAGTCCAGTTGTTTGATCCTCTGATAATTATCTTTGTAAAACACTGCAATGCCTCCAGATTTTTTTTATTATTATTATTCAATTGCATTGATTTTTTAGAACTGACAAATGGTGAAAGAATACATTTCATCGACTCAGTGCACCAGTCAGATTTCCCTGCCAGCTGTTGTGTTTAATATTCCATACTTTCTATTCAGGGATCGTGTTTCTATTGGCAGATTATTAGTGCACTCTCATCACTATGCGACCATTAATCCACTGCTGTCATCTCTGCAGTCTGAAAGGATGGACCTGTCTTAGCTGCATGTGATGAGTCAGATAGGGTCCAACCTGCATTTATTTAACTGATCATACTTACTGTATGAACCGGAGACCTCATGATTCAGTTTTCTCCTCTGCAAAATGAGAATAATGACATTGTCTTACTTCAGAAAGGTGTTGCATAGATAAATACATTAAAGAACGTGAGATAAGAAAATAATGGGGCCACAGTTAGAAGAGGTTAAGCTGAGGGCACAGGAATAGATCTGATAGATCCATTTGGCTCTAAACAAACACAAGGAGGTTTGGATTTCATTAATATTAATAGTTATCAATGGCATTACTAAAAAGATAGGAATTATCATTAGGAATGGATTATTGGTTGAAAATACTTCATTAGACACGTATGTCAGTAAGCTAAAAATACCAGGTATTTATTTTATACAGGTTCCAGAGGAGACTGATATGGTATAATGGATCATATTTATTCTAATGTATTTTTATCAACTCTGCCAGGAAAGGACACAAATACATGGTTTCTCTAAAAGCTCAAAACCCAAAACTAAGTGGCAAGTCACTGCACATAGTAATTGAAAAAAGCATTATGCATGTATATATATTATATGCATATGTGAATGATATATAATGTAAAATTTGAAACAGGCTTAGCATGATGCATGCTATATACTTATACATATGCAAATATCTTTTGATTTTTGTGATATCCCATGCATGTTAAATTCTTTTCCTCAAAATGTTAATGCTTTGTCATATATATAGCACAAGGGCAAGTAAACAGCAATCACAATGCTATTACCAAAATGTGAAACCGAGTGTGGTTATTTTCAGACTTGAATTATTGCTTTTAGGTTTAGACATTGGACACATATTGTAAGTGGATTTTTAATGGAATCAGCAACGTGGGGTTTTAGCTAGTTTGCACAAGGTTTTGCAATCATCTTCCAACAAACATTTATAAAATAAATTGGAGTATAGTAGTTGAAAGATTTAAAAATTATTTTAAGTGAAATTACCAGTGATAGCTGAAGTAAAGTCCATTAGGAAGCACTTCCCATGTACAGACACTTTCCTAGAGAATATATAACTTACTTCACACAGCTGAGTTGGATAATGGAATATACTGATATTTAGAAGTCAGTTACACCTACTGATTAATTTAAGTTATTGATCTGCATTTTTTACAGGCTAAATTTAAATGTTTCAGAAAATATAGGGACCAAAAAGTAGACAGAGCTGAATAAAAAGTATGCCTAAAAGTTATCTTACTTGCCAGCCTTCAGTAGTTACAAAAATGTAATCTCTTTAAGTCAAAACATACCCTATGATTGGTTTTAGAACATTTTTATGAATGGCCTAATACCCCCAGCTGTAGTTTGAGTTTTTTACAGGAACTGATTAATCATTAAAAATCTTTTTTGTTTTCTTGGTCTATTGAAGTTTTAAGAACTTGTTCTGTAACAAGGGGGTTTTTTTACAGACTTGTTCTACTCGATACTTACTCCATTGTCCCTGGTTGCTAGAAAAGTACTCCCAGTCCCAAATAAGTGAGTTGAATAAAAAAAAAACTATTTGGAACACTTAGAGCTCAGAATTTATTTTATTCAAATGGAAACATAAGTTAATCCCCATTTTTCCTAAAGGAAACTAAGGCATGGAGATGCCAAATGGAGACAGTGGCACAGTAAGTTTTAGACCACAGGAGTTTCTAATTTGTTCTGTGTCTATTCAGCTTGGCACTGTAAAATGAGCATTTCCATCATGCCTGTTTGTCTCAGATAATCACATGCTATTTTTCAGTTTCCTTTCAAGGATCAACATGCCAAACACTGTCATGCAGCGATTGCTATTGACATGGGCAGCCTCTTGTCAAAGTTAACACCACATGATTATTTTTTCTAACAGCTTAAATTAGAAGCTAGTTAAAATCACATCTATTTAATATGATAAAGGGGTTAGCAAAGCAAGGCAAAATAAGCTGTAATTACCTCAGCTCAGTTATTATTTGATGGGACATCCAGAATGGGAAAGGGAAACATACTGTGTGTGTCGTCCAGCTCCAGGCACTTGAGCTGTATGGGTATATTAGGAGTGCAGAAGGCTTATACAAGCAGTGAAGAGAGGAGAGATCCATGAACAGTAATGCAGATCAGCAATACTGTGGCCTGCCTTTACAATCAGTGTGGGATGCCGAGCACAAATGGTCTGAATAATATCTAGATCTGTGCTCTTTGCAGATGGCCTGTCACATCTGTCACAAGTTCCTTTTGACCTTTAGGTTCCAGCATATATACCTCTATCTTGCTGCATGCAAATAATTTGCCACTGGCTCATGAAGCTGGGATATCCTCTATAATTCTTTGAATACAGCAGAGGAAATAGTGTGGACATATGGAAGTTAAAAGGTGCCCCACTTCCCCCATTTATAAATTTTCCCCGCTACCTAAAGAGATTTCTGTTATTCAGTTACCTTAAAACAATACTTACTTTAAGTCAGCTTGAGGTAACAGTTAAACAAAGACATTGTATTCAAAAAAGATAATACAGTTATAGAAGTTTGTTGAATACATAAGTGAATTGAAAAAGAAAGTATACTAACCTGTGTGTTTTAAGGCTGCATTGGTCAGGGCTTTCTCCCTGTGCCTAGCTAACTTGCTCTCAGCTTCCAAGAAGTTGGTAATCATGGCATAAATGTTTATCCAGAAGACATAACCTGGCACAATACCAGCTGGGGCCCTTTGTTGGAAAACCCTGAGAGCTTTCCATTAAAGGGGCCTTTCAGGAGCTTGTCCTTTGAATATTTACTGTGCTCTGGTGATGCAACTTAGCTTTGCAACATTGTCCTCTTGAAGTCTTCTTTGAAGTCCAAGTTTTGATCCCTTGCCTTCAAACTAATGTCTTGCCCTTCTAACTACAAGAATTACCTTCACTATTCCTCCCAAATGAAATAAGAATTCCTTCACTTTCTTGAAGGTGTCTTTTTGTTTGATTAGATGTTATCACTTGTTCTTGGCTAAGTAGTAAGTATCTCCTTGCATTTGCAAGGACTAAACTTTCCTTTTTTTCTTCTCATTGGTGATTCATTGGCATATTTCAATGTGATATTTTTGTCTTCCATTGGACCTTGTATTTGCTCAGCCACATCAGTGAATTACCTTTTTGAATTAGGTGAGATGAAAATTTTCTGTTCTCTTTCATGCATGATAATTAATTCAGTGGGCATTGTCCCCAAATAAGCTTATTTGTATATAGATACATGGCATAATAATAGTATGTTTTAAGAGTATATAGACTAATAGAATAAGGAATAAGAAATTGCAGTGAAGAAGCTTTTATAATTCCTTACTGTTTCAGGGTATAAGTGTACTAAACTTTGGTGTCCTTTGGTTTCTTCAATATATTTCTGTGGATTCCTTTCTGCTATCAAGACTAGGGAAGAGTTCACTCTGACCTGACAAGCAGTTTATGTGAATTGTTGCTGTCATTATTATACCCTTGTTCATCAAATATTAAGTAAAGACAGGTATGATACCAAGTCTATGTAACCACCTGTGTTTGTTACCTTCCTCTTCCTTTTCCCTCTACTAGCTATCAAGTACAGGGCATGTCTGGTAATACTTGTTTCTACAGAAGCTAAGACACTGGAATCCAGACCTGATCTGGACTACTAGAAGTACTGCAAAAAATAAAAGAATGACAATGTGCAACTGGCCAAAGCACATTCCTAAGCACCAGAGATCTTCAGCTGCATTTATTTACCATTATTTTATGCTTTCCAGGCACTCAGGTTCCTAGAATGAGTCTAAGCAGTAGCCATTTGTTGGAAACTCAGAGTAATATTTCTATCTCCCTCACTCCTTCTCTCCATCAATTACTTGCAGTGCTCATATTTTATCTATTACTTACCAGAAGCTTTACATGCAGCCAAAAGCTGTAAAGCCAGCATCTTCTACCTGGTACCATGTACTGTAGTCTTCTTTTACAAGTCTGGGAAAACCCTTGAGAATCTGACCCACAGAGGCACTAGGCAATTTGGTGAATGCCAGTTATTTTTACTGAAAATCAATGCTTATAGAATATAGCTTATATTTCGAAGTGCTGCCGCTGCCTTCATTCCTTAAGAGTTTGGCTGTGAAGACATGTTTTCTGTCTGAAAGCACTTGCCAGTTAAGCAATGACAAATTTCAAATTCTGTGGTTAGCAGTTTTACAGTGTAAAGTTTTAATAATTTGGGCATTGAAAAAGTAAGTACAACACATTTGCTTTGTATTTGGTAAATAGAAGAAACGTGGGAATAAGTTGAGGAGAATGGTTGGGTTTTTTGCTTTTTGTTTCTAGAAAGGGAAGGTGTGAGGGTGTCAGGCTGTAGCTGTCCATTTAGCAAGTCACACTCTTCAAAGTGGAAATGCACTACCGGCAGTCTTACATGCATGTTTGCTATCTAAACATGTAGATATTTTCAGCTCATTACATGACCACTTCAAAAAGGACAAACCACAGTGTATGAAAACATGCTGCTAGCCACACCACAGGCTGTATTCTGGTCTGCCTTTAGGATCCATACAATTTCCTGTTCATGTATTTCCATAGCAGGTTGGGATTCTTCAGTGGAATGTACATGAGATAAAGCCTTTTTTTCAGTCCCTTAAATTTCTCACTGGATACATGTGGATAAACATCTGGCATTGGTTTGTAGCACACAGCTATCCAGGAGTGAAAAGAGAGTACTGACAAAAGGAGAGACTCTACAACACATTACAAGCACGGGCTTCTCCGCTTTCCCCTACCGCAAAATTTCAGCTCAGTCTTTGGGCCGTGCTGTGACTGCCCCCTCGCTCTCCTAGCTGCAAAGTTGTGGTCAGAATCAGTATCTTCCTTGCGCAGCTCTGTAAGTGTCTCCCACAGCAGCCTCACCCGTTATTGGATAAATACAGCGCCTTTTCATTTGTCCCTGTTTCCCTTAGGGACAAACAAACAAAAGGAAGTACTTTTTCTCATGGTGCATAATAAAATTATGGAACTCATTGCCACAGGATGTTGTGGAGGCCAAAAATATAAATGTTTTTTAAATGATATTAGATAAATGCACGAGGGTTGGGTCCAGCAGTGACTGTAAAGTACAATCGTCTACATATAAACTTACCTCAGGAAGTTCATAAGCTGTGGTTATCTTGGAGTATGTACTGTCCTGGAGAACTTACACATGCTCTGTTCTTATAGGGCTTCTAGTATTTACCATTGTCAGAAAAAGGACTCTGAACAAGATAAACCTTTGGCATAAATCAGTATAGCCGTTTTATGTCTTTCTGGTCTTGTCTTTTTTAATTTCTTAAGAAAATACTTAAATTATTGCCAGTGGTAGAGTCTCCCAGTATGTTTTCTTATTTATCTTCTCCTTTAACCCACTAACTTATTTCCCAAGGCAATGAAGCAATAGGAAATGTTACTAAAATGTCAGCTTCTTTCATAAAATTATCCTCAGATTTCCACAGTGGATTTTTTTACTCTAACAGATGATGGCAGCCATCTTGCTGAACCAGTCTCTAATCCTATGCAACAAGAATACAGCTTGCAACACAATAGTTTATCCAGAAGAAATGCTTCCTTGCTCTTTAGGAAAAATCAATAATTTTTAAAAATTGCTAAATATTGAACAGGTTTATAGTTACACAACTGCATTCCAGCAAGAATCTACAGGAACTGATCTGGGATCTGTTTGTACAGACTGGCTAGGGAAGGTTGTCTAGAGTGCAATTGGCTACAGAGTTATCAATATCAACTATTGTCAAGGTTGCAGATCCTTATCTGGCACAAATCAGTTCCACCATCTCCAGCTGCAGACAGCTGAGGATAAGATCTGAAATTTGAATAACAATATGACAAGTGTTGTTTAGAAAAATAAAATAAAGATTTGCACTAAAACATCATGTGAAGAAATTTAGGTTGAGCCCTGAAATAATGTATTTTAAAAATTTCTTCTTCATCAGTTGCTTACTTTTAAAGGTCATATTTCCCCTCCCTGAAATAAACTACTCCTTTTGATCTTGGAAATTCTTAATAACTTAACTGCTGGTGAAGTAAGATGGAACGAAGTCATACAAATCCAAATTATTGTAATGGAAGCAGAATCAGGCCTGTAGTGTCATTCTTCTGCTGTATTTGAATCTTTGACTTCTTTCCACTCTCCTCCCAAATTTAAGGACCGTACATTAGCCTTTTTCCATACAACTATAGTGTTCCCACTAACATCAGTAGGAATTGTGTGAGTGACTTATGGGTGCTAGCTATGTAATTTCAAGTGGCAGTAATGGTATTTACGCTGTAGAGCTGCATGCACAGATGGAAGAATAGTTCTTTCGTTAAGTATTTAATTCAGATAGAAAGCACCTAATCCACCCCCAGGAGGCAGATACAGTAAAGACTATATACTCTGTGACTATGCATTTCAATAAGAGCTTCTCAACTTAAATTCATTCTTCCATTAAATACAATTTCAGTCTCAATTTTACAGCAATAAATTAAGCTGGTTTTGAAGGAAATAAATTATGTTTTTCCTAAGACAGGGACAGGAGATTCCTACGTAAAAAGTAATAATGAGGTGCTGAAAGATGGTGCTAAATGCTTTTGCTTAAACATGTAGACATAGGATACATAATTAGTCAGATAACCACAGAGAAAAGGAAAGCTTTAAATAGAATATGAGAAGGAAAGAAAAGAAAGGAAATGTGACAGGAAAGGAAATTTTATGATGTAAATAACGGAATGCAAAATATGTAGGATTAGTTTCTTCAGAGTGGTTGCAAAATAGTACTGGAATCAATGAGGTTGGATACATTTTTTGAGCAAATCTCCACAACTGTATTAATCTTGTAAATTCTGTCATAAATTGTTAACAAATGTCTTGGCAGCTGCCAGCAGAGGAAGAACAATGTCCACATCAGCTTATCAATGTCTTCCCTTTCTTTCAAATAAATAGTTGTTGAAAATATCTTGAATGACATCTGTTGAACCACACTGCCTCAACCCCAAGTCTGCCAAGGTCACATTCATTGAAGTGCTTGAGCTGTTCTAGGATCTGTTGCAGGTAAAACCCACCAAGTGATAAGTACATTTGCACTCACAGCCTGAGGGCAGGGTTTTAAATGTTCCTAAATCTCCTAAAAAGCTAAATACCAGCTAAGTACCAGCTAAAAGACTAAAGTCCCATCACTGTATAGCATCCCTTATCTTTTAAAACTTCTGGGGAACCTGAATTTTTGGTGAGGGAAGACAGAAATTTACTGTATTTGGGATCACGTCTTCACAAAGGATATGCAATGAATGAATAAGTTAATAAGATAAATACTATAAATTTCACAATGAAAAACAGATTAAGAAGCCAGTAGAAAGACTAGGGTAATGAATGACACATTTCCAATATCTGATTTATTCTTGCAGCAATTCAGTTGTTGTCAGATTGAGGGATCTGATCTGATCTTGCCAGCCCTGAATTTTCAATATTTTTTTCCTGCAGCCTAACAAATACTGTGCCAGTGGCTTTGTGTATTGGTTTTTCAAATTGTGCTTGCACTAAAAGAGACTGACCAATATGTTTACATAGTGCTGTGATGGCTGGAACAAGTTGATAGTCCTAGGAGTATCTTCATCGGGAAGGAAAAACAGGAGAAGAAATGTCTAGCCCTGCTTTATATAATGAAGGGTAGGGGGAGGGGAGAAGAGAATGAGAAGAGGAAAGGAAGGCAAAAGGGGAATGAAAATTTCCACAGTTGCTTTAATGACGGGAGATTATCTGACATCTATAAATTACCTCATCTATGAAAACTGTGTATTTATTAGAAGGAGATGGTGATACAATTATGGACTTTTTTGAAACCTGTAGCTCCCCAATTTATTAATTCTGTCCCTAATCCCTGACAGCAAATTCACAAAGCTCAGTGATGCTATATATCACTCAAGGATGTGGTCCTCTATCACCAAAGCCATGCTTTAAAGACCTGCTTAGATGACCATATTCACCAGTAATCATGCTGTCACTGCTGAAGGCGAAAGCTTTAATAGCATTCTTGAAATATGATAGTTTGATATTTTTATTTCCCATGTTCCTTATCTGAATCACAGGAAACAAAAGCCCTCTTACTAGCAAACATTTGAAAGAACTAAACAAATTCTCTGAAAAATAATGGAATCTTTTACATGTGAAATCTAGACTCTGTTGTCAGTTTTGTTTCCACAGTCATAACCCATGTCTGTAATCACAAACTGATAATACCACTTTCAAGTGGACACAACATCAGAAACCACGTTATTGGAAAAAGGAAAGCAAGAAGCTCTATTTCATTTAAGTGATGACTGATAAAAAGCAGTTCATTTGAAACCTGTTTGTATTGGCTGTGTCTTGCTATCCCTTTCAATGGCTCTTTTGTATAGAAAAAGTATTTTCTTAAAAGTAGGTGCTGGATCTCTTCTAGTGTTGAACATGTCCATGACTCAATATTGAGTGGTTTTGGTGAGCATTTCTGATCTCAGGTTGTTGTGTGTAGGCATCTGTGTAATAGGTAGACAGTTTCAAAGAAAACCTATCAAGTCCAAATCCTGTTAAACCCTTGTTTTTTGTAAGGATAGCCAGCTCTTTCTGTAAAAAAAACCCCAAAACTAACATGCTTGATGTCCCGTTTGTGTGTGTTGCTGTCTATTCTGATTTCTTTGGAAGACAGGCTTGCCAGAGTTGAATGCTGTGCAACTGTTGCATATGTGGGGTGTGAGAACTCCTGGAATCACAACACTTCAAGCCAAAAGTTTATTTATGCAGAAAATTTGTGGAGCAATTTTCTGAATATCTTCCCACTTTGAACTGTGCCCAGATAAGAAATCTGTGGGAATTAGGTACAGAAACACAGTATGGCCCTAAGCCACAGATTCAGAAAAGTCTGATGCCTACAGTGAAATTTTGGTGGTATGGAGGGACTTAGATTTAAGCATTTTACAAATCTTTGAGGATTTGGCATGGGACCACCCAAACTGAGAACTCTCAGGCCAGTAGATTTTCACGATTAAGTTCAAAAACTGTCTTCAGAGACTGCCTAATGGATACCTGAAATCTTAAACTCACCGTGAAGTACAGTGGCATCCTTTCTATAAATTAACTGCTTAATTGCTGGGAGAAGAAGTTAAATTGAATATTTATTCAACGATTCTTGCAAAATTCATAAACAGTCTTGGCATAATGGTCCTGCTTCAGCAGGGGGGATAGAGAACACATTTGACCCATCCTAGTCTATATTTCTATGGACTAAACTCTTGCTTGGAAGAGAATTTGTAGGCCTGTAACCCATCAGACTGAGGAGGAAATAGAAGTCCTGTTTTCTACTCTCTCATGTGGTGGTGTTTTAATGAAAATAAAACCCAGATAATTCAGTTTGCTGTACCTAAGTAATTGAGAGCTAATCCAGAAGGAAACATCTAACAGAGCATTGTCAGCCTAATCCCAGTGAGACACATGTGCCAGTTGGCTTGAGTGAACTTCTGCTCACTGTGTTTGTGACTATGAATCACATTCTTAAGAGCTTAATGACCCACTTTCAATGTATGAGGAATTTAGGTATTTATCTTTGCTCCAAAGCTTTCCTTATAGATCTAAACTTTAGCACTTTTGAGATTCTTGTCCCAAAAGATTATTCTTAAAACTGTTCCTATGCTTTTCATTTATGTAAGAGATACAATATTGAGGTGTACTGAATAGCTTTTATACTATAGAGGAGTATCTTTTATGAACAAGATGATGAACCTTCTCTAACTTGACTAATACAAGCGATAGAAAGGCAAGGTGCATGTTCTATAGTCAACATTATGTATACAGTTTAGTTTGGCACTGTTAAATCTGTGTGCATTTGGCAACATTTGACTGAACAGTAATTTTTTTTGGTTTTAGGTTGGCTACTTTAATAGTAGTTTAGGATTTCAACAATGATCTCTAAAACCATTAATCATGTAACTACTCCTGCCATGGCCTATTGGGATGTATCAGTGAAATGACAATATTAATGCTGAATTGTTCTAGTGCCCAGGATAAAGGAAATAGTAAAAGATAATAGTTAAGCGGTACCCTCATCTCACAAACCTAAAGCAATATCCTTGTAAAAGAGGTGAATTGAGCGGGCTAATCCTGGCAAATTTAACAGAGTGACTCACACTCTTTCCTTGTTAAGAAAAGCAAACAAAAAGAACAAAATCCTACCATCTATAAATACAGTAAAACGGAGTTTAGACCCCCTCCTCCATGCCCTCCATGGCACTAAGGTATATAGCAAACTAGCAATGAGACATCTTAAGATCACAAATTCCTTAAAGTTAGCAATATTTTTCTGTTTTCCCAGAGTATAAAAGTGAAGAGATGAATTACGCCAAATAACACAGAATATAATTATTTTTAGCTCTGATTCAACAGGAGATTTACAGACAGATTAGTGGTCACCAAACAAGTATTTGCATCTGTTGTTTATGTTATGACATCTCAGATCAAAGGTTTTAAACTTTAACTTTCCATTTTCCAAGTGAATAATGAAACTGGAAAAAAGCTGAAGATGTGAGGAGGGAAAAGCTATAGAGTATTAAACACACTGAGGACAACTTTGAAATGATGAGGACATGTAGAATGAAGCCCAGAGGCTGGGTTCGTCAGACTTCTGAACACTCTGCTCCTCATGCCCTAGATTACGCACAATGTGTGTGTGTGCCTGTGAATCATCCCAGCGATCATGGAAACACTCCATGTTTAAAAGGAGGCTTGTGTTGGCCTCAGGCTTTGCTGAATGTCCAGCCCTTTGCAGCACCGTGTCCAGTGTGCTTAATTCTGTGTACCCATGGTGATACAACATTTCTGTAGCTGAAGCTAACAAAGTTAGTACTGAGTTGCAGAGGCAGAAACAAGTCCAGTAAAAACCCAGCATTGGAAACTCAGCCAAAATAAGGCTTCTTTCTAAACAGATGCTAAGATTTTTCAAGTAAATATAAATCTTTGAGGAGCTGAGTTAAAGTAAGTTGAGGGTCTCTTTGAAGAGATAATTGATGTGGATTCCTACAGTCAAAAAAGGTCTATTAACTACCTTGTAAAAGGGGAGATCACCAACAGGAAAAAAACCACCACAACAACAAAAACCCTGCTTGAGCCATTGTCTTTACTGAGATCATGATTAGACCTTTTATGCAGTTAATTAAGAAGGAAAAAGAGGAAAGATGCCTATGATTTAACTGCATGACTCAGAAAATTATTAATGGTCTGGGGATCCCATCACAAACAGCTCACTTGTAAAATACTGCTCAGGTCAATAACAGTCAAAGGCATTTTTATTTACTAGATTTCAGAGAGCTTTAATGAAATAATTTGCTGGCTTCAGTTCAGTTCATATGCCCTGATCCTGTACTGAGATCTCCATGGGAGGAGACTGTATAATAACAGATGCTTACAATTTCAGCCATGTACAAATGTATCAGTACACCCATATACGCATAATATTGGTCTATGCATGCATGCAAAGGTTGGAACTGATAAGTCCTGCCTATTTTTCAAGGAACAGCCACCATAGATTATATCAATTTGTACTTTTGCCCACAAGTTGCTTGGATATGGCAAGTGTTGGGCTTACATGTAGACCGACGTTGTCATCTTGGCTTTATTTAAGGCCCTTCTTGGGCACAATTAAGTGAGTAGAAACTGAACAGAGACAAAATGCCATTAACTATGAAAAACAAACAAAATGACCAGAAAGACCTTCTTTCTCTCAGCACTCATTTACATACCACTGTTGGTATTACTTGGAAAGAGCATAAGTAAGGTAAAAAGGGGCTAAATATAAGGTTGACTTTAAGTTGGCATTGTCTTATGAAAATATTTCAAGTCACTATGTGGATTTAAATTCTTACAGAATGTTCTGTTCCCTTAACTGAACATCACATTCAATTTGTCTGGATGAAAATATTTGGATTATTTATTTATGTTGGAAAAACTGTATGAATTTAAATTTAATTTAATGAGCTAACTAACTTGTCCTTCAATGGTATCAAAGTTTCACTAAATTTGAGAAGAAAACGCAGTTTTGAACAAAATTAGGGGGACAGTTGAAATAACTAATTTAATCTGATTTTGGAAGTTAACATAAATATAGTGAAGTATAGCTGTCAGGTTTTTTCAGCAATTCTGATGTTCTGTTAAATGTTCTTTTCTTTTTAAGTGAGATAAGCTATTTCTAGCGGAAAGACTGGCCTGCACTTTGAATTCCAATGTATTTCTTGCACACAATTTTCTGTGCAGAAACAATACTCTTTTATTTTTAAATAAACTGTAACTGTTTAAAATCAATGTAAGTCATCCAAGTAAGAGACAATAAACCAGTGTCTTTTTGTGTTTATATCTTATTTTACATAAAATTATTCTGGAAGGATATTTATAGCAATTAATAGTCACTCTATTTATTATTAAGCAATCATTTATCATTAAGCAATCATTTTGCTGAGGTACCAAAGGGTAGGTATTCACAGTATCCTAGGAATTACAGGTTGATAAAAGTATTCGATCACTTATTTTCTTCCTTGAAAATTCCGGATTATTTCCTAAAGTATATCCCTCCAAGTATTAAGTCCACCAGAGCTAATTATATACTGTACATTTCAGTTTTAGCATTCATCTCACTCTTCTCAATAAAAGCTTTACAGTTCATGCAAGAGTAGAATAGGCTTTAAGTATAAAAGAAATAAAATGAAATACCAATCTGATTAACATTTCAGGATCCTGAAAGCCAGTTTATATTAAAAAACCTTCTTACCACTCTGGCTTTGCAAACCATGTGTTAAAAGATGGGGATTATGAAGATCCATTGCAGCAAAGGATTCAAGCATTCTTCTTTGTGCTGGTTCAGCTGATCTACAGCACGGTCTGTGCCAAGACCCTCCGCCTTTCTTAAACATAATGATGAAACACATCCTCCACTGAGCCGTTCTTCACATTTGTCACTGGTCACTTCATTATTTTAAATGTCACTAATTGTTTATTTGAAGCATCTTGGTAATAAGAGAGCAAACGGGGCTGGCATCATGTTTGAATCATACATAGAAGAGTTCCATTCATGTTTATGAGGACATTTGTTTAGTAACCAATACAAAACAGCACTGGAGTAAGAAACAAATGGTAGGAAACCTTTTTTCCATCAACACTTACGTGACATATAATTGCAGCTTTGTGATATTGGTAGTTCAAACAGAGCTTACCTTCAGAAAGGCAGTGTTTACTTTATATTTACAAAAGGAAAGTAGAGCTGCCATGTGACGGAAAATTACTGGGACAGCCCATGTTTTAGTTTATTATTTCACAGGTGTATCAGAGACTTCTTGTCAGACAAGCTAGCAGCCTTGTGGAAAGTTCACAGAAGCCAGGAAGCTGTAAGTTCAAACGACACTTGTTTTTTCGCTGCTTCTTGTATTTCAATGTGTTTTATAGTTGTGACTATTAAACAGGGACTCACACTCTTAATTTTAGCAGCAGATGAGTTATCAGTGTCAGGTTCCTTTCTACCTGATAAATTCCCTGACTCATCTGTTGAACACAATCTTTTCTGGCAGGATGGGAACAGAAGCTACTTCTTACATATTACAGAATTGACTGTCAGTCACATACACAAGTACACTGTCACCACCAGGAAAAGTGGGGAATAGACTAAACCTTTGTATTGAGCTGTCTCAAGAATAATCAGCTCCAACCACCAGTGATCCAGAGTCCATATCCCTTCTGCCTAATAAAAATAGAAGCAGGACTATGAATGCATTGCATTCAAGTAGGGCTGGGTGAATCCCTGATCTGCACTGAGTTTCTGGGAGCTGGGACAAGGGAGAAAAGCTAGACTACTTTTCTCTTACATATTTGTAATGTCCAAAAAGAAATCTGTAGGGAATTTTGGTAGTACAGCTAGAGGAATTTCCTTCTACTTCTTGCAAAAATCTGCTTTCGCTCGTGAAAGCAGGCCGGTTTGCCAGCATGTCAGTGAAAAGCTGTGCAACCATCCCAGATAAAAGGGAACCTTGCAGTAATGGAGGCTAACACAGATGTTTACAAGAGCGTGGAGAGGAGGGAGAATCATGTTTTCTAAACACTCAGCTGTTAGTTTGGATAAGGAACCTTCAACTAGAGCAGAGTTTTGTAGTACATTTGAAATTTGTTATGCAGTCTTCTTTGACAAGTAGAAGAAGTCCTCTCTGGAAAAGTCGTTCAGATCAGCCAAGCTGTTGCAGGGTTCCAGCTGAGTGTCTAGTCCCACATGCCACAGATTTGTGGGTGATGATGAAGATGATGCTTTCATGCCATGACCTTCTCTCATGTGACAGCAGTGGACTACAGGTCTGCTTGCAATGTCCCCTCCTTTGGGGTGCTGTGAAAGCAGAGCTATTGCTGCTGCCCAGCTGTGAAAGATCTGCTACTGGAACTGCAGAGAGGCAAAAAGATAAGCTTCAAACAAACCCCCAACACCCTGACCTTTCAGGAAGTTCATTTCTCAACTGGAACTCTGCAGCTTTTGCTCATTTTGTATAATCCTTTCTGTACTCTTCCTTTTAAAGAAAACACCTTTGTGATGGCCTTGCAGTCCACTTGCAAAGAAAGGAACAAAGTCCTGTTTTCCTGCTTCTTTGCCATCACATTGACATAATGAACAGTGCCACTACTTCATCTGTTATCACAAAGAAATCCATTAAACATTCTACATAGTGTGCAAAAATTTATGTCTCCCCTTTTCATGCTGGGAATTTGTGGTAGCATGGTAATTTGAGTGGAATAGAAGCACTTGTGTTTTAGCTTTTTTTCGTGTCTAGAAGCTAGCAGTTCAGTCCAAATGTAATAAAGTTTAATAATCCCTATGTGCACTCTTGCACTAATGTTAACAGCAAATTTTTCACAAGAAAATAATCTTGGATAGCATGTTAATAGGTTTACAGTAAGATGACAAACCCTAATGTTAGGTTGCAGAGCAGATTAAAACTGCAGACAGCTAATTAATAATCAGATAATAGCATTCCTGTTGGGTTTGGGAAGATATTTTTACCTGTTCTGGAGCTGAAAGTCAAAAAGAAAAGTGAAGTCTCCGGGGTGAAATCCTGGCCAAATTGAGGTTAACTGCAAAATCTCCATTGACTTTAACATGTCAGGATTCCAGACTTTATCTAACCTTCCTGTGTCATCCCAGTAGAGGATCATATGGGGTTTTTTCCACAGATAAATCCATATGTGTCTTAACCCCACATTATTTGACCTCATGGAAATGAAACCACAGAATTACCTGAATGGAAAGAACTGGATCCAGATGAGACAGGGATGCAGTGGGGAATCAGGGCTTTTCTGGCCTGTTACCCCACAGGTCTCCTATCTGGCTCTGTTGGCTCTAGTACTCTGGTCTGCCCGCCACGTGATCAGACCTTCGGGCATGGCATAGAGTTAATGCTGTTTCCATCAGCATCAATACCAGGGATGGAAAAACTATGTTCTGAAAAAGAGAACACCTATCCTGGAACATTTATTCCTGACTTTTTCATGGCTTATATTTAGGTTTTCTGTACTCTGGGCACAGGGGTTTGCAGGTGGGGGTGGAGTTCAGATGTACTTTGCAGTAACTGATAGAGTTTCCTTGTGTCCTCTGGGAGCAACAGATATGAGTATGATTAGAGTCACAGTCACAGCATTCTTTTAGTGCTTGACAAGATTCTTCATCTGTTTTCAGTACTGAAGAAATTGCCATGCTATAATGTTCTGACTACAGGGCATGAACATTATTGCCAGCTAATGGGCAGAATGTATAACTATTAATGTGATTGTGACTAACATCTCAGCAAAACAGCTGCCAAACTTTCCAAAGGATTCATGAACACTTTGTTCTCTACCATTATAGTACAAAGTGTGATAGATATGAGCATTATTGTTGTCAATTCTTTTTTCAATAGAATAGCTGTAGTCATGAGAACTGTTATCCTAATTCCTATATGTTCTGCACATGTGGTTAAACTAATGACCCGAAAGTCTGCATTTATGTACAGCAACTACAAAGTCAGTACAACGGATATTTTTCCTTACCCCTGAGGGAGAAGAACAGTACCACATGGCTATCATTATGAAAATGAGATTGAACTAAAATCCTGAATCTGAATACTTGAAAGTTTAGGAATATCTGTATTTGATTTCGAGCCCTGGTCATCTCTGATTCTGAAGAATTACAGCATGTTTTAAAGGCCTGGGATACTTCCCTTTTATTTAATAGTCCTGTTATTCTGATATGTTGGTTTATTCAATGTATTTTTGATTACATTGTAAATGCTTCTGAGTTATTACAAAACCACCCTTCTGAATGTGGTTTTACTTGGCAAGAAAACATTAGTTTTATTGTTATACATGACCTACTTGGGATTTATTGTAAAATTAAAAGTATTGTAGAAGGAAGATCAAGAAAGCAAACCCAATGATAAATGCTAAGAATTCATATAAGATCTGAGTGAAGGACAGAGTTGAAATAACTGGTGTGTCTCATCTTTGACTCATTGTTCTGTGTTTTCACTACATTAATCATGCCAGGACTGTCACTTTATATTTGTGAACTGTGAAGCTCCGTCAGGGCAAGGGCCAGTACATGTTCCTGGATTACAAATCGGAAGTGACTGTGATCATTATCACTTCGGGCACAGGGACACTGTGTGGAAATTTGCAAACAAAAGTAGCAACTTAATCAGTGACAGAGTGAGACTGACAGCCACCCTGCCGCCTCGCTGGGAATGCAGGAGCAGCCACGGGTGCCAGTACGCCTGGGAAGATATTCATATTTAGATTGTCCAAAGGATATATCATAGACATCCGAATAGTTTCTTACTATTAAAAAATAACTAAAACAATTCCACTTCACTTTTAGTATAATACTTTGAATCTGTATTGAGCATGTATGAATCTTAAACCATTTGTGTCTTATTGTTTTTTTAGCTTGGTCATTAAGCATAACATTTGCAAATACATGTCTGGTGGCTTCTGTTTTCCCTTGTAAAACCAGATATATTTTGAAATTGCTGCATACAAACTGCCCATCTCTTTGTCTAGCAATCAATTTCTAATATATGCCCCTCTTCCTCTGTCTATCATTTGCTACATCTGTTCTGCATATGTGCTTATGCATATACATAATAGTTGTTCATCTATGAATTTATTTGTCCTATCTTTGTTAACAACAGCCATAGGAACTATGCATCAGCCATAGAAAGAGAAACTACTGACAATGAGTTAGCAGATATGAAGTTGAAGGCTGAAATCTTCCCCACTTTAGCTCATGATTTCATGACTTACAAAGGAATGCCTCGCAATAACATTGACTTCCAGGAAGAGCTGTGATTATGATAAGCTGAAGTAGGAGGGAATATTCTTGCCAGGTCCTGGAAAAAAAGACGGGAAAAATGCTGCTCCTAAAGCAAGGCTTTAAGAGGCAGACTCTTCCATCATTCCTTTTCATTTGTCTGCTCTTTACAGTGACTTAAGTGCAGGTATATCTCCAAAAGACATAAATTTTGAGATTTTCCCTAAATTTAAACACGTTTGGACTGGTTTTTATTCTGCAGAATTAGAGTAAAATAAGAGATTTTCAACCCAATTTTCTTGTCACTACTACTGAGTTTGTGCTCAGTGCTAAGTACAGAACAGCCTGATTCTACTCTTTACTGCAACCTCAGTATGGTTATTCCTTTAGCAGCTAATGGAAATGATAATACTTATTCCCAGTATATGAGCTCTCTAGAGAAACCTGCAGGTTTACATTTCTCACTCAGAGGCTGTAGAATTCAAGAAGTAAACTCAGGGCAAGGAATTGATCCCCATAATCATATCCTGAATCTCACTCCAGCAACTGGGGATGAAGGAGATTGTATTAGCACATGTTTACTTAAAGGAAACCTGTGATTGCTCCCTTTCAAAATCTCCACAGGAATGTAATGAAAAGAAGGACCAGAATTGTCTTTATATGCTTTGGCTCCTCTCATATTTCCTATAAAAAAGGTCTTATCTTTCAATACAATTATTAAAGCCATAAAAGGATATATATCTTGAACTATGACATTTCAGATAAACCAAGGCACTTTAATCTTATTAACTTTCATAGTCTTTTCTGCAAGCTAATTCGAGTACCTGATATTGCATTATATGGTTTATTGAACTTCAGATCTTTCCACTGTTGCTTCTAAAACAGGGGGTTTATAATGTGTTTAGTGGAATGAACTCATCCTTATTTTATTTTTATATATACATGTATGTGCATATGTAAATATGTGTTCATGTATACTGAATATGTGACAGTTTCAATCTGAGATTTTTATGCTTGTTTCTCATTTTAATAATTATTGGAAAGGAGTATTTGGCAACAATTTTAGTTATGTATTTTAATTCACTGTTTGACATGTATTAAAGCAATCAGATCCATCAGCACAAGAAGTAACCAAATTTTCTGGGGCTGCACATATTTTGGCAGGACCATCTCCCCAGTATGCAGAGTTACACATTCATTACAATGCTGAGAATTATAGTTATGTCTGGAGGCACATGGAGATTAATGGGTATATATAGAATTTCAAGAATGGAAAGAAAAGGTGTTAGAGTTTGTACTAGTTTTATAGTGCTGTGGGAAAATGATGTTCTTAGTTTACTGCTACAGATATTTCTGGAAATTTCCTTTATTTGTGCCTTAAAATTATAAAGTGATTCCAGCAGAGACATATCAATATCATTTTTTAATGTCTGCAGTAAAACTAAGGTAAATATTGTCATGTATCCAGAACATCTATCATTAAACCACTTGTGCCCAGGTTAGTGTAATAAAAGTTAAGAACCATAAATATAGCCAAACTTTATAGGACACAAATGAACATTGCTGTCTACCTACATTTATAACCCATAATTTACGGAAGTTATTATGTATACACTCATGTAAATCTATGCACATAAATACTGTGTGTGAGAATATATAAACCCTTGTCTAGATACTAAGTGCTGATAGACTGAAGTAGTTCAGCAGATTTCAGGCTTCTGCCTCCCTGGGTTCTGTGGGGGAATGAATTTTAGAGCACGTGGATTGCTATATTAGGGTCCAATGGACAAGAACATCAGCCTTCAATATGTATGGGATTCACAGTCTTGAAGCCAAATGCTGAACACAGGACATAAAATACTATTTGCCATTATTAGTAAAGGGAAAGGAGGAGAAAATAACAGGGCTTTTGATTAAAATATTATCACACTATGTAGTGTAGATAGGATTCTTTTAAACATTTTTTACTAAATAAGACATGCTGAAGTGAGGGATCTCATCTGCTTGCAAACAACTTGGCTGTTCAGGTACTCTAGCTTGTCAAAGGCTTCACTAAGAGTCACAAGTTGGTAGCAGCATGCTCTGCCCTCAAGCAAACCATAAACCATGCTGTCACTGTAGATTTGCTCTGCTTTCATTATTCTGCGTTTTGAGGTAAAGTTAGCTGCATAAACACTAATCATGGCCACAAGGATCACTGGCCCCACACTTCATCTGTTTTTGGATGAGGCAAAACCCTACCATGGTTCAGTCCTTACTAGGTGCCTGTGAAACATCATAGGCATCACAGACAGGGAGTACACAATACGATTTACATTTCTGGTAACCCTGAAACTTTAGGAAGCTTGCATTATTCCCTGTCACTGAGCAAAGATATGAGATCACTTTCAGTTTTCCTCACCACTAGGTTATTTATGATAAAAGCACACACACAGAGGATGTGAATACATAGTGCACAGATCATGAGTTCTGCTGAGTGTTTTAAGACTGGTGGGATGCAGGGAGCGGATGTTTTGGGGATCTCTCTGGGTTCAAGGTAAAAATAAGTAGTTGCCTGAAACACTGGGGAAGTTGTTTGATGATCCAGGGGATGCCCTTGCATTCCTGTAGCCCCATATGTACTAAAATTGCAGTACTTTCGGTGGCTTCAGTGCATCTAAATTTCCCATTCATGCTTTCAGAAAAGATCCCAAATTAAGATGGTAGATTATTGGCAGTCACCAGCATAATATAGCATCCTGGGTCTTCAGCTGACTTTGAGACTTTGTATCAGGTGCTGATGAAAGGCAGAAGGGTAATCTCCAAGGAAGTTGCAACCTACACAGGAAAGATAGACAAATGGTAATAAAAAGGATTTATGATTTATTCATCAGGGAGGATCTAAGATACAGAACCTAAGAACCGAAGGCAAAGCTCATGGTGGTGAATAAAGAGCTTCCCTTTCTGTGATATTTATATAAGGCACTACAGAAAGGAGAAATTTGTGCAGAGACTAGAATGTAATGCACTTGAGTCTTAATTTCACAACCTTTCTTGGAAAAGTGTTTTCATACACAGAATACCAACCATATACTCATATGTCATAGTGATGAGTGTAAGAAACCAAGCAGAATTAAAAATAGATTAAGTAATACAATGTTATAAACATTATACTACCTCCTATAACACAAATAAAAAGTTATATATAGATTCCAAACTATACTACAGCTTTCCAGGTTCACTGAAAGTTTAAATATAAGCTGGAAGTGCAGTAAAGCAACCAGAAGTATTTAGGCAGTTTAAGATTACATTTTTCAAGAACCATATGTAATGTAGTGAAGAGATATTTCAGTGGAACTAATTTTGAATATGTCATGTGTCCATCCTCTAGGAATGAGCCATAAGGTGTCTAAATATTCTTCTACACAGAAGTTGTTCCAAAATTAATCATTCTGAAATGTGCTCCTCACCAAAAGTATCTTTGCCAAAGAAAATTAATTAGTTCCACACTTTAATATAAAAATATTTTTTTAAAAATCCCCACAGATGTTAATTTGTTTAGGGTAAGATTGCATATGTTGCCTTTTCTACAATTATTCCTTCCCCTTCAGTGTATATTGGGGATGGTTCATGTTTGCAGTCAACTGTATAATCAAATGAATTTAGTTTATAGAATTAAGTGGTTTGGAAAGTTAGATCAAGAAAGAAAAATATGGTTGATGCTTGTGATAAAATTTGTAAAGGTTAACATTAAACTGGATAATTCTTTGAACCAGAAATATCACTAATCAGTAGAAAATGAGAACATATTGTTATGATTTACTTGTTATAAGTAGCTTCCTTGTGGGACCATTTAATCACATTTGATATGATTCTCAGCTATGCTGCTTATTGACTTATTAAGCCTTAAGTTTAAAAAACTGAGAGAGATCTAATATTCATACAGAAGTAATAGAAATTGACTCAAAGTGTTTTGTATGCTTTCATAATAACTGTAATTAATTACATTTGAAATGATAAATTTCATTTATACAGATTTTTGGGTTTTAGTCTAGAAGCAGGTAAGCTTTTAGAGTGATATAAAACTTTGAAAACAAATGGGAAAGATTTCTTGAAGATGACTTAGTGGAAAGCTCAGATTGAATTATCAGACCAGTACAATCAATACCTGGCCTAGGTCAATACAGTGTCTTTGACACGCCAGCTACTTCATGAGGAACTGAAACTCAACCTTCTTGCTCCCATAAATTACCCATGTATTGAATATTATCCTATTAGGTAAACCTAACTGGGGAAGTCTTTTGATACCTTGAAACAAAGATCTCTGTGTTCCCCATATCTTGTCTTGACTGGTGTAGCAAGGACTATTTCTATTCATATTAAAGTACAGTGCTTAATAAAAATAGTTTTGCTTTCAGTTTCCCAAGATCCCAGTGGGATGCCATACAGTGTATTCTTCCACTATCATTATCTATTATTGCCTATTATGTTTTATGTACTTTAATGCATAACATCACATGGTACAGAGATGCCAAACCACCACTGACACAAGCTTGAATAGCCACAAGTTGATTGATTTTCAGAGACTGTAGTTTCTAAAGAGGTCTAATAGAAGTAATTTGAATACAATACAGTGCTGTCATTTTGTAACTGCAGAGCTGGTTCATGCCATAGTTTCTCAGATGGTTCTGCAGACTGCATCCCTACTGAGGTATATTCATACATTCGGAAACATCCACAGTGAGTTTCCTCATTTTGCTGATTTGGTCTACACAGAACAGTTCCTCTTATATCATTATGTGTGGCTTTTTTTTTTTTAATTGTTGTGTTTTATTTCATGAGACTCCTCTTTTTTATTGACTTCCTTCTAAAAGTTTCATTAGGAGTTTTCCAAAAATCTTCTCAGTCCAATGGAGATTTTACTATAGAGTTTGATTCCAAATATTGAGTCTGTGAGCTTAGGTCTGAAGTGAAATAGTAAAAAAACTGAGAAGAATGAAAAAATAGATCTAGAAAGAACAATAAAATACCACATAATCTGCTTGATCTTTACCTAAAGTACTCTTTTAAGACCCCCAGTGATGGAGTTTTCATAATTTTCCCACAGAATCCCTATCAGTGTTTTATTACCTGTACTGTTAGAAAACTTTTCCCCTAATATGTAAAACTTCACTTTCTGCAGCTTCATAGAAGTGGAAAACAGATTATTCTCTTTCTCTTTGCAGTTATATGTCCTTCTAGTCAGTTATTTTCTTGTTAGCCTTCTTATTAAGCTAAACTTTCCTAAGTCTCAGTTTTCTAGATTTATGACCACTCTCTGACTTCCGTACCCTCTCCCAAAACAAGTACATCCTTCTTGAATTGCAACATTCAGAAATGGAAATGAAACTCCTACAGACACTATATTGATGCTGAATGCAGCAGAAAGATTACTTCGTGGTTTTGGGAATAATGTCTTACGTCTCTTATCCTTGATTTCTTTTGACAAAAAGATGTCTGGTCATCTTTTTGTTTATCTGAAGAGGAAAACCTGTTTGTTTGTTTGTTTTTAGTTTTATATTTTTAACTAGCTAAAAGATTCTTCTACATTCATAGCAAACTTTTATTTAACTGAAGGTTGCTACAAAACCAAACTCAACCACCATAAGGACAAGTGTCATCAGTATGTTGGAAGTCACCTGGATTAGAAATCTCAGTATCAGTCAGCTGGGGCAGAATCAAAGACTGTTTGGTCACCGTGTGATGAGAATGCAGCTGTGGTTTCACTGGTCACACACTAAAGAAACAAGTAGACATTATTTGTATCTGTGAGCCTCCATACATATGAGGATATGTTCACAGTTTATATATCTTATGCAGGCTATAAATTAAAGGCACATAGTCAATGACCAGTTTTTCCTGATGGCAATTTAATTCTGTCTATAAATTATGCTTTATAGCCAGATAGTAAACATATGAAATGCCAGATTCAGGCCGTCAAGGATTCAAGGATTTAATGAAAAGTATCTTTGATGTGTTTGGAACATTTAGTTTGGAAAAAAATAACTAAATGTTTCAGTTCAGAAATGCATATATTCATTTCAGCGTGAGGTAGTTTAGGAGGATATATACACTCTGCAAGTCATTGTTTGTTTCTCTGTCAGGAATAGAATTTGGAAAACTGCAATATTGTGATTTAGGGTTAAGATATAAAAAATATCTAAGTAAGAAATCAAAATGATGATTTACAATCTTACAGAAATCTATGAAACTGCAAAAACAAGTACAGAATAATGAATTGCATAAGTATTATGCAAATAATTACTATCATTAATGTGCAACTGAAAAACTAACAGGCTTATTTTCTTGCTGCCCAAAGGCTAGAAGTCTGGGTATATTGCATTTAAAAAAAAAAAAAAAAAAAGAAAAAAAGAAAAAACCCAGAGTTTTTCTAGCCAGCTTTCCTCAAAAATGTTTGCTTGGCTGTATATACTGTTGCTGGATTACCTTCCTCATTCCTTTTAGAACTGAAACTCACAAATATTAATGTATATTTCATAACCAATGATTTGTGAAAGCTTCTTATACTACATATCCCAACAGGTCTTTCTGTGAGTCCAGTTTGTGTACCAGTCATTTAAAGCTTTCATTTTAGCTCAACAAGGTTGATTTCATAAATTCACTGAAATTATCAGTATGCATCCTGTACCATCTTAATGTAGGTAATCCGTTACCCAAGATCTGAGGAAGTGTCTTCCTCAAATGGATCACTTCTTGTCTGCTTTGCTGCAATCTATATTGCAATCTTATTAATTCTAACTGAGGACAGATTTGGAAAAATAGTCATCTTCATTGTCTGTTTGATGGTGTCATGGTTTAACCCCAGCAAGCAGCTAAGCACCACGCAGCTGCTCACTTACTTCCTCCCACACCCAGTGGGATGTGGAAGAGAATCGGGAAAGAAAAAAGTAAAACTCACGGGTTGAGATAAGAATAGTTTAATAGAACAGAAAGGAAGAAACTAATAATGATAATAATAACAATAATAAAATGACAATACTAATAAAAGGATTGGAATATACAAAACAAGTGATGCACAATGGAATTGCTCACCACTTGCTGGCCCATGCCCAGTTAGTTCCCGAGCAGCGATTCCCCCCAAGGCCAACTCTCCCAGTTTATATACTGGGCATGACATCACATGGTATGGAATACCCCTTTGGCCAGTTTGGGTCAGCTGTCCTGGCTGTGTCCCCTCCCAACTTCTTGTGCCCCTCCAGCCTTCTTGCTGGCTGGGCGTGAGAAGCTGAACAATCCTTGACTTAGTCTAAACGCTACTGAGCAACAACTGAAAACATCAGTGTGTTATCAACATTCTCTTGCCGAATCCAAGACATAACACTATATCAGCTACTAGAAAGAAAATTAACCCTGTCCCAGCTGAAACCAGGACAGATGGTATATCTACAATTTTTTTTCTGGCTGATGTGCACTTTCCTTGACACACTTAAAGCCCAGGTAAGGTTGTTCCAAATCAAGTGTAGATTAGCATGTTAACATTTGAGCATCATACATTGCCTTTTTGTGCCATCTGTGTTCATTTTCCTTGATTCTCACTGACTACATACGGTCAGAAATAGTGCAAGGATATATTCTGGTTGGTCTCTACTCCTTGGATCTGTAATACAAGAAGGTTGCATCACTGTAAATTTGTCATTTTATCAATCTTCTCTCACTGACAAATAGTTCATAGAAGATGGTTTTTTTTTTTAAATAAATGTAATGCTGGCCTTTTCAACACACAAATAAAATCACTTTTCTCAGTGATAAACTCCTTCCTAACCCCCTTCTGCATCTGCAAAAGTCAAAGAAATTCTGTGGTATTCTATACATTTCAACTTCTTCCAGCTTATTCCCACTAAGGCAGTTTGTGTATTTATAAAACACAAATTACATCAAATGTCACTTTTATATCTGACTCCCCGAGGCAGTTTGTTAGTGTGGGGAGGTATGACCCTCAGACAGAAAAACAGAGAAAGAAGAACTGAACTGCCAGTGGTTGTTTTGGTATAGTATTACTAGTACATCTTCAGGTATGCAAAGCAAGACAAGGCAAAAAAGCTCTTACAAAATATAACTGGTGCATTGTGTTTCTATTATTCCAAATCATGTGCAATATATGGTAGGAGAAGGAGAATAGTCTATTGTTACTTTAACTTGCATTCTTGTTCTAAGGCACTGGATGAAAACCTAATGTCATCTGGATATCATAGCAGTCCTTAACATATAATTACATGGGACCAACATTACTTGATCAAAGTAAAAGAAAAAGCTCTTATTTTATTTATAAGCCATCTGCCACAAACCATTATCATTTACTTAGGCCCTAAGTTACAGTTTCCATTTTAATAGTTCTATTAGTGTTTGGGTGGTTTCTGTGAAGATTATTCAATAAACATTGTCCAGAAAAAGCTAGATACTTTTAATGCATAATCCTCTGGAATGTTTATTAAACAATAACACTGAACCTTTTGACAGTTTTATTTCTGAATGTTATAACATTATTATGCATCCCACTGGTAACTCTGCATTACTGAAAACTCTTGTGCAATGTAATGAGTCTTAACAAAAGCAGATGCAGCCAAATTAATAACAAGGACTTCAATGAACTATAGAAAGCCATATAGTGGGAGGGGTGGGATGGGGGAAAAGAATGCAGAAGAGAATTCTGCTTCACTTTTGCAACAAAAAGTAACTGAAATAAGAAGAAATGGTAATATAAGGATTAGAAAATCCAAATGTGAAAAGTAGATTAACTGAAAAGAGTATTTCATCATGCATTATATATTTAATGCTTAATGCAGAGTATATTTAATGCTTAATGTAGAGTCTCTGGACAAATTGAATTTAAGTTAATTACAGGATGAAGAAGTTCTAAAAGATGACTTAAAACCCTAAATGTTCTTGAATTTACTTCTATGAATAGCTTTCTGTGTGTCACATTTTCTGTGAGGCCACCCTGCAAGGATCCTTTTATCACCTGTTAAATAGATGCTATTCCTCTTAACTAACCACAAAGAAAGCTCAGTTTAAGGTTCAGTACACTTAATACATGCCTCCAAAGAAGGGAAGGCTTCAGATAAAACTCAGTGCTTGGCCATAATGAACCTGGTAAATATTGGTTTCCTGCAACAAAAATAATAGGTGAAGTCTTGGTCTATTGAAGTCAATGGGAATTTTGCCATTGATTTTAGCAGGGCCAGTATTGCAACCAATAAATCTACTGAGCAAACTAAAAGAAGTGGGTGAAGGAAGGAAGAAAGGGGAATTAATGTAACAGAACCTCTACATTATTTCAGTCCTTGTTCTACCCTCCTTTGCCTGAATGAATACCTCCTGGTACTCCTGAGATGTGCTCACAGAAACTATTGTGGCAGTGTACTGAACACCAAATATTTACAAAAGCATTTAATGACTAATTCTGAAACAGGAAAATCAGCTTTGTTGTTACAATGAGTCAGTGTCAGATTCAACCAGAGCCTGTTTTAGGGGTGAGTAACCAAGGGCAATTGCCCAAGACTGGATACCATGGGGAGCATGTTAGACTACAATAATTAAAAGTACAAGTTATCCAATATGTCTCACTCTATTCCTCTGTTGTTGCTAGTCAAAACCTGCTGTAGCTCCACACAGATGCAATTAGATCTTTCAAATGCAATCCTTTCTGTAATGTGAGTAAAATAACAGGCAAAAAAAAAAATTAGAAATATAAATGTCTGTTTGTATTTTTATATTTATATCCCTATCTGTGTTTCTTTTTATTGATGTGTGAAAATATCTAATTTCTGATGTATAACTCAGTGTAGCCACCATATTTTTGCCTGGGTTTTCCCAGACATCGATGACACACATGCACCACATGGCCCATGTACAGCAAGGCAGTTTCAGAAAGCTTCAGACTAACAAATCAAGCACTGTATAGTCACACACAGATATGCTACAGTCCTATCTGGAAACAAAAGAAATTGGATTTGAGGAAATATATGCGTTGGTACTCCATCACAGGCAGTACCATGACTTGAGAGCCCTGTGTTTTATTAGGAAGTGAAAGCTGTGGGAGAAATTTGAATTTCTTGTTCAGGTGTTCCAGTATCTGACCCAGAATGTGGAGAAGGACAACCATCCAGTTTGTGGGGTTCTTTCACAGGGATTATTTGCAAGCAGAGGATAGTTCGGAAAAAAAAATAAATTACTGGTTAGAAAACAAGCAAAGGGTGGCTAAAAGTACATTATATGATGTGAAAGAGATATACAGGCAAAATACTTCTGAACATAAAAGCATGGTGTAGAAATGGGATGGATCTGCAAATTCTCCCTTGAAGTAGCTTAATATCTGTAACACTTACCTCACAGTAATAAACTAAAACAGAGCAGTAAACTTACACTGGGAGTGGAAAATGGTGTCATCCATTGCAGACATTGTTTTGCAATACATAGTTTTCCTTGGCTGTTAAATCTGATTTTAATACTTATCAGAGTATTCAATAATAAATTTTCCCCACCACTTAAAACACTGCAGGTTTCCAGCCCACAGTGGTTACCTGGCAATTCAAGCAAGCATTTTTGTTGTCTGAAACTGTAGGACATCCCCTTTGGTTTTGACCATCATGGTTATGAAGTGCTTCTCCAAACTGGAGTAAACAAATAAACAAACCACCAACAACTGTCTTATGCAGAAAATATTTTACATTGTGACAGTGTTCTTTCTCTGCAAAAACGTTTATAAAAACCAGTAGGAGGTGCACATAAATGATCAAATTTGTAATAAATCTTTTGTGAGCTCAGCTAATGTGGCTCATCAGAACATATAACACTAGTTACCCCTAAGCACAAGTATGCTTATAGATAAGATGAAAGCAGACCTTCTTATTAATCACACTGTATATCTGACTCCTGCTCCTTTCTTCAGTCTTTAAATCAGCTCCATCTGGTTCTTACTGTTTAGTTGTGCAGCTTACCTTTCACAATGAAATATGCTTACTGCTGCAGAAGCAGGTCCAATGTAATTAAAGTTATGAGGTAAAACAGTGGTTGCTTAAGTCTGGAATCACCTAACCATAAAAAACATGATCAGCCACAATATGAAAC